>NC_135314.1:38018093-38347378 GCF_048772815.1 Callospermophilus lateralis | reverse complement strand
TCTTGGAGTGTTTCCCTTTGTTTTCTTCTAGTAGTTTTAGCATTTCAATGCTTATATTTGGTTCGTTTGAGTTGATTTTTGGACAGGGTGAGAGGAGTCTTTTACATGTGGATATCCAGTTTTACCAGCACCATTTGATGACATGGCTGTCAATTCTCCAATGTATTTTTTGACAATATTGTTGAGAATCAGCTGGCTCTAAATGGATAAGTTTATTTCTGAATCCTGTGTTCTGTTCCATTTGTCTGTGTATCTATTTTCATGCCAATACCCTACTGTTTTTTTGTTTCTATGACTTTTTGGTGTCTTTTGAAATGAGGTAGTGTGATGTCTCTATTATTTCTGCTTTTGCTCAGAATTGCTTTGGCTATTCAGGCATTTTGCTTCATATGAATTTCAGCATTTTTAACAAATGACATTTAATGTGGATCACATTGAATTTGTAGATCACTTTGGTTAGTATGATCATTTTTAACTAGTAATTTTTCCAATCAAAGAACATGGTAGATATTCTCTCTTCTATCATTCTTTTTCCCCCTATTTCTTAGTTCCATATTTTGAAGTTTCATATTGGAGATATTCCACAATCTTAGATAGGTTTATTTCTTGAGTTTTATTTATTTATTTTTTTTCTTAAGAATATTGTGATTGGGATTGCTTTTGTGATTTCTTAATTAGTTTATTTCAGTATAAAGAAAAACTACTGATTATTTGTATATTGATTTTGTATCCTGCCAATTTGATGAACTTTTATCAGCTTAAGAGTCTTTTGATGAATTCTTTAGTGTTTTCTAGGTTTAGAATCATAACATCAGGAAAAAGGGATAAATTAACTTCCCCCCTTTATATTTGTATCGCTTTTACTTTTTTCACTTACATGGTTGACCTGATCGAGCTTTCTAATACTATATTCAGTAACATTGGTTAGAACAGACACCCTTGTCTTTTTCCTGATTTTATATAAAATGCTTTCTTTTTTTCATTCAGTATATTGTTGCCTTTGTGTTATCATATTCAAACTTTTTAATATTAAGTTATGATCCTTTTATAACTAATTATTCAGGACATTTATTATGAAGAAATTGTTAAATTTTATCAAAGGCTTTTTCTGAATCTGTTGAGGTGATCATGTGATTTTTATTTTTAATTCTGCTATATTACATTTGTTGATTCTGTATATTAAACCATCCTTTCATCCCTGTAATGAAACATAATTGATCAACGTATATGATCTTAATGTGCAGTTGAGTTTAGTTTGCAAGTGTTTTGTTGGTTTATCTATGTTCATCAGAGATCTTGATCTATAGACTTCTCCTTGTGCCTTTCAATGGTTTCAGAAGCAGAGTAATATGAGCTTCATATAATGTGTTTGGAAGTGTTCCTTCTCCTTCTGTTTCATGAAGCACTTTAAGGAGCAAGGACATTAGTGTTTTTTTCAAAGTCTGCTAAACTTGAGTCCATCAGGACTTAGGCTTTTCTCTACAGTGATACTTTTTATTACTGCTTTAATCTCATTATAGAAGTATGTGTTTTATAAAATTGGATTCCCTGACGTTCAGAGCACATAAATTTATAGTCATTTTATCTTCTTGGTGAATTGTTTATTTGATAAATGTTTAGTAGATTTCTTTGTCTTTTCTAATTGATTTCAAGTACATTTTGTTGGATATAAGTGTAGCTACTCCTGCTTCATTTTAGTTTCCATTTGCTTGGATTTTTATTTTCCATCCTTTATCTGCATATGTCTTTGTAAACAAAGTAAGTTTCTTGAAGGCAACAGTAAGTCTTGTTTTTTAATCCAATCAACTAGTCTGAGTCTTTTAATTGGGAAATTAAGACCATTGACATTCAGAATTATTATTGAAAGGTATGTAGCTATCCTATCATTTTATAGATTTTCTTTGGATTGTTTAGAATATTCTTTCTTTTGGTGTCTTCCCTTAGATATTTTTGTTGGATTACTATATTGATAATGTTTGTTTGTTTGTTTGTTCTGATTTCTCACTTGCATATGTATTCTTCTGAGATTTATTTTTTCCCATGATTTCATAATTATGCTAATTCTTTTTACACTGTTGGGTGAAGGATTTGCTTTCACATCTTCTTGCAACATAGGTCCAGTGGTCATGACTTCCTTAAATGTGTGCTTATCTTGAAAGAACTTTATTTTCCAATTCAATTCTTAAGGATAGCCTTGATGGGTATAGTAATATGAGTTAGTAGGTTTTTTTTTTTTTTTTTTTTTCTTTCAGGACTTGTAATATATCATTCAATGCCCTGCTGGCCTATAGAGTGTTACTGAGAAATCTGCTGTTAATCTAATGAGTTTTCCTTTAAATGTGACTTAGCATTTCTCTTTTGCAGCTTTTATTTGTTATTTATTCTGTACTTTGGGAAATTTAATTATATTTTTTCCTAAAGAAATTCTTTTCTAGTAATGTCTGTTTGGAGTTCTAAATGCCTTCTGTGCCTAAGGTCATGTCTTTCCCAGGATTTGGGAATTTTCTTCTGTTATTTCACTTAATAGGTTTTCTATGCACTCAGCATGTAGCTCCTTTCCCTCTGAAATGCTAATTTTTCAGACACAAGAAATATTTTAATAATGTCACAGAAATCTTATGTGGTTTTTTTTTTGTTGTTGTTGTTGTTGTTCCTTCTTATTGTTTTCTTTATGGCTATCAAATTTTGGCAAATTTGTCTTCAAGTTCTGATAGCCTTTCTTCTACTTGGTCTCGAATCTTCAGGTTTTTAAATAAAGTTTTTATGTGACATTTTGGATTTTTCATTTCCAAGATTACTGGGGGTTTTTGTTTGTTTGTTGTTTTTGAAACTCTGCATCTTTACTAAACTATTCATTCATATTTGCATTGTCTTCCTTAATTCATTAAACTGTTCATTTGTATTATCTTGGATTTCACTGAATTTTTAAACACATTTCTTCTGAATTCTTGGCATTTCATTCACTGTTTCTAGAGAATTATGTACTTTGGGAAGTGTCATATTCCCTTTTTTATATTTCTTTTGTTCCCATGTTGAGATTTAGACATCTGTTGGAATGAGTATTTCTTCCATTTTTATGTGACAGTTTCTTAATAAGCAGCCTTCTTTTGATGATATGTCATGGGATATTTTTTTATGTTGAGTTTAATTATAATTATAATTTGTAGTGTAGTTTACCTATTGTTTCTTTGGATTCTGACACAATGTTGTAGTGTAGTTTACCTATTGTTTCTTTGGATTCTGACACAATGTACCATATCAGAGCCTGAGAGATTACACTTTCTATGTTAAGTCTCAGAAGAGTGGGGTTCAGGCAGGTATGGTATGGACAGCAGAATATGTAAGATTTATTATTTGTGGTTACTTCTACATGGAAATTTTAGCCCCCATTGGGTATTAGCTTGAAAGCAATATTTCTATTAACTGTTCTAATCACAGTGATGGGCATGAAGTTTTTACCATGTGTATAGACACTGATGCAACACTAGTTACATGGGGAGAGTTAGAGGTTCAGCTCATAGCTTCTCCTCTGTGCCAATAAATTTTTGTTGTATCAACAATGTGCATGGGAGTGACTGATCTTGAGATCCCTCATAAGTGTGATATCCATGACAGCTGTGTTATTTCCTTCTGCTATAGCTATGGGATGAGCATCTAGGCATAGGATTTCAGAGTCCCCCTTAGTTTATTTGCTTGGGGATAGGTCATCAGCTCTGGGATTTTATCCCTCCACCCCATTCTTTAACTATCTGCCAAAGTTCTAGCAGGACTAGGTCCTGGCTAGAGCAAGAGTTCCTTTCAAACAAGGCTGGGAGTTTATCTCAGCAGCAGAGCCCCCACCAGCACATTCAACATGCCAGGCTTGATCCCTAGCACCATAAAGACCGGGGAGGGGGGAGACACATAAAGAATGAAGTGAAAACCAAAAAAAAAAAAAAAAAAAAACCATAATAACAGCAGCAACACCATCAGCAACTGAAAGGGGAAGAATAATATAGAATAAAATTTAAAAAACTATAAGGATAAATTAATCAAAGGGAAAAATTCAGCAGAAGAAAAATGAAAAATGGGAGGAAGAGAAAAGAGAAAAAAAAAGGAATATGAAATAGTAAACATTTTAAAAGAGTAGGAAAAAAATGAAACAGCCATAGCAAAAAGTTCTAATAAAAACTAAAGTTTTTCTCTGAACGGAGGAGCCTCCATGAGCAGGCAAGAGTTGAACTCTCAGTCTAGGCTGATCAATGGTTCTCTCCATGTCTTCTTAGGCTGAGTGCTCTTTGGAAAAAACACAAGTGGGGGTAATTCATGACCTTCTTTCTTTTTTGTACTGTTCAGTTCACTGCTAGCAGTGATTTGTACCTAGAGTCCATTGGAAAAATCTTCTCAGTTACTGTTCACACTGAGATGAGCTTGGACAGAATGAAAACTCCCTAGAATCAAATTCTCTCCTGAGCTATTTGGGTTATGCATTTTGAGAGCAGGTAGGCATTTCTGAGAGAGCACTGGGTGAAGGAGCTAGTGCAGAATGCACAATTCCTCAAGCTTCCCCTCCAGAGCCTCACTCTGGGAGGGTGGGGCAACATCAGCTCTGTGGCATGACCACACACCCCTGAGCATTGAGAGAGGCTATGGAGTTTTGTAAAGCAATGCTGGAGGACATGGCTTCAGGATCCTTGTGATCTGCCACACAGGGTTCTGTTATTCCTAATCCTGGTTCCCGTGCACCATCACGTGTGACTGCTCAGTTCCCAGATTCCAGTCACGGGTCTGGAAAACCATCAATTACAAAGACAAGCCTATTATGTTTCCCTCACATGCTGATTCCCAAAGCAGTTAGCTAAGAAAATAGGGGCCTCTAAAATGACTCCCAGTTATAGCACTATGAGTATATGCTGGGTAGTTCAGAGAACTCCAGAGTCAGTACACCATACGGGTTTCACCTGTATTTCTACAGGGTGCTGATTCCTGTGCCAGTGATGTTCACCAAGACTCTACTTTTTTTTTTTTCTTCTCTACCTCTGCTAGAAAGGTACACCTCTCCCTCTGTTATACTTCCCTGTGATCAAGACCTGGGCACTGTTTTACTCTTTATTCCACTATCCAGAATATCTGAATTTCTCCAAGTCTCTATCTGCTATTGAATTCTAGCTCTCACCCTCTCTAGTTAGCACTACATTTCAGGGTTGTTTTTTTTTTTTTTATTATTATTCTATTTCAAGGACATGCAAGTGAATGTTGGATGCCTCTAATTTACCATCTTGGGAAGGTCAGGTGGCTAGCTATTCCATTTCTTGTGTCATATTCATTCCTAATATCAGATTGTCATTAGATTTTCTCCTGACCTACCCCAAAGCAGGTCATATCCCTCTGTTATGCAGCACAACAGTATCTGTAATATTTTTCAGAGCACTAGTTAACTTGCAATTGTACATAACTGATTCATGATCATCATCACGGAATGTAAATTCATGAGGCTTGAAACCATCTCTTTTTTTATTATTGTATCCCTTACACTTAGTACAGACTTGACCCCTATAATGGTGTTTGGATGGATGGATTGGATGAATGAATGAATAATTAAAATAAGGTACACATGGCACAAAAATGAATGATAAAATGTGTAATAAGATTTAAAAGGCTACTGAGAGTCATTCACCCTTAAGTTGTTATGAAATATTTCACGGAAAAGGTGGCAGTGAAAATGTCTATTTAAACTATGTGGAGAATTTGATAAACAGGAAAAACGTAATTCAGTTTGATCAAGGTTTGGTTTAGCAAAGATGGAAAGCACTACAATGAAGTAGTGAGGAGTAGGTTTTGGAATTATTTTCAGGTGCAAATTGTATCTTTCATTCCCTTTGGAGTAGTTTTGAAAAGCCAATCTTAAAAAGACATGAAAGCATAATTTTGCTGTCTAGCAATTGAGTTTAAAATGACCTCACCTGACACAAGATGAAAGAATTTCTTAGAAATTTGAAAAATGTTCATAAATTGTTTTTTAACTAATACATAATTGTATACCGGAAATAATAGAATAGCTGAGTTGAAAGATATTTAGAGATCACCTAGTATTTTTCTTTAGTTGGACAGATGAGATGAGTTTTGATGAAGAACCTACCGAAGAAACACACAAGAATTTGCATCCCGACGAGTGATAAAATTGAGACCAGATTTCAGACCTCCTCATTGTTAAGTATCATTGGTTCTTGCTGATAATAAGTTTATATAATGCTCAGCAGTTAAAATCATAGCCTATTGATAAGCAGTGTCATGAATATATCTCAAAGCATTTTGCTGAACAACAGAACCTACACAGAAAAGCATATATACTGTACAAATTTCTAGAATACAAAAAAAACCTCCTTCTACTTTAAATGTTATTCCTGCCCTCACTTTAGCAACCCTACCCACCTGCCCTCAAATGCATAATCAAGATAGAGTAGATAGAAGAGGAGAAGAGACAGGCACCTCTTCACCATTTGTAAGCATAATGATCCCTTCATTTAATTTTGTTGTACCTGTGCCACCTCTGGCAATGGTCTTTGGATCTGCCTCCAACTACACTAACATCAATTTCTGGACACATAGATGCATTACTAACATTCTCAGCTGGCAGATCCATACTTCCCAGGCCTTTTGTGTATTGTAACATTTATGAGGTTTGCCTTTCATAGCATCCTTTCTGCAGGGTTAGAAACAAATAATGAAAACTAAGTTAAAAATAAGAGACTATTAATTAACATTTTTCTCTAGAAAAGCTATTTTATAGTTTTTAAAATTTGTGCATTATAATCATTCATAATAGTTCATAATGGGTTTATTTTGACATACTCATAAACACTTATAGTATAATCTGCTATTTCCAATCCCCTAATTCCCCTTTCCCTCCTCTCCTTACTCTTCCTGGTGCCTTTCCTGTATTCTTCCTTCTATTTATTTATTGTTTTTTAAATTGAGGCATTACAATTAGATATAAAAGTGGAATCATTATGATATATTCATACATGAATACAGCATAATTTGGTCAATTTTATTCTGCAGTTCCTCCTCATTCCTCTCCCTCCTCCTGCCCCCTCAATACCTTCCTCTACTCCACTGATCTCCCTTCTATTTTCCTGGAATCTGCCTGTTCTTCATTCTTTGTTTCTCTATAGCTTCCATATATGTTCTGATTCTGTATTTATTGATGTATACCATTATTTCTCCTTTGTGTCTGAAGTGTCTCCACATTTGTTTTGTAAATAAATGTCTGTTTACACATTTAACAAGACATAACTATCTTATGTTTGTTTTTATTAAAGTTTAACCTGACATGTAAGAATATGTTCTATTAGTTAAGCACATTTTTCCTTCTATCAGGCCTAGTATTGGAAATGATATCTAATGTGGGATGAATAGATGAATTCTAGATAGGGAAGAATGGAGGGAGGGAAAGGGAGGAGGCAGGGGATTAGCAAGAATGGTGGAATGTGATGGACATCATTATCCAAAGTACATGTATGAAGACATGAATTGGGTGTCAACAAACAGATATATGAAAAATTGTGGTATAAATGTGTAATAAGAATTGTAATGCAAAAACAAAAGTACAAGTATAAAGAAATGAATTGGTATGAAAATACTTTATACAAAGATATGAAAAATTGTAGTCTATATGTGTAATAAGAATTGTAATACATTCTGCTGTCGTGTATTTAAAAAAATAAAATCAATAATAAAAAGGAAGTATGCACACTCCTACTGAATTGACTTCTTCAAGGTATGTGGATATTTGACTATAGAGATGGCCAGCATAGCTGGGTGTGGTGGCACATGCCTCCCAGCAATTTGGAAGCCTGAGATAGGAGGCTCACAAGTTCAAGGTCAGTCTCAGCAACTTACTGAGAGCCTAAGCAACTTATGGACACCCTATCTCAAGATAAAATATTTAATAAAGGGTGGATGTAGTTCAGTGGTTAAGTGGTCCCGAGTTCAGCCCCTGGTACCAAAAAAAAAAAAAAGAAAGAAAGAAAGAAAACAATGATATCTTGCCGCAGTCTGGCTGGGCACAAAAATCACGAGCCACTCAAACAGGAACAAATTTTATTTTTGAAACTCCCGCCAATGCCCTGTAAGATTCTGGGAAGTAAGCTCCCGGGAAATATGCGGACCCACCCCAACCAATGGGAACTCTCCAGGAGTCCCTTAGCAGGCCAAGGTGGACAGCAGGAGTCTAATATCCATATGAATGCAGATCTTAACATAATCATATCATTTCAATGGCTTGCTGGCCTCACCTTTCAACCAAAAATGCCATGCATCATACTACTTGGCTATGGCTCTTAGCAATATCTGTCAGTTACTTAATCATGGATGTATAGTATAGGCATTCAGCTATGAAAATGGGTGTTTTGAGATACAATGATCACAAAATCATTTCCAATTGGACAAAACAATAGATAACTATTGCCTAAAAGTAGAACTATTTTCCTCTCTTACATGAGAGAAAAAAATTTGTATTTCTTATTTTACTTAAGTAAAATAAAGAGTCTAGTCTACAGGTTTCCTCCCTGGGCATATAAAATGATTTCCAAAAAAACAAGTTAGAGGAAAATCTTATGTAAATAAAATAACAATTACAGATATTCTGTTTGCTTTAGTCATCCTTGACTTGGTTTATCACCCCATTGGTCTAATCAACTGAAGGAATACTAGTTGTTCAAATCACTTACTAAACTTTAAATAGTTTAGAGGCATACGATTGCTTTACAAATTATAGGGAAATGTATACATAAAATTATAAGTAAATTTAATAAAATATTTTCTTATTCTAGTTTTCAAATATTTACCTGAGAATGAAAAGGAGAATTCCAGAGTTCTGTGACCATAGTTTTTCTTAATATACCAGTGAATTAATTTCTAATGGCTTTTCTCCCTAATAGTTTGGAGATATGTGTAAACAGACATTTACAGAAGCTATGTACTTAGTAGTACCCAGGAAGAAATTACCTGTAATTTGGTAAGGAGGCCTATGATTCTATGTTGATACACAATTAGAATTCATACTTTTCTTTTTCAGTGAAGAACATTGTACGACTAATTTAGATTTAAATATGCAATGTTTTATTGCTCATTTTTAATCTGCCGTAGGGGCTAATTTGGAAAATGGACCATATTAACCTACCTCTCAGAGATAATTATTGAATATATTCTAAGAGTTTGAAATCATCCCATTATGTATATTTCTATTTTCTTATTTCCATTTGAGCCAATGAAAGGTAAAATGTTAAGTAGGGTGAACTAATTATTCCAGGAGAGCAACTCCATCAAGTGTTGTGCACTTAATGCAGGAACAGACTGCCACTGACGACTTTATTATAATCATGTTAAAAGGTGAGGTGTTTCTAAAATACCTTTAGAAAATGATTGGCTTTTAAAAAGATTTAGGCAAAAATAAATCATGTTTCAAAGGTCCTACTACTAGTAAACCACTCCGTGATACTTATTGGTGAGAATTGTTTTTGCGTTTTTTTTGTTTGTTTGTTTGTTTCAGATTTTATCCTGGCATGAAAAAAGGTGCTGCCTTGTCTATTGAATATTTTGTTTCTCTCACACGTATAGCTAACACAGTATTCAACACAGACTGAAATAAAAAACTTTTCACTGGTATCTACATCTTTTTAAAATAGCTTCATTAAGGTCCAATTGAGGTATAAAACAGCAGATATTTAAAATAAGCAATTTGATGAGTTTGAATACGTAATATAGTTTTTAAATCATCGTGGCAATCCAAGTATTAGACATACCAATCACCTGAATACTTTTGTTGTGTCCCTATTCTTTTGTTTAGATCTACTCTAAAGAAAATGCTGTGTATAATTCAGTACTATGCCTACAGACACTATGTTGTAAGAAAGATCTGTAGAACTAATTGATATTGAATAAATATAACTTAGTACCCTTTTAACTCCCCATTTCCCATCCCCCGACCTCTGTTAACTACCATTCTATTCTCTGTTCTATGAGTATGATTATTTTAAAGTAGCTCATCTAAGTGGAATCATGGAGACTTTGTCTTTCTGTGATTGGCTTATTTCACTTGGTGTAATATCCTCTAGATTCGTCCTGTTGTCATAAATGGCAAAATGTCCTTTATATTGTAAGGCTAAATAATATTCATATATAAAATACATTGCATATTCCTTATCCATCCCTCTGTTAATGGATGTTTCTATTGCTTCCATTATTTGACTATTGTGAATAGTGCTATCATAAACATAACAGTCAAGAGATGTATTTGGCATTTTAACTTCAATTATTTCAAATATGTATTCATTAGTGGGCCTGCTTAATTGTGCAGCAATTCTATTCATAATTTTTTTGAGGAAACTACTGCTTTCTACAGCAGCTATACCATTTTACATTCTTACCAACAGTGCAGAAGGGTCATACTTTTTATACATTTCATTAAAGTTTATCTTTAATTTTTTAAATAATAGATAATAGAAACTGGTATGAAATTATATCTCACGATGGGTTTGATTTGCTTTCATGATGAGAAGTATCTTTTTTATATACATATTTTCCATCTATATGCTTTATATGGAGAAATGTCTATTCAAGTCCACTGGCCATTTTTTAATTTGATTATTTTTTTTGCTGTTGAATTGTAGAAATCCTCAATAAAAAAGCCCACGTTTAGGTATATATGTCAATGAATCTTTTGACAGATGAGCCAAGAATACACAATGGGAAAAAGATAATCTTGTCCACAGTAGTGGTAGAAAACCAGATATCCAAATTAAAATAAATGAAATTCGAACCCTGTCTCACATTATGCACAAAAATAAACTAAAAATATGTTAAACTCTTAAACCTAAGACTTGGAACTTTAAAATTCCTAGAAGAAAATATAGGAAAAAGGTTTACTTACTTTTGTTTGGGTGATGGTTTCTTAGATATGACACCAAAAGCACAAGTAACAAAAGAAAAATTAGACAATTGGGACTATATAAAACTACAAAGTCTCCAGACAACAAAGCAAACAATAGCAGAATAAAAAGGTTACCTAAAGAATGGGAGAAAATATTTGCTAACTGTAGGTTTGACAGGAGTTAATATCCAAAACATATAAAGTACTGATACCTGTATCTTTGCAAGGGCTTCATTCTATTGCTTTTTAAAACAAGTATGTTCACTACATTAAAAGAACCAAGGACTCCAGGGACATAAACAACAAAACAATTAACTTTCTCATTAACAAGTTTCACAAGACATTCAAGTCAAAAAACAAAAGTAATAACAAATCCTTATTTCTGAATTGTTAAATCATACTGTGTTGCCTATCACTTCAAGTTATAACCTGCCCCAAATTCACAGAATCTCAGACATGTCCTGCACATTGAAAATAAAATAGCCTTGAAAAGCAAATTAGTTTTCAGATGTCTAAGCAATCAACATAAAACCCCAAAGTTGGAAAAAATAACTAATAATACTTACATACTTCCTTCAGTAAAATTACATTAAAATATGTAAATTATTTTTTTTTAAAAATACAGTAATAAACAGTTGTCTCTAACCATTACCTTAAATACATTGTGGTATAGACACCAGGTATAAAAATGGATGTGAAGTAAGGCAAACAAGTGTGAGCAGTTGGTTGCTCAGTGGATGGACAACTAAGGATGATCTGGCTAGAGACAAAGTTGGAAATCCAAGATCAGTTTAAGTAGCAATTAATCACAATGCAGAAAACAGCGAGAGGAGGTGACAGGCAGCAAAAAGAAATGCAAGTAATTTACTAAGAACCTAAAACTACTCTATAAAGTAAAATTTATAATTATATTTTTAAAAATGCTATATCATACTGTCATGTATAATTAAAAAGAATAAATAAATAAATATATGATTACAAGTCTAAAGGTAAGAAGCAGGTATGCAGAGAAGCATCCAGAACAAAATTTAAGTTCCTTACCAAATGCATTTACTTGAAATCATAAAAAGAGCTTCTGTTAATTTTTTTTGTTTATTTTTATACAAAAATACCAAGGATTTAAATGACCAGAGTATCTGCCTTTATACTGTCTCACAACATAAAATATAACACAGCTGTGTGTCTCTTTAAAATCCAACAAGGGTTTAGTCTATTCTTCCTGTGAGGACAGACCAAGTAATTAGAAAATTTACCTACTGAAGAATGAAACCTTGAGTACTTCTTCTTCTTCTTCTTCTTTTTTTAATGTGCATATAAATGATATAGAACTTTTATTATTTATCTGTTCATTTTAGCTATCCATCACAGTATGATATAGAACTTTTTAAAATATAATGATAAATCTTGCTTTTTAAAGTAGTTATAGATTCTTAGTAAAATTAAGTAAAATTACAAAGAATTTCTGGATATCCCCTGTTCCTACTCTTGCAAAACTTCCCCTGCTATGGATCATAGAGATACTTGGCTTTTAATCTGTAGACCTAAGTTGATGCATTATCATCACCCAAAGACTACAATTTATGTTAGGATTCACTATTGGAGCAGTACATTCTAGGGGTTTGAATAAATGTATAATGACATATATCTACAATGGTAGTATCATTCAGAATAGTTTCACTGCTCCAAAAATTCTCTGCTCTGCCCATTCATCCTGACAAACACTGATCATTTTAATATCTCCATAGTTTTGTCTTTTCC
This sequence comes from Callospermophilus lateralis, assembly GCF_048772815.1. Taxonomy (NCBI): domain Eukaryota; kingdom Metazoa; phylum Chordata; class Mammalia; order Rodentia; family Sciuridae; genus Callospermophilus; species Callospermophilus lateralis. The sequence continues at coordinate 38,334,708 of NC_135314.1, read as the reverse complement.
AATATATCATATAATTGGAATCATACCATATGTAGTAGGTAGACTCATTTCAATATGCATTTAAGTTTTCTCCATGTCTCTTAATAACTTGACAAAGGTCATTTCTTTTTAGTACTAAATAATATTCTATTGTCTGGGAATACCAATTTATTTATGCATTTATCTACCTAAGAATATTGTGACTGCTTTCAAGTTTTGCCAATTACGAATTATGCCACTGTAAAAGCCCTGTGTAGGCTTTTGTGTGAACGTAAGTTTTCAATTCATTTTGGTAAATATTAAGGAGTGTTATTGCAATTGCTGTATCATATAGTAAGATTATGTTAAATTTTGTAAGATACTGCCAAACTGACTTCCAAATTTTCTGTACCATTTCGTGTTCCCACCAGCAATTATGGAATTTTACTTGCTCTACATCTTGGCCAGAATTCAGTGTGGTAAACTAGATTTTAGTCATTGTGCTAGGTATGCAGTATTATCTTGTTTTTATTTGCAATTCCCTAATGATGTATGATGTTACCTATATTTTCATACACTTATTTGACATTTGAATCTTTCTTTGGTCAGATGTCTATTCTGGTTTTTTCCTATTTTAAAAATTGGGTTGTTTGTCTTCTCATCATTGAGTTTAATGTCTACATTTAAAAAATGTACTGAAGGTATTGGAGAACTAAATCCAATGGGGTTCGGGAGTAGCAGGACCAAGATTCAAGAGAACACTGGAAATCAGAGATGTGAACTCCACTTTATGTGCAATTCTCCATTAAAATATCTTTCAATTGCAGAAGTGTCTGAGAGATTGGAGAGTTCAGAATTCAGAAAATTGAGAGTAATAGCTGATTATTCTCTACTTTGTCAATCCTGGGTGGGGACACAAAGGGCTGTATCCTAAAAGTAAATAGAAGAGGAAAAGTCCTTGCAGGAATGTATTTCAGTTTTAAGTCATAATTTTAGAATTTCAAGTAATTTATAATATTTATTATTATTTTAAATCTCATTATTTATCCATTTGCAAATGAATAGGGGAAATCACAAATATAAATTTGTTTCAGGAAATTGAGTTAATAGACACAATATTTAACTAGTCTTGACCTATGTAAGAATATGAGAATAACATTGGTAATTTTCTTTTCTTTCTTTTTTTTTTTTCCCTTTGGTATTAGAGATTGAACCAAGGGCACTCAACATATTTTATTTAGAGATAGGGTCTCACTAAGTTGCTTAGGGCATCACTAAGTTGCTGAGGATCGTTTTCAACTCATGATAGTCCTGTCTCAGTCTCTCCAGATGCTGGGATTACAGGTGTGTATACTAAATTAGAAATTACAGAAAATGAAACAAATGGAAAATATACAAAGTAAAAAAATATAGTAAGCAGCACAAAAAACCTAAAAGGTATACTTAACATAAGATTAAACAGACCTGAAAAAGTAATTAGTAAACTGAAATATGCATTGGAAGAAAACATCCAGAATGAAACAATAAAGAATAAAGGAAATAGAGAAAGGAGAGTAAGAGACAAAGAATAAAATAAAAAATCTAAATAAAATTAGAAATACAAAAGGAAAAGAGAAAGGGAGAACACAGATATTTTTTAAGACATAATGCGGAAGTATTTTCAAGCTGATGAAAGGTGTCAAACCACAAATTCAAAAAATTTGGCAAACTACAAGTAAAGTAAACAAAAGAAAGCAATATTTAAACATATCATAATAAAGTTTCTGAGATAAAAAATTCAATTCCTAAGGAAAAAATTATGCACCTAATTTCATAAAATTAAAATATCCAAGCAAAATTCACAAAAGTAAAACTGGAAATAAATCCATAATTATAGTAGGAGATATTAACACAAGTCTCTCAGTTGCTAATAGGAGAAAGTGGATAGAGAAGAGCAATAAAATAGTTGCTCATTTAACTAGCACCGTGACAACTAATAGTTAGTTAATAGAGCACCAGTCGCTCCTATACTTCTTCACATACTTGTAAAAATACAATTTATTTATTAAATTTTCATATTCTAATATATACTCCTTTCACTCTACTAGGAACCCTCCTCCATAAATTTCCAATGATCTAAAACATCCTGAATATTTTACTTCCATTGCCTCCTAGTGAATGTACCTATAGTATTTCACGTGGTAGATCATTCCAATGGTAAAATTTTGGAATTTTCTAACATTGAAATATCTCACTTATCCTACAATCCTCAGTGGTCCTTTTATTTCTGCATTCATTTTTTTGCATGTGTGCATTTTTTTATATTGTGATTTCCAGAATCTGCCTATGGCTCTTTCATATGTGTACTTCCCCCTGTAAATGTTAGCTGACCTTACAATTTCAGCTATTATGTCCAAATTCAGGACTTCTACATCTGTATAGAGTGCTGAATTTCTAATCATATATTGATTTCAGTCAATAAGTATAGATTAAGTAATCTATCACCACTTTTCCTTCTTTTGTACAATTCCCAGAGATACTATATTCTCTTTCAAGTTGCTTATTTGTACAAACTAAAAATATGCAAAAGTGTATTTATATTTACACATATATATTATATACATGTAAATAATATATGGTAATCACGTTATGTCCACATAATACACAATATATATTTATGCATGTGGATAATACATAATATATATTATATATATATATATATATATATATATATAATATATATTATGTATGATATATATAGCTTAGGTAAATATCTATATATAATGTTTTATATATATATATGTGTGTGTGTGTGTGTGTATATATATATATATATACACACACATAAACATAATATATGCTATAAATAATTTATTTCTTCCAAACATTTTTTTATCATTGTAGTTATAAATGATCATGGTCACTTGAGGTTATCATTTATATTTTTGAAATACATTGTCTGACTTTCCTTCAGGCACATGGTTGGAGGACCTTCCCTTTTTCTCATATCATGTGACTTGCTTTGGCCAGTGAGGTGTGAAGACAAGTGTTATGATGCAAATTACTGGTGAAATCTTTACAAGCCAGAACACATTTGCCTTACTCTCCTTTCCCTACAACAGAGATACAGAAGAACATTCTAAATAAAGTATTCATTACCCTTGGTCCATGAACAACTACGGTGAACAGAGCCTACTGGTATATCTTGGACATGGTTTGTGAATGAGGAGTAAACTTTGAAATATACTGATATCTATGAAATTATGGTTAACAAATAAAGTTTTTTAACTAAAAGCTCATCACTCAAATATTTTTAAATGACTTTTCTCTCATAAAAAACTTTGTATAGATTATAAAAAAATAAAAGTGTAGAGGAGGAAAAATATTATGTGTGATCTCACCAATAATAATTACATGGTATGTTTTGAGCTTTCATTTGAAAAAAATTATTATTTTATTCTCTTCACCATCATTCAAATAGTTCATCTTCCCACCAAGGATATATAATATATAATAGACTGACTGTAAAACTTAATCAAATTAAAGGAAACAAATGCAAACATAAATTGTATTCCAAAACAAGACTAAAATATATAGAAAATTTCTTAGGGGTATGTTAGGGCACAGTTTTGTAAGTAAAATTTTTAAGTGCTAATATGTAATAGGCAATTTAATAAATTACATAACATCATTTCTTTCTTTAAAACAAAACCAATAAAAGTACTCAAAATTTACCTGGTGGTTTATAAAACAGGTCAATTAATTCCTTCCATGCTGTTCAGAGTGAAGTGCTTCTTTTCCAGGAATACATGCTACTCCAAAGAAATTCAGTAGTTTCTTGGCTAGAAGATTTTTATGCCATAAGACTTAGGGATCGTGAAGATGGGAGGGTGCAGCTATATCACATCTATGGCTAAGTTTTATGTGAATTCCTTTATTGATTTTAATTTTAAATGTAGTAAACTACCTGCTGAATAGTGGTGTGATAAAAAGTGGAATGTCAGATGGAGAGGTAGTATGATTAGGTGGGCACACTATGCTTATGGGATTACTGTTAGAGGCATTCACTAAATATGCTATTTTCTCCATCGCAGGATACACCCTCACTCAATTTCAAGCATTTCTAGTAGGCCAAATTCCCATCTCATGTTTACTGCATCCTCATCCTTTACTCTTTGTGTCGCTTCTGAAAGTCTCCCATTGCTAGTGCCTTAGTGTGTAAACCAGTAACAGCAAGGGTAATATCACTTATCTTTCAGCTTCACCTTCCTTGCCTTTCAGTGGACTCACCAGATTTCCAAATATACTTCTCTGGCTTTGCCTTTGACCTACAACAAAATTTTGTGACTTCCCTTAACTCATCTGAAATAGTAATCTTTTTTCTTTTGTTTCTTTTCTATTCAGTAAACAAATATGAATCTGCTCTCTGAGCTGTCTATTATTTTAGATCATGAGAAGCACATTTGGATTGTAGGTGATTCCTTGTGGAATGAGTCACAACTTTTACAAGTAACAAAATTCAGTTCTATCATAAAGACAGTTTTATTTTTCTATAACAGTTTATATTATGAATCCAAATTTGGTTTTTAAATATAGTTATTTGAGGTATATTTATTATTTTAGATTTTAACCAGCATTTTTCACTGGCTTTCTCTCCCTCTTTTCCACAGAGTAGCATTTAAATGCCTCCTGGCTTACTGTACCCCATGAATCTGAGAAAGGTGAAACCACATGACAGAGCATCTGTTCATTCTGGTTATCTGCTGAGGTGAACGATCCCATCAGTACCTTGAACTTATCATTAGAAATGTCCCATTGTCAGCCTTAGTCACGGCACCTTATGGATAGCATTTGAAGCCTGAAGACTGAGCCAATTCTGGAATAGCTTCCCCAGTTCAAGATTTCTAGCAGCTTCTCTTTAAACTATTTTGCCTTTCTCATAAGGGCAAGAGAAAATGTCGTTGCTTTCTTGTAATATCAAGTGACACACGACTCTTGATGGGGTTACCTCTACAAATAGGCCTCCTAACACTCTTATTAGTAAAATTTATCCTGTCACCAAACTGTCCTGGTGTGGAGGACCATATGAGACTGAAATTATCAGAGTTCCATCAGAATTTAATGGGAACTGCTCCATACACAAGGTATTTTCCACTTTAGATGCATCTCAAGATGTCTGGGTAGTTCTTTCTTTCATCATGTCTTCCTGTAACTAATTTCTTCCCAGAACACATCCCTCCAATCTTTTTCTCTTCTGCTCATAGAATCTGAACTAGGTTGTGCTGGGAAGATAGGCAGCTACATCAGTATTCCTTTTTCCCAAATCTATATTTGTTCTGAAGATGTGCTGCCATCTTACTTCAAAAATTTTGTAACTAAAAAAAAAATTTGGCAAATCAAATGTTTTTGAATTATCATTTCTGGTATGAGTTTCAGAAGATAGTTCTGGAGCTCCAAAATCAAGGTCTTGACACTTTTTTCTGTCATTCTTTGGTTTATTCCTGGACTCAAATAACAGTTGCTAGAAAAGGGAAGACAAGATGGAAACAAGATGGAATTCTATTAATGAAAAACACATTGATGAATATAAAAAAAAAATCACTCCACTCTTCTTGTTTCATTAAAAATTAAATCATTCTGTACTTGTAATTCTCTTATGTTTTTATTCTTATTGTTTTTGGTGGTTGTGAAAGGGGAATAAAGTAAAAAAAAAAAAATACCTTTATTTCAGTATATTGAACCACAAGTCCCACTGGTTTCAAAGTATGCTGATGTATCTGCCAATTGAAAATATTTCTCATCACACTGACAGTACCTTCCAGCTACTGCCCTAGTTTCTTTCTTTCACTTCCAGACTTCTCCAAGGAATCTTCAACACTTTGAGTTAATATCTTCACTAGCAGTATCTTTTGAAACAAAATATTTACCCTGAGAGCAATGTTAAATAACTACAATGTTTTACTATTGTGAAATTCTAAAATCCAAACATGACCCGCAAAGTCCCATATGGTCTGGTTATAATCTACTTCTCTGGTTATATTTTGTACCACACTTCCTGTTATGTTAAACATCTAGCGATATATCATTCTTTCGTGTTTTTAAAAATTGGATGGGCTTTTTGCACACCCAGTTTTCTCTGCCAGAAATATTGTTTCCTCTCTCTGTTTTTCTATGCTAAATATTAGCTGACCTGACACTTGCTCATTGGGGCTTCTCTAATATGTGAGCTCTTAAAACTACATGCCTCTCTTTTTAAAATATTTTTTTATTTGTTGATGGACTATTTTTTTTTAATTCATATGCAGTGCTGAGAATTGAAACCAGTGCCTCACACATGCTAAGGCAAGCACTGTACCACTAAGCTAAATCCCCAGCCCCAACATGCCTCTTTTTTAACAGCACTATGATAATGACACATTTATATGCATTTGTAACAATGGAATATTACTCAGCAATAAAAGAGAATAAAATCATGACATTTGCAGAAAAATGGATGGAGTTAGAGAAGACAATGCTAAGTGAAGTGAGCCAATCCTCAAAAAACAAATGCCAAATGTATTGTTTGATGTAAGGAGGCTGATTCATAGCGGGATAGGGAGCAGGAGTATGGGAGGAATAGACAACTCTAGATAGGGCAGAGGGGTTGGAGGGGAAGGGAGGGGGCATGAGGTTATTAATAATGTTGGAATGTGATGATTACTATTATCCAAAGTACAGGTATGAAGACACAATTTGGTGTGAATATACTGTGTATACAACCAGCGATATGAAAAATTGTGCTCTGTCATATATAAATAAAAAATAAATTAAAAAAGAAAGAAAAAAGGATTACCTCCCTTATTAGACTGAGAAATTTTTCTCAATAAATTTTTGCAGGAAACACAAATCTTTCTTTAAAAAAAAAGTATGTGGAGGAGTTTTACTCTGACTTGATAAAAAGGCTGTTCAGTGGATCACAGACATCGTTGTTCTTTCGTATTTTTATAATATGGATTTTTTTTCAACTAGGTACAGTCTACAAATACTGATATAAAATCATTACTATTTTACCATATTATTCTTTATAACAATTCTAAAGTGATAAAAATATTATTTGAATTGATATATTACTATATACTTATCTCCTCAAGATATTATAAATTTGAGGCATAAAAGAGGAACTGTATGAAGCCCTAGTGGGCAGTATTAGTTCTCTTCAGTTTAGCCCAATTTGATTAAACACCAAAAAATGAGGGAAAAACATTATTATAGCCCTCTATGATGAACTTGTAACATAAATGTTATGTTAAAATGAAGAGATATATTATTTAATAATTGCTCAAGTTTTTAAGATAGGACAGTTGTTTTCAAGGATCACTTCCATTAATGATGACTTTCTCATCATTTAACTATTGAATATTTGTCTCCCAATTTTTAATCATATTAATGATGGTTTGAATAATTACATGTATGTATAATATGAACACTGGACAACTAGTACTTATGAAATGTGTTTCTTATAAAAGCTATATAATTTCTCCCACACTTCCTCTAAAAACATTCAGTGATAAAAATTTATGACTTTTCTAATCACTTATAAATTAGAGAAAGTCTTATTGCAATTTTAAATTGTCAAACACATTGTCAATACACTAAGTAAATTTATTTGTCATTAGATAACAAGATAACATTGAATTTTATTCAAATATTATTATCCTCTCACCTCTTTCATACTTGGTTTGATGTGGTCACCTGTTTTCAGAAGTGAAATATGGTTGACTCTTTCCTCTTGTCTGAGACTCTTCCTTCTAGCTACTAATTGAACTTCTTGTTGTTGGATATTTATTTTATTTATTTTGATTCTCTTCTGAGGTTGGATCAGAAAGAGAAAGAAATAAGGGAAATAAGACTTTCTCATTTGCTTGGTACTATCATGAACTGCCTGAATATTTGTAAGGTCTCACAGATGAGAATATTTTCAGTGATTTTTTTTTTTTTTAACTTACCAGAGGCCACCATTGGAACTTTCAATTTCATTTTTTGAAATGTATCTTTCATCTATCTCTTACTTTTTATGTACCTATTAGAATAGGAACAACTCCTCTCCAGCTTCCAAAAGATAAGGTTGCACTACCCATTGAGGAGACACCTGGATAAGGTCCAGTGTGACACCCCACCACCACCATTTTTTTGTTTGTGTATTTGTGTGTCCATTTATGAATTAGAACAAAGACTCAGCTATTTATCATTTGAACAAACTCTAATCCTATAAGCTTATTCATATGTAAAAGCACTTCTCTTTTTCCATATCACCAAAATAGTTAGTCACTCCTTCCAGTTAGTCCATAGTATTCCTCAAATGGCAAGAAAATAATAATAAGCTTTCCCTGTAACTCTTCCCATAATATCATTCTTCTCCCCCATCCCATGGGATCAGTCTGGAGAACATAGAGGAGTTCCCTCCAGAGAAAAAACATAAATCCTTATCTGTTTTTCTGTCTACTTTTAACAGTTTGACTCCTTTATCCCCTAATTATGTGTGAATGTCTAACTGATGCCCAAAACCAACTTTGACATTTGTACATGATAGTGTCTCATAATGAACCTTGGAATTTAATATGTATTATGCTCTTTCTTTAGTCAAAAGAACCCAGAAAAATAACTGAACACATTTTTGCATTAAATTCTTTCAATATCAAAATTTCCTCAGCTGTTGGCTAAAGATTGTGGTTATTTTAGCACTTTAGTTATATATCTGTCAAGTGTTCCAAAAGATTATAGCTGTCAACTGAAACTCCATCATCAAAATACTTTCAAACATTGAATACAACTTTAATAATCCCTGCCAATTAATAATTTTATTGTTTTAATTTTATTTCTTAGATTACTATTCATTGTTACTATATTTTAAACATTTGTTTTTAATCAGTGATCTTTATTTAGAATATTTACCACATTCTTTCTCAATTATCTCCTGAAATAATATTGTTTTTCTATTAAATTTTAGACTTTCTAAAAATCTTAAGAATAGTAATTTCAATCTTATCACATATGTTATCAATATTTGTGGTTTGTCCTATATTCCATCTGAATATATATATTAACCTCTTCCTCTCCAGAGATACCCTATATCTTCAGAGCAAACTTCATGCATTCAGAATGACATGTCAAGTTTTTATAGAATAACCTCATTCTTCAAAGCATTAATTCTGCATGGCCAAATAAAATAGGTTAAAATCAACATGTAATTAAGAGATCCCCAAATGACAACAGGTGTGATGATAGAACCATCAGAGAGAATGATTTAAAAATATTGTACTTTTGCCTCTGAAGATGGAGGGAGGAGTCTTGAGCCAAGGAATGTAGGAGCTGGAAATGTCAAGGAAATAGATTCTCCCCCCAGAACCTCTAGATGAAATAAAGTTCTGATGATTCATTTTGGACTTTTGACCTCAGAACTGTCAGAGAATAAATTGGTGTTGTTTTAAGCCCCTAATTGTGGTAATTTGTCACAGGGTCATATGATCATTAGATAGTGAAGTAATGACTTTAACTTTTCTGTATTTGATTCCAAATCCCTAATATCCCTTCTCATATGTCCAGCCTATCTTTCCAACTGCAATAAAATAAATGATAATGACATGACCATATAAATTCCAAATATTTTGTACCATTTTAAAATCATATGTCAAATAATATGCCCTAACATTTTCTGCCAAAAAATACATGCTAACAATTCAGCCAAAACATTCTTCTGAAATGCTGAATTCAATTCTTTGAATATATTCTGTGTTTACTAATCTTTTTGCTATAATTTTACCCTGGCCCCTGCCATACACACACTGCTCAGGAACCATGTTATCAGCACCCAACTCAAAGGGTACTTCTCTTCTGAAGGCTATTCTGATCTTTGCAGTGTCTTTGACTTCCCATTTTACTATGTACTTCATTTGCAATCTATCATGCCGTGCCATGTGTTAGAGTTATTTATATCGCCCTTCCTTCTAGTGTGAGTTGCCTGAATCTGTGGATGATATTTCCTTCTTTTTTTATAACCATGGTTTCCTATACTAGGATATGGCTCCAGGTAGGTGATCAGTAAAAATATGTCGAATTGAACTATTACTGCTCTGAGCTGTGTCTTTATAAGCCAGCTCTCACCCATTTAATAACTTCTAGTTTTGCCACAAGGCTTTAATAAATATGGTGCAAGCCCCAAAAATGCACTTTTGGGTCAAATATATTGAGTTCAATCCTCTTCTCCACAAATATTGCTGAAATGAGCCTGGATTCAATCCCAGTTTCTGTCAAAGAGATCTTTATAGGCAACTCCTGGCTTTGGCTAAAGCCTTTATCCTGGAGACTCAAAGGCCATTACAGCTGCAAATGCTTCAAATCATAACAGAAAAAAGGGGTTATATTACTAAATTATGTGAACTTTTTCAAATTCAACACATCAATCATTCTCCTTAAAACTGTAAATTCTCTGTACAGTACAACACATTTATGAAGAAATTATTTTATATCTTTCTAGTTAGCATTAGAAAACTTAAAACTTATTTTAATTTTTTATCTAATATTCTTACATTATTAGTTTCCTGGAAATGGCTCATTAGCAATTATGTTTCTTAGTTGTTATAGGTGATTCTCAATACTACACTAGGCTATTTTAGACATTTATTTGAATTCCTCTCACAGGGAATATCATGAAACACTGGATCAATCATAATACCTGTTTTATTTGTTTAATGTCTTAACTTATACATTCCTGATACTGCTTTAGCGGTTGCTGAAAAAAAAATCTTAAACATATATTTTTTGATGGAATATTCTGAATATTTCTAGATATAGTAGAGAAAATTTGTACAGAGAAATAAAATTTGTATTATATATGTACATATATTTTCAAATGCATAACTGATAAATGTCTAGCAACTTACAACTTATTTCTACACTCATATTTAAAGAACTACAAGTATAAATTTATTTGCATAAAATAATGTGTAATTGTAAAAGATAAATACAATTAAAATTTTATGTTTTGTGTCTTTCAGGTATTTAAAAATAAAACAACTTGCTATTGATCATTTTATTATGTTTAAAATATCTTATATCTTAAAACACTTCCCTATTTCTGGCTGTCAGCAGACTCATTCTTTTTGCTTTGAGTATGTGTTGTAGATCATTCATGGAATGACATTTTATTTTAAGAAACCAGATCTTCAAAGCCCATTTTTCCCTAAAAGAACATTTTTTTAATTAATTTTTATTGTTGTTCAAAACATTACATAGTTCTTGATATATCATATTTCACACTTTGATTCAAGTGGGATATGAACTCCCATTTTTACCCCTAAAAGAACATTTTAAGAAATATTTTTTCCTTCACAAACAAAAGTTTTCATGGTTAAACCGATGCGTGCTGTCTTCAACATACGGCATTCAGCAATTGGAGACTACTTCTGAATTAATGATTTTCACCATGTACATGAATAGATACTTCTGCCGGGGGTGTTGGAGAGAGAGAAGATGAGGTCAAATATATTTTTGAACCTTTAGGACATTTGTTGCAGGTTTTGTTGGCCAACATATTTTTAAGCACCTGTGCTCACATATTCAAAATTTACTATGGTCACAACTTTGTATAAAACCATCGAAGTAGAAAGAGTGAAATGCTAGTCAGACAAGATTGTTTTAAGTTCTTGTTTAGGTTATTAATGGAATCATGTATCAGAATCTTCATATGTTAAGGAAATATCTTCTAGCACTGCATTTAGAATCACAAGTGATAGTTTACTTGAAGTTTCTGATATGTGATGGGAATTTCACAAATAAAGCATGCCTGTAATCCCAGCAGTTTGGGAAGCTGAGGCAGGAGGATAGTGAGTTCAAAGCCAGCCACAGCAAAAGTCAGGTGCTCAGCAACTCAGTGAAACTCTGTCTCTAAATAAAATACAAAATAGGGCTGAGGATATAACTCAGTGGTTGAGTGCCCCTGAGTTCAATCCCTGGTACCACCCCTACCAAAAAAATTATCATTATTACTTGTTGATATTTATAAAGAGAAAATTTATGTTGACTTTTTCTAACTATTATTGAGAATTATAGATATGAGTTAAGTCTCCCCACATCAGTCTTGACTGATTAAAAGTCTACTTTAATTAAAGGCAAAGTTTTGATATTCTCAAACATTGTTTCATTAATTTTAAATTGTGATTATGGATGCATTACATAATTATAGATGGGGATTGTGGACTTAGGCTGTCAAGGCAACATTAAGAGAATAAGAAAAAATGTACAAGATGTTGTAGTTAGAGAATATTACGAGGAGAAAGAAAATTTAGATGATAGTTAAAAAAATATGTTAAATGTAGCCACCATTTTTATTTCTTCTATAAATAAAACTTCTTATGTAACAAAATATAAGAGGTCTATACAATCTTCTTTTAATTGAATTTACATGTGTACACATGGTTGTACACCCACATACAACTATACCCATTTTCCTGACTAAAATAAAGTACTAGGGTAGTTCAAAGATACCCATTTTTTTTTGTTCCCATCCAAAATTATTAAAAATTCATAGTTAGTTAATATTTTTTCTTTTATTTGCATGTTTTTAAATTTTTTATTTGTTCTAATTAGTTATACATGACAGCAAAATGCATTTTCTTTCATTATACACAAATGGAGCACAACTTTTTATTTCTCTGTACATAATGTAGAGTCACACAATATAAGCAATCATACATATGCCTAAGGTAATGATGTCCTTCTCATTTCACCATCTTTCTTACTCCCACGACCCCTCCCCTTCTCCCCTTTTACTCACCCAAACTTTCTCCATTTTTTTCATGACCCCTCCCCCCATTATGGATCAGCACACAGTTTAGTTATTGTGAATTGAGCTGCTATAAACATTGATGTGGCTGTGTCAGTTCTACTGCATAGTATTATTATTAAAATGTACAAAGAGCAGTAAACTGCAGAAAGAGATACAAACAGTTGATTCAACAATCCACTTCCTATGAAATTTAACTTAACCAATTTATGCTAACTAAACTTTGAAAAGCAAACTATGCATTGATGTTGAATGGTCCTTTCACGTAGAAATACTTCAGTGAACAAAACAATCAGTGTTTTGCTTTTGTGTATTTTTTTTTAACCTACCTTTAAGATCAGGATATCAAGCAAGCATCATGTCAGAGTGTGGCCTTTGTACCTTCCTTTCCATTCTTCCATACTGTGAATTGCTTGTCTTACTCATTTTTTTTTTTTTTTGGCTTGGTTCAACAAATATTTATTATTATTCTTATAGTAATAAATATTATTATTTATTATTTGTTTTAATACAAGTTTAATCTATAAAATACTAATTCTCACATAGAATGCACGTTTCAACATGTTTGTCTAGCTCCTAGAGTAAAATTATATTTGCAAACTGTAGCATCATTTTCTCACTATAAAATATATGCTGAGTCTGCAGTCCAGACAAAGGGATCTGTGTGGTCTTTAGGGATATTTCATTCAGCCTGTGGTAGAGCTGCAAAATTATCTTTGCTTTTCTATAGAGCACAACTTTCAACTGGCTTTAGGGCCAATGCCTTTCAAATGCCTCTTGGTTTCATTTCAATAATACTAAAAAAATACTGATTTTTTTTTTTTTTTTGCTTTTTCATTGTTCCCAAATTCCATACTGAATGTCATGCTTCTGAGAAAGTACATTTTTTAAAATAAATTACAAATTATTAAATCACAGACCTCTTGATTTATAATAAAGTTATCAATCATCTTTTCAGGTGAGTCATTTCCACAAATTATTAATCTATACACTACAAACTGACTCTTGTACTTTAAGGAAGTGGCATTTTATAACCTGGGTATATACTTCTTGAAATCTGAAGAGAGGCTATTGCTATCATCAAGACAGCAATATAAGAAACACAAGGTGTCAGAATTTTTGCTATCTTTTAGATTTCAAAAATAAATTTCTCTCTCTCTCTCTCTCTCTCTCTCTCCATGTGTATATCTATCTCTTTTTCTTAGAAATAAGGAAATTAAACAATTATGTTTCATATATTTAAAGAAACAAGATTGAATGAATTCACTAATTATTTTGATTTTATGTAAGTTTAACCTGGAAATTAAGGGAGAATAGAATTTGAGATAACTACTGTGTGAATTTTCATATTTCTGTCAGATCTTGATCATGTGCCTTCTTGTACTTTAAAAAATATCTGTAACTAGTGAATTTAAACAAAATAGTAAAATGTAGCCTCCAAATGCAGGTTTTGTATTTCCTAGTGGATAAATGGATATATATTCATGCTCAGTGAACTCTTTTATTTGGCAGAATATTATACTTTAGGCAATACATAAAAGAAATTAAGTATTGCTTAAGTATTGCATCAAATATTCATGACAAGGAAAAACATAAGGACATATTCTTACAAGGAAACTTTTGGATGCCCTGAGCTAGGGTAATGATGTCCTTCTCATTTCACCATCTTCAAAAATAAAAGTCTCAGTTGAAGTCAAATGTTTGATGTGTATCCAACCAAAATACTTACCTGTCAAAATTACCCCCTGCTTAGCCATTTGACAAATTCAGTCTGACAAAAAAGAAAATAATTCCACGAGATACAAAACTATAAACCCATACCATATTTTTTATTACTATAGTCACATATAGTATAGCTACTGTATATTATTGCTGACAGAAACACAAGAAAAACAGATTTCTAAACCCAATCCTTTCATTTAAGGGACTCATGATCTATCAGGGTTGGAGATGACAAAACAATTTGCTTCTTAAATCAATGAGATGGATTAGTTTCTAATAGTAGCTCTTACCCCCTTTCTCATGCTTATTGGATTTTAATAAGCTATGGATGAGATTATTTAATGAATAAATTATTTGAAAATGAAATTACCCTCACAGCTAGCCTTAAATTGTGCTCACATGCATGATTGATCTTACAAATTTGTCACCTGAGCGAAGTACCATTTACCTCTTTTCCAGAAATACATAGTTAGTGGTAATATAATACACTGTATACATCAGTAGAAACCTATCTTCTTGTTTATTCAGATTTCCAACCTCTGTCCTTAGCTCACATCAAAATCTCCAACTTCACAAATTAAAGCTGCAAATCAAACTACCTTGAACTATTTCTGTATATGATGTCAGTGCTTAGATATTTTTGCATTCAATGTCTTTATCACTAAGAGTGGCATTAGATTTCTTTTTTAAAAACCACCTTAACAGCAGTCACATTCCAATTGATTTAGTGAGATGAATGCCATTCACACTTCAGTTTGCACCTATTTGAAAATTCTCATAAGGGAATAAATCTACACTTTCCAGAATGATTGTGCATAAGGAAGTCTGGGGCTGTTAAAAGGAGGTGTTAGACACGTATGGGAATGTATTAGTTACAATCACACCTAAATCTCAATGATTTCCAAAGTGATAGTGGTAAAGTGTATAGGGGAACTGAGAGAGTTGGCAAAGATTAATTACACTTGACTTTCCTCTTGCTAATTACAAAGGGTAAAACTTTATAACTTCTGTTAGTGGGCCATTTAGGCTATAAAACTTTCTGAAAATAAATACAAAAGATATCAAGAAGTTAGTTATTAAGCATATTTAAGTTGTTCCTTTATATAAAGGAACATACAGGTTATAGTATTTTGATATTAATATGATATCTAATTTATAGATAAATGCATTATCTGGATTTATCAGGAATTTGATTAGTGTTTTCAACCTTTGTGATAATCACATGATTGTGCCATTTACTTTCCTGTAGTAATTTGCAGTAAAAACCTCAAACAGAAAGAAAGAACCTGAAAGAGTTCGTGTGACTCAAATCCAGGCATGTAGGGAGATGAAACACAAGTGATTAAATGAGGGGAACCCAGATTAGGCAAGGGTGAAAGCAGCCCTAAAGAACAATAGAAATCTAACTGATCCCCTGATGCCTTATACAGGAAAAGTAAGTTAACAAACACTGAGAACCAGCCTGACCAAAATCCAGGAAGGCAGAGTTTATTGTGGAAGGTTTAGAGGCTGATAGATTTGGGTTCAAGTACCAGCTCTGCAATTTTTTTTCTTTGTATAATAATAAACCGTCTTTGGAGTCATTATTTTTAAACTATTGAAAATAACACCTGCTGGATTAGTTGTCATAATAAATTAAAATAAAGAAACTCAGATATAGAAGGAGAAACTAATGTAAGAGACTGAGATGTGATGAACAGGGAGATAAGAGAACAATTAGAATGGAATGTTGTTAGAGAAAAAAAGAATATAATTAGTAAGAATATTATATGGCCCACAATTTATTTCATTGAATTACTTCACTTTTAAAATTCCATTAAAATATATCCATTTTTGATAATTCATAAAACTTCTGAATCCAAAAACATGGTGTCAGTAATTATCATAGGAAATACTTATAATTTCACTTGAATGAACATTAAAATTAGGGAACCCACATAGACCCAGTGCATATGGACAATGACAAATCTAGCTTTGCAGATTCATCCTTTTGCCATGTGTATCTTAGCACTTATCATAAAACCTAAAATCATTCCTGAATACCAAAGGCAAGTAATTTTTTCAGTGACTAATGGAGTTTATGATAAGCAGTAATAAAATTTCTTTCAGGTGACATTGATAAATAAAATTAATCTTCTATGCTTTATTTTGAAAAACACCAATAATATATTTACACACACGGTGGGTTTTACAAGGTGACTGGGCAAGTACTATTAATTTCTCTGGGTTTCCATAAGAGAAAATGAACAAAATGGAGACTCAATTGTCATCTGGAGATAGGATTGACTGTCTAGCAAACAATATAACAATGGAAATACAATGAAATTCAGAATTCCTGTGGTAGGAAGTGATTTTAAACAGTCTTTCTTGAAGAAGAGCATAAGATTATTTTGGATAGAAAATTGGAAGTGTATGTCCCAATACTTTCCTAGGAAGCTATCACAGCATTCCACCTGGGTAGCTTCTTTTGAATTCAGAAAAAGATCCAAACTGAGAAGGAATTGCTGTGGCTTAGTGAGAGGAAGGAACTCAGACCTACATGAATAAACTCCAAGCACTGTTCTGAAAGCAGGAAAAGGATATATACAAAGCACCTACTATATGCCTTAGGGATAAGAGAATAGTGACTGCCAATTTTCAAAACTGGTTGCTAAGGGGATTTTTAGCTTTGCAGCAAACTTGAAGTTTAACAAATAAGACATTTTCATGTAGTGTTGAAAAAAATGAAGAAATTTTCTCACAAGTATTTTTGACAGCTCTTACAAAAGTATATTCTGATGATTTAGTTTTAAATGGATTAGAAACATGCAGATTAAGTTTCTCTAGAAAGAAGCTATTTAAAAAACAAGGGTAAGTTGCTGGGCTAAGGATAGTTTGGCACTGGACAGCATAGTGTCTTTGAAAACATCGCTCAAATATTTGATGAACCCAAAAGGCTGCCAGATTCCCAGAAAATACTGAATAAATGATGCTTATGCTTAAGTAAGCTAAATCTCCTAGTGGATTTACAATCACTAGGATATTATTAACTATGGGATATGTAAGGGAAGTGAGTGGTCAGAAGAAAGACAAATAAGGATATACTGTCCAGTTTTTTTTACTCAATTCCTAATTAATTTTTTTATCTCCCTTGTAATAGAAAGAGATAGGAAGACAGAAAGAAAGAGTGTGTGTGTGTGTGTGTGTGTGTGTGTGTGTGTGTGTATGTTTAAATCTCCTAGTTTGAGTCTTTAGCACAGTGGTAGATCCTTACTTTACTATCCATTGCATATAATGCCCAGTATACTTATGTTGACTTTCATTATTTTTATTGCTTTACAATTTAACTCATACAGAAATTAAAAGTAATTTATTGGTCTCCAAGAGCTCATAAAACTTGATTTTGTTTTATTTATGTATGCATTGTGAAACATGAGAAAAAGGGTAGAATTCATATGTAGAAGAGTGGCTATATAGGAGGTAAAATAGCAAAACTCCTTTTACTTTCTTTTAGAATTTACCATGTCTGCGTTGCTCCACTTTTGTCTTTTCATATGTTAACTGATTCTTCGAATATATTACACCCTGTCTTCAGGGTATTTTTTCTACAAGTTAGTTTGTATCTCCTACAAAATGCTGTATAATTGAACACAGCTCCTCTTCCCGCAGGCTCTCCTCAGTTATGCTCCTGTCTTATAGAGATTCTTGGCCTCAGTGCCTCTGCAAATCATAGCTCCTTCATAGAACAGGACATGCTTCCTTTTGTGTCACTCAATCATGCTCACTCAGAGAATTGGCTGTGGTGTCCACACCCTCTCCAAAGCATTTCATGACCTTTCCAGATATAATGGACCTTTCTAATTCTATCGATTGGTTTCCAACCTGCTCCCCTCACCCCCACTGTTCCCTTGATAGACTAGAGCAGGTCCTGTTTTTATCTCTGCCTCCCAGAATGGAAGAAAGCATGTTTTTTTTGTAAGCAGCTACTCATGCATGCTCTGTTTCCTAAATGCTCTTGCATCTAGATGGAGTTTTGTCAGGTAGAAGTGGGATTTGTTACTTCCAAAACTAAAAAACTTTAATTAATTTACCTTTTGCACTCCATCTTGTAGTGAGAATAATTCTTCCAAGGCCTTATGGGGTGAAGGTGGGATAGTGGAGCCACTAAATGGAGGAAACGTGACCCGCCATGTTGAGGAAAACTGCCTTCCAACCACAAATGTCCATGTTAGACTGTTGCATGAAGCAGAATTAAACTCATATTTTATCAAGGCACTGACATCTTGAAATTTATTTTTTACAGTGGACAGAATTACCCTACCCAGCATACACAGAAACAGTAACTCAATAATTACTGAAAGAATAAATGATTAATAGATTAGAGAGTAAAACTGACCAGCTCTCTAAGAGCTCTCTTCTCTGAGTGCAAGAAACCTCAGTCTGAAAGTTTATTTATTTATCTTTAGTTTATAATCTCAAATGCAAATGGCACTGGCAAGGAAGGAAGATGTGTCATCAAATGTTGTCAATTAAAAACTTCAAATAATTTTAAAAGCCTCCTTAGAATTTTCCATTTTCTTTATACCTAACATACCACTGGAACATACTCCTCCTGCTACTGCTCCTACCAGCAAATATTTGTTGAATACTTTCAACGTGCTACATACTGATGTGAGCATTGTATTTGTATTCACTTATTTAATCTCACAATGATTCTATGAAGAATACAGTAGATAATGCAATCAAAGCACCAAATGGTTTAGTAAGTCCAGCAATCAGACTCCGCAGATTATATTGCTCACTGAGTCTTAGAGAAATTGAATTTTCACTACCATATAATAAGGGCTGGGACTGTAGATTGGCATGATGCCAAGAGGTTGGAGATGGAAGACAAATGCAGTGGATGAGACAGCCCTGTCTAGGGCCATAGATTGAGTGAAGTTAAAAATAACTTTTACTCAATAAAATGCTGATGCTTACCAGAGAATAACAAAAGAATCTTTAACTGTGTTAATTCTGCTCTTAAGCAGTATACACTGCATTATGGCAGGTGATATATGTACTCAATTTATTGCCCCAGACAGGGCTGTGCCATCCACTGTATTTGTCTTCCACTCATTTAAAGGATTTTCTAAGGAGGTATAGATCACTGGCTCTTCATGCCTGGAAACAGAAGCACACTGGGGCTACATGAACCTCTACAGAGGGCCCTTTCAAGTGTTGGCAATCAAGATTAGAAATACATAAAAGAACGACGGGATCAGTAGGGACAAAAGTGTGTCTGGACACTTTCATCCTTTTATTTCAATTTAAGCAAGAACCATTAGTGAGCAAATGCAGTTCTCAAGAGCTCTAACCATATACAAATGCGACTCAGGTGGCTTCCTCTCCAGGGGCTCAAAATCAAGTAAAGGAAAGAGGAGCGAGGCCAGCAGGTCTTGTGGTTTCCATTGTTTCGTTTGGCTATGGTTACAGCCCTTGGCTTGTTCTGTACACTTATGGAAAAGCAAACCTCAAAGGTTTGGCTAGAACTTTATGAGTTGTTTGTGAAATTCCCAAAGACAGAAAAATAAACCACAGAGCTTTGGGTGAAAAATGAAGCACTATGTTTTTAATGGAAATTCTCATAATAACTCTCCTCCTTCAAGTGTGCAGTTCCCATCCTCAAGATGCTCAGCTTCATAGTTTGCATTTTTAATACATAGCCTTTTTTTTTGTCCTCTGAAGAAAGATCTTGACAACAGTGGAATAAAAATTAAACCATAAAACAAGTATGGAATGATAGCAAATGTCATTGAAATAGCTTACAAGACAAGAGATGAGAATTTTGTCCTAATTTTACCACTATGAATATACTTAAACTTCAATAGGTCACATGATCCTAATTTCATGAATACAGTTTTTTTTTATTCATTTGAGATGAGTAGAGTTAATTACACTCTTTCATATGTAGTGTGCTCTCTCAAGCTCCATTTTTTATACATTTTAATAGTTTCCTCTTCTTTCCTGATATTATTTGGTTTCTATCTTCCACATACAAACTCTCCATGATTTGTGTGGATTATGACTTTGGATATGTATTGTATATGTCAGTGGCTGTTTGAGAAAGTAGAAGTCACTCTAGTGTTTATTTTATTTTTTGTTTTTAGCTTTTAGATATACATAACAGTAGGGTGTATTTTGACATATTATACATACATGAGGTGCAACCCATTACAATTTTGATCCCATTCTTGTGGTTTAACATGACATAACACTGGTTATGTGTCCATATATGCAAAGGAAATTTATGTCCAATTCATTCTACTGTCTTTCCTATTCCCATACCCATTTCCTTCCCTTCATTCCCCTTTGTCTAATCCAGTGAACTTCTATATACTTCCCCTTACTACCTTCCCTTGTTATGGGTTAGCATCCACATATCAGAGAGGACATTCAATCTTTGGTTTTGGGGGACTGGCTTATTTTACTTAGCATGATATTCTTCAGTTCCATCCATTTACCAGCAAATGCCATAGAAAATGTGATATATATATACACAATGGAATATTACTCCCGTGTTTATTTTAAACAGGGAATTTCATATACAGGAATGCTTCATCAGTGATAAGCCAACCAACAGATGCTGAAGCAAACAGAGTTAGGCAACAGCAGGATGTATTCACATTATTCAGTAAATTCCTTGGAGCAGTACACCAAACACAGCATATATTATCTCCACAATCAAAAGTAATCTTTTAGTCTAAAGGGATATATGAATATGCTTCAGCCTTCTCTACCACGAAGTAACTTAAGTAACAGGAATCTAAATATTCATGGTGTTTTCCTCCCTCTGACTAAAAGTAGTTTCAACAAGACATTTGGGGCACTTGCTCCTAGCAGTAACTAAAGAGTCAACTAAATATCACCAATATAATTGAACTATGTGATGTTCTATGGAATGGGCAGTAACTAAAGTCACTGAATACTATTTTTGTGGCAGAGATCAAGGAAGAGGTCATAAGCCCCGAGCATCTCCATTTCTTTCCACAAACCCTTGGTTACAGTCAGAAATAACTGTAGTGCTTTGTGGCCATCACTGTTACTACGATGGACACCTGCAGCCATCACTTGATTTTCTAAATAGTTGCTATGGACCACTGTTCCACTTAAACAACTGCACTCATTCTGTGCTTGCATGCCTGTCACTGATTAATTATTTCAGTTTCCCTAGGCAAGGAGGTTATCACTGGATTAAAGGGTAAGCACATGACCCTCCCAGTCTCAGCATTCCATTTTAGGATGTTTCCTGGGACCACTCACAATATCAGGCACCATATCAGTCAGATTCTAATCAGAAAGCAGAAACTGCTCTAGTATTTCAGCTATAAAATTCAACACAGAGAATTATTTTAAAATGGTGGTTAAAAAAAAATCGGGAAAACAATCCGATTGCAAAAGTGAAGCAAACCACAGGTTGGCAGGAGATGACCAGGGATGGAGACAATTAGAGATATTCTAAACAGTTGCCCTGCTATCCTATCCTGTCCTGTCCTATCCTATCCTTACCATATCTTATCTTTATCCTACCTTATCCTATTCTAGGGCTGGAATTACTTTAGGAAAGGGAAAAGATTCACTGAAATCCAGACATCAGGAAATCTAGAAGTTTCCAGAAGCATGTCAGGAACTGATGTGTAGGTGTTGGGGTCACAGAAACAGCAACTCTCTAGGGAGGAGCTGCAACCATCTAGAGACAACATCCCCTGTAGCAAAATGACCACCCAAAGCAGACAGAGAGGAAGATGAGAGAGAGGAAAGGAAGAAAGAACACCATTATCTTTTTCTTAGCCAGAGCTTTCACTTGCCAAACCTCACCAGAAGGCAATTGGTAATGGACCCATGGAAATGACACCCATAGGGGAAAGGACAGGGACAGTTTCTAAGAGCAAACAAGATACACAATAAATTTAAAAGTTTCTCTTTTACATAAAAATTATGGTGTTATCAATTCTTTTTCTTTAAACCACTTCCATTTGTCTCGAATTAATAATTGTCCCTGTTGACCCCCTGTGTGGTCCTCAAACTTCTTGGTAATACCATCAATGCTGCAAATCATGTCCTGAAAGATCTTCTCATAGGGACTCTGTAAGAGTTAATTATGAAGAAAGGAACTTTTGAGTGTTGATCTATATAAACAGTAATATCATCAAGAATTGCACATTCTCCAAATGACCACTTTCTAGATTGTATCATACAAAAATGGAATGTTTTTGAGACAGTCTTGCCAATTACTGATCAAATGAAAGGTTTGGACTCAGCTGAGCTCTAGAGCATATACTCTTTTTTTTTTTTTAATTGCATG
This sequence comes from Callospermophilus lateralis, assembly GCF_048772815.1. Classification (NCBI taxonomy): domain Eukaryota; kingdom Metazoa; phylum Chordata; class Mammalia; order Rodentia; family Sciuridae; genus Callospermophilus; species Callospermophilus lateralis. Next base: position 38,311,906 of record NC_135314.1, on the reverse strand, counting down.
GCTCTACTTATCAGGATATTTGTTAACCATGTAATTTTTTCTTCGGTATGTAATATAGTAATATCTTAATGTGTTTCCTGTCTTTTCATTTCATTATTGTTCATTTTACAAATTCCTTAGTATTTGATAATAATACATAGTGGGTTAAATTAATGCAAAAATCTCCTATAGTGATGTTTATGGACAGCTTATACTTGTTCATGTTTATTAAAACAACTATTTCTGATATAACCAAATCTAATTTCTACGTGTTTTTTGTTCTTGAGTTTTATCAAGGAAAACTTTCTTAAATACAAGTACAGAAAAATATTCTTCTGTGTGTTCTTTTTTAAATTTTAAAACTTTATATTATTTGTCATAGTTCACCTTTGTTTTATTTAGGAATTTGACTTCCTTTTGCTTCATTTAATGTATTGATATTGCCCCACACAATATGGAAAACACTCCAGGTGTTCCCAAATGAGAGGTATTTATTTGCACTTCATTTCCCTATAGTACAGCACTCTGACTCTGAACTCTTTTATTCCTTGGGTATGTTTATCTATGATCAGGATATTGTTTTAAGCGTGGTAGTAAATGCTTATAATATCCCAACTGCTCTGGAAGTTGAGGCAAGCGGATAGCAAGTCCAAGGCCAGCCTGGGTAACTTAGTGAGACCCTGTGTCAAAACTTACAAAAATGAAACGGACTGGGGATGTGGCATAGTGGTGGAACACACCTGGTTCAAGCTCTACTGCCATACACACGTGCACACAGAAATATAAATATGTTTTATAGACATGTGATGCTATGGATAATCACTCCTTGGCCTTTTTTTTTAATATCTGAAGACTGGATCCGATATTTATAGATATTTGTTCTTAAATTTGTGGTCAATTTTTATAAATTATTCTTAAAATCAAGTTGTAGTATTTGAAAATACCTCTTTTCCATATTCTTCTATCATTCCTTCTTTTTCTTAAGTGTTTATAATCACGATTGAATCTCAGGCGTATGATCTTATGATCTTATGCAAGTAATAAACTATAGGCTTTATTCTGTGTATTAAAAAAAAAAAAGATCAGTTTTTGTTAAAATTCTATGCAGATTCTGCCCTGTTACCAGGCAGTAAAGAGTCAGATCCCAGCTCTGTCGATTCTGCCTCCAGATGTGCATCAAGATGTCTTCACTGGCTGTTTCTTGCCTACTCCTGTGCTCTTGTTTCAGTCCTGCCTACTGGGTCAGCAAACTCTGGAACCATGAGACCTTTCCTCCAGAACTCAGCTGGGAAGCCAGGCCAACATTCTCAGAAACCAGAAGGAAAGAAGATGCTATTTTCCCTGGAGTTTGCTCACAATGCTGAGCCCAGTCAGGTTTCTCCTCCATGACTGGAGAGTTAGCCAACAGCAGTAGCGTCTTTCTTAGGTGGCTGGGCAAAATAACCGGGGGGTGACGAACAACTTGTATGCATTGATACAGCAGGAGTGGAAGCTTATTGTAGGACAGGAATGGTATTTATACATTCCACACAGCTTATCTAATTAACATAAAATAGATACAGCAGTCAACCAATAAGGAATCTCCACACTTAATGGCTCGCTGGTGTTACTTCACAAACCACTCCCTCTGGCAAAAAGCCAGGCGCCATCCAGACTCTAACAGAGGTGAACAAAGCAAAGGCAGATGGAGTAAATTGTCTGTGGTCCTTAAGTCCAGAGAAAATCCAGATATATTGACAACTGACACCACCCTTGACACTGAGGTATTTACCACTCCTCTGTGTCATCTTCTTAGGTCTGCCCAGCTCCCAGAGGGAGAAGGTATTTCCTTGTCCATGGGCCAGGACTGTTCAGGTTATCTACATACATGAGTCAATCAAAGACCCAGGACAGGGCTAGCATGCCTCAAGCTCTATACTTGCCCCATTTAGGGGGACTTTTTACATAAAAATCAGTGGTGGGCCACACTGAACCTCTGTTACAATAGAGTAGCAATTGGAGGTGGCCAGCATCTGCTCATCCAACTTCAGTCTCTGGTCCCACAACCCACAATAGCCTGATGGCTCTTTTCCACAGGGCTTCATTAAGGAGCATCAGGGTTTGGCCTGAGTAAAAAGTCCTTCTATTATCTGTTTAACCTCTAGAGTCAGATCAGATAAGTCGATTTTAGGGAATAAGTTCTTCCTCTTTATCTTTCTGCTTCCCACTGAATCCCTGGCACCAATACAGACTGATCCAGAGAATTGCCCCACAAATGTGTCATTCAGTGTTTATGATTCTGGGATTACCTTGTATCCATAGTGGGGAGATTGAACCGAAGGAGCAAAGTCTGACTGCAGAGAATTGATAAGGCACAGTGCTTCAGAGCTATCTTCTCTTGTTTATAGTCCCCTCCCTCTTCCCCACCTTATTCACTCATTCATGACACATAGTTCATTCATTACATATTTGTGGGGCAATTCTCTGGATCAGTCTATATTGGATGCCAGAGATTCAGTAGGAAGCAGAAAGATAAAGAGGAAGAACTTATTCCCTAAAACTGACTTATCTGTTCTGACTCTAGAGGTTAAACAGATAATAAAAGGACTTTTCACTCAGGCCAAACCCTGATGCTCCTTAGTGAAGTCTTGTGGAAAGGAGCCATTAGGCTATTGTGGGTTGTGGGACCAGAGACTGAACTTGAATGAGCAGATGCTGGCCAACTCCAGTTGCTACTCTGTGGTAACAGAAGTTCAGTGTGGCCCATCACTGAATCTTATGTAAATGGTCCCTATAAATGTTGGTAACTAATTCAAAAATTTTAACACGGCACAACCAACCAACACAAAAATCACTATCTTTATTTTAACAGATTTTAAGTGAATGGAAGTCTGGAACAGAATGAGAATTCAGTGCTTTTTTTAGTGAATTTTTTTCATAGGTGTTCTTCTGCTAAATATCCTGTTGAAGAAAATACACATCTATAATGCAGCAACATTTTTATGAGTGTTGAGGCAGCACATATATTTTATAGTTGTAGAAATTAGCTAAAAAAGTGATCACATATACGGATTATCAGTGATTTGGGTAATAAATTATTAGGGTTAGGTAAAAGAAGGACTTTGTGAATTATCTCTTCTCCATATTCAAACACATACATGCTTTTAAAATTTAAAAACTGTTACACATTAATGTTCAATGTCTAGAGAAATTAAAGCACACTATCATAATAATTAAAGGTATTACTAATATGAAGAAAATCAATAGAGAAGCAGGAAAATGCTACATACATTATCAAAAATTTTATGAAATAAATAAACTGAAAGCACACCATGCTCCCAGAGGAGCATGTAACACTTAAACAGCTTAAACAGCTGATCTGCACTTGTTTCAATTTAGTGCTTTAAATGAAAATAATGACAAGGGGATTGGTGTGTGTGAGTATATATATATGTATGTATGCATATGAAAGATATTTTTTATAAGTGTGTTATTGTTTCCTTAGCATAATATTTGTTTTATTTTGTATTTTTCTTAATTCCATTGTCAAAAGCAATCCTTGTATTTTCTAAACTAAATAAAAATATGAAAAATAAAAACATGACTTTCTTGGCAAAATGAAAATTTGTTGGTCTTGTAAGTTTTCAGAAACTTATTGACCCATAAAACACAAAATTCTGAAAGTTGTTGCTTTTAGGGTTTATTAGGCATGTGCATGTATCTAACAAATCGTTCTCTTCTCCTGTGTTAGACTGAATCTTCAACAGTGCTGACCCGTGCTAGGGTGTAAGTGTGTAAAGGACTTCTCCTCTACAGTAATTGGCCTGATTTGATCAATCCCAATAATCACTTTGCTTAATACCTATTGTCTATTAGGAAGGTGAACTTTTGACCTACATCTGAGTTGTTATTTTTTTATTTTTTTCGGTCTGTGACTTATGGCTCCCTGAATTCCTTTTTATTGAGTTATTTTCTTGGATTTATATTTAATTCATATTGCCTCAGAAGAAAATAAAATGTATAATGATTAAATTGCTCAATTCTTGGAAAGAATTTGGAGAACAATCTATTAATTTTACACATTTCTTGACTGGAGCAAATTGTTCCAACAAACCTATCACCTAATTTCTTTCAAGGCAATGAGTTTCTCATTGATCTTCGAGGCTGCTAGCCCCAGATAGGTGCAATGATAAGTAATCAGCTACCATGAAAATGAATGCACAGCACTGTATTTTTGGAAACTCACAGTGAAAAATAACAAATGAAGAGATCATTTTCAATTACTATAGATTTCTACCTTTGAAAAGAATTTGCAGGATGGTAAATAAAAGGACAAATGCACTAAAAAGTATAAATGATTATTAATATTCATGTAAATGACAAAAATATTAATATATTTTGGAATACTGGACAAGAAATAGCACTTTAAATGCATTTAAAATCTATTTATTCACAAAATCTAACTTGCATCAGGTCTTAACTAATTTATTATGTATTCTTTTATGTGCTTTTTCTGGATTTAATCAGTGTTAAAGCATTTTATGTAATAATATTAAAATAATAAAAATTCATAAAAATTTACTATTTGGGAAGTGATCTGATATGCAGATGAAATGTATTTCTTGGGATATCTCCACGTATGCTATGTTTCATTCATATTGTTTCTTTTCTGTCCTCACTCAAACCTTATTGCATATATCATGAAAATGTCACTGATCTGATAAATATGGATCAATGAACAGTCAAATATATGACCTTTGAATAAAATAGAAGGAATAAGGAAGACCAATAGTTCTTATTTGATTGTTATTGGCCAGGAGCTCTGCTGAGGGAGATATACATAGATATTTAAGTTAACATAACAATCTCATTAACTACCATTATTATATTCATTCATAGCAAAGAAAACCTCCATTGAGAATTTTTTTAAACTATTACAAAAACATATTATTACTATAGAGAGGAAATACAAACCAAAGTTATCTTCTAGTCTTCTTTTCTGTCTATGTTTATCTTCATCAGTCTCTTCTGCCAGAAAAATATTAACACTAGCTAAAATAAAAATAAAAACAAACAAAATGCAGTTTGGAGAAATCTTGGACTAAAGAAGGGAGTCAGCATTTCAGGGTTTCAAATCCTGAAGAGGAAAGAAATGCAAGGATGAAGAGTCGTACATTTACAATAGTTTTTCATTTTGGACACTGGCAAATTCCCAGGGCAGGACTGAACAGAAAGTAACATCAGAGGATTTTTTAATATTTTTTTGCAGGGAGGGGTGTAGTGATTCACTGTGACAGGAAAGGAAAATATTAGAGATGGTGTTTACCAGGACCTTGAGGAGGCAAGATGGACAAGAAAACAGTCATAGAGAAATGAAGTGACATTTACTTTCTTTTCCCATCAGATATTTGCCAAATCATAATATATGCATGTGTGGGAAAATTCAAAACATTTGGAGAAAGATGGTAAGTAAGGGCTAAAAACTAAATAGAGCTTTTAAAAATCTGATAGTTTTAGGATGGCAAGAAGTGGACCTTCCTGTCCACAAACAAGGAAGAAATGTAAAATGCCCAATAATTTCAGTTAAGACCACTGAAAACCTAGTGTGTTGTTGTAAGAACCAAGTAGAATAGACAGTCTTGCCAAGGCTTAGATCAGCTGAGAAAGATGGGACTCAAATTGGATCAAAGGGATCTATCCACCTGCCTACCACAGAAATATGAAATTGTCTCTAAACAAAAGTAACATCATTCAGAATCTCTGCAAGCTTTTTACACATAATAATTGGCATTCAATTAAAAATCATTGAGCTTGACTGGATATAGGAATAGGTGACCAACACCCAAGAGAAAAATTTTAAACAAACAACAGAAATAAAACACTAGTGATTAAAATTTGGGGCTTATGAGAAAAAAATTATGCAATTTTGATTCAAATGTTCAAAACTTTGAAAAAAAAAAAGAGGTGAAACACTGAAGACTTTTACCAGAGGTTAAAAATCTGAGTGAAACATATGAATACTTTTGGACCAAAAAGTAAAATTTCTGAAATTAAGAACTTAATAGATGTGTTGAACAGAAAAGAATCATGATTAGAATAGTGTTTATTAGAATAGAGGATATCATATTTTTCTCCTTTTAAGGTAATTATACTTGCTATTTCTTCCACTGTGAAAGAATTTGTTGATTTACTCATGAAAGACTCTCCAATCTGAGCCTCAGTCTAAGTGTCAAGTTTTCAGAGGGGACTGCTCTTGTCACCCTGCTTTGGGTCTCCTCCTACTCTACATACCTACTCATCACAGTTTCTTTTCTGTTTCCTTCAAAATATTTGTAAGTAAGTGCATAAAATTATAGCAGTGAAAAGAAAAAACATAGAGCTCTTTTTTTTCTGTGTAAGCCTTAGGAGAATTACTTAGTTCTTTGAGACCTTCTTTTTATCTCTATAACAGTGATTTGATAACACAATTTAAACATTGTTGAAGAATACATGATATAAGTCATGTAAAGCACCTAGCAAAGCGTAAGGATGGAATTTTCATTTTATCCAAGGTTAAAACAAAACCAAGTTGAAAAGTTGAGGCTATTTGGAAAATTTACTGAAAAGCAATAGTCATTATAATTTGAAAATAGGTGCATCACAGTACAAACTATAGTAGATGTGAAATTTAGTTCCAGATCTCTTTCAACAGTTTACCTGTATACTGATATTGGTTTTTCAGTTTCTAAAAATATAAAGTGAGGGTACTATATTTTACATATCATAATTTTGAGGCTGAAAGAATATTCCATGTAAATTTTCTATTTTCATTAAATTTGACCATAATATAAATCCCTATTTCTCAGACCATTCCATGACATAGCAAATATTCCAGACTTTTCATTGTCCAAATATTAAGCATCACTTCTCACTTGAGGTTTGGCAGTATATGCTCTGAAAATATCTCTCTGTGTTATTGCATCTTGATCAAGTGGAGAAAGATATAGAAAGGAAGTTCATGCCTGGGAGTTTGCCAAAATCACATTGATTTTATAATTAAGGGCTATTTCCTACATGAAGCATTTAATTCTTTGATACTCAGGTATTGAAAATGATGTTGTCAAGTTAAAAAGAGAGTAAATCACCATTCTCTTCCTTAAATAAAATATTATTGAGGTTGGCTTGAGATCAATAGAGAGATCATTCGTGGAAAGAATAGCATCTTTATTCATTGTTTTAAGCAGATATATGCAAAGCTGATTTTGGATTCTCTAAGTCAGGGGTCAGCAAGCTTTTCTTAAAGTAAGGTCTCTCTTGGAACTAATCAACACCGCCTTTGTAGTGTGACAGCAGCATAGACAATATGTGAGAAAATGGGAGAAGCCATGCTCCAATGAAACTCCATCAACAAAAGCAGGAAGCCTATCATCCATGGGGTGTAATTTGTCAACTACTATTTCAAGTGATTAAGAAATTGTTATGATGGGACATTAAATGTATAGACAGGGAAAACGTCTTTTTCAGGATAAATGATTTGTCCCAAATCTGTGACTGAAAACAGATATTTGTAGATAGTCCAAATCTAAATTAAGAAAAACAAAGGTTGCCTTTCACTTATAGTGGAGACTTCCTAATCATACATAAAGTCCTTTTTTTTTCTTCCAGACACACAAACCCCTTATAGTAAAGTATGGTCATACGCTTGCATCTTAGCCAACAGAAATGGGCAGAAGTTTTTAAATATGTGTGGTTTTCAGTCCTAGGTCATTAAAATCTCCAATGTATCATCCTTACTTGCTTTCCCATCTGTCAGCCAGATGCACAGGGTCCAAAACAGACTGAGACTCCAGGGGATGGAAGGAGCCTGGGTCACAAAGTGTGAGAAACGCAATCCCTAGTCCCCTCACTGCCACCAGCTGAACTCTATATGCGTGACAATTAACTTAAATTTTGTTGAGTTGAGGAAACATCAGGACTGAAATTTTACCAACTAACTTTAAGTACCATAAAGTACAAATTGGTATGAGAAAAACTAAATGTGCAGCACTGAACATAAGGCTGGAAGCAGCTAGTGAGGGCACAGGTATGGTAGGCCTGTAACTGCAACCCCTGCTTCACCATGTTAAACACTGTGGAAATGAGGCCAGAGATATGTTAAAAGGGAGACTATGAACAACTAGACCTGTAATCTTAGAAGTGTCTGGAAAAGGTGAGAATGTGTGTGGTTACTCTTGGCTGTCCTCAACAAGATATTGCAAGAGATGAGTTCTGTCAATGATTGGATGGTTTTCATAATAAAATACAGGGCTCCATATTTGGGAAGGAGAATGAATTCTGGAGGCCGAATAGTCAATAAAAGTGAAAAAAGCAAGCAAACAAACAAACCTGAGTACTAGAGGCCAAAAAGTTTTCTCAGTTGATTCAGGTGCTGAATCTTGACATGAAGGGGCAAAAATCAGATTAAAGGTGTAACCATCCCACTTAAGAGGACTTTTTAAGATAGCTATCATGGTCTGCCAGTAAGAAGAGAGAAAAAGTGAAGAAAGAAGAGGAAATAAACAAAAGATAAAAATGAAAGAAAAAAATCATGAATGAAAATTGCCTAGGAAAAAAATTGGGGGATGTGGCACACAAAATTGACTGAAATAACTTCAAAGTCTAAGTTGTGAGATGATTTTATTTCAAACAAACTACAAGTCAGATTAAAAATATTTGATTGTCCAAAACTTAAAACAACCTTGGGACCAAAGGTTAGGAATAAGGCAGCAAAAGATCTCTTGTCCCCAAATATGAAGATGATGAACAGAAAGAACCACTCAGAAGGTGGATAGAGCTAAAACACCTCCTAGGAGAACACCTCCGGCTCAGGAGTCAGAATCCAGACAGGTTTGGATTTGTCTCATACCTCTTTCCCAAATGGGAATCTACAACAAATGTATTAAACAAAATTAGAAATAGGTCAAATAAACTCAATTAAACAAAAACATAGTTGCTTTTTCTCATTACTAAGTATGGTAAAATATAACCACAAAACACAAAATTGCGTATCTGTGTATATGCAGTGCATGCAAAGAAATGTGCATACATACAAACATACATATACATATATATGTAGCTTTTATTTTTTAAATCCAATATATGCTTTCTCATTCTATAGTTCATTGCCCATGATTCTAATAGTAGTAAGTACAGTAAATGTACTGAATGTATGTCCTAGTCATTGAGACATGCCAGGTGACATTTCTTGGCCCCAGCACCTTCTCTGTCAGTTTTCTCCATAAGACCTAGCGTAAGCCTTCTGCTTCTGCCAGCATCCTGTTGAGTAAGTAGAGCAAACCCTCAAAATGTATTCATCAAAATCAAATAAACATTGGTACCTGCTCTGCTTAGTCATTCCTAATACAAAACAACCTTCTTAGTGACAACTGAGTTTTAGAATTACAAATTGTAATAGGTTAAGTCTAGTTTTCACAAAAATAAAATATATTAATTTAATATATTTACAAGTAGAAACAGAAGAATATATATAAATATTTTCTTTCCTAATACATAGTGGGTAAAAGAAAATATTCTTCCCTAATGTAGAAAAGAGACTATCTCATCTACTGATTTTTAATGCAAAAGGGCAGTTTTAATATTACCAATTACCCAGATATAAAATATATTTAAAATCCTTTATAATGACTGCACATCTTAGATAATTAAAAGTTAATGATCTGAGAAAATACAAGAAACTTCAGTAAATGTATTATACATATTTTATCCCTTTTTAGATTGCATAATCAAAATGAGTTAGCTTTACTAAATTTTATTTTTAAAAAAGGTGCTTTTTAAATTTTTATTATATTTAGCTTCAGAATTCTCATGTTTGAATCCCAGGAAAGACCATATTCTTTGATATATTTTTTAGTGGTATTGATACAGAAAGTAATTGCAAAACACCAATGCATTTCTACAAAATTTTTGTATAAAATAGATTCATACTTTCATTTCATTTACAAATATAAATGCAATTAAAATATCATCAAATCTGTCACCAAAATAGAAAAGCACAACTGATATGAGGTTTTTATCCTTGCATACAGTGCTGTTCTACTTAATTAGATGCTTTTACAAATAAGTCAATCCAAATTATTAACAGGTAGTGTTGGAACAAGAGCTGAAATTTAATTCACAGAGAATATACTAAGATTTATAATTACATTGAGTTTGAATATTTCCAAAATTTAAACCACCAGAATGTCCAACATTGTCTCAAAATTTTCGAAAAACAAAAATTATAGAGCTTGTGCACAATTCACACTTTCTCTCATCTTTATTCTTTCCTTTAGTTATAAGTTGGTGAGTTCAAAAAACAAAAGGTGGGTGTCAATGAAAAAAAAAGGCTCTTTTTTTGCTGTTGTTTGAAATGGCAAATGAGAAAAAAAAAATAACAACAGTACATGGACTTCAAGCTTATTTCATGCAATATATAACAAAAGTCAATGAGAGAAAGAAATGCTTTATGAATAGAGTGAAATGATAAAAGTGAAAGCAAAAATGAACACTTTCTTACCTTAGGTACCACAGAAAATTGCACCAAGATCTTTGACAGGTGATAAAGACACAACTTGGCACAATCAGCAATTATTTTTGGCATCTACAAAAGAGGTAGTGAAGCAGAAAAATCTGTCCAAGAATTAATCTGCAGCTGCACAACAGCCATGCTTTATCATTTTCAGGCTGTGACACAAAGCGCAGCCAGGTATGTAGAAGTTTCTTAAGTATCAGCCCATCAATATAAATTTTTGGACAATCAAGCAAAGAACAGATATTAATAAATGAATAATGTATGTAAATACAACTGCAGATATTTGTCATTAATATTTTACCTTTAATACCCTCGAGAATAATAATTAATGTATTATAAAATATCTTCAAAAATATTATTGAATGAATGTGCTCCAAAACAATTTCATAGTTTTTAAGTAGCACACCTTTTGTTCCAATGGGGTCCATTGCCTTCAAGAGATCCTGTGCCCCCATTTCAGGTTGTAGGGTGAACCTCTTGTTTGAAACACAGGCATAGATGCCAAGCCTCTCTTGTCATGACTAATTAGATACTGAGTCCATTTTCCAAATTCAAAAAAGCAAGTTCATATACACATATGTGGGATATTTTGCCTAGTGTTCTGCTGCCCTGTATACATTTAAACCTGATACTATTTCAGGAGAAATAATAAAATTATTTTATATTGACAATAACCCTCTATCTAGTTTTAACCAAGTGATATGGTATTTCAACTTTACATTTGGTAACAGGTTTAACTAAAATAGGAAGACTGAGAATGACTTTAGGAATTCATAGAATTTAGCTATTCAAAATTGATTTTTAAGTAAAAAAAAGTGATATAGCATTTATAAAATTATTTTGTATTATATTTTAATCATGTTTCATTAAAAATAATTTCCTTCTGCAAAATAAATCAAGTGTTATATTTTTTTTCTTTTTCTTTTTCTCCTAGTGAATCACCATTGTTTAAAGATGGTGAGACAATATTCATCTTTCAAGAAGAAATCCAATAACTAATCCCTACACTCTTATCTAGTCACATTTTTAAATGCACTGATAAAAGCTGGGATCTCTACTGAATGTGATTTTGGTGAAAATAATGTAAAAACATCAAATTGCTTAACAACTAAAATTTGAGATTGAATGTTTAAAGGTATATCTTTTCATCTAAATATCTAAAATATTTTTATGTTAGAACATTTCTATCATATTCACAAATCACTCTTCTTTGTTTTCTCAATAAACCATCATTTAGAATTCTTTACAAATAAAAATTGAGGGGAAACTTGAAAAAAAACAAAAATGTTTTACCTTAATTCCTTGGACTTGAACTTCAGTGTTCGTGTGAAGAGTATAAACTAAGCCAAAAAAAAAAAAAAGCAGAATACAATCTCACATTTCCTCATATGTGAATCTAACCCAAATCAATTGAAACTGCTCAGGATAATCAAGTGTACAACTGGAGTTAATAATTTTCATTTAGCTATCATAGCATTGCTTTCTGAATACTGGCTTTTTGCCTTGTGCATTATGTATTTTTGTTATGCTTAGCTTGTTTAAAATCACAAATTTGAATCATTTGTAATTGAATACCATAACTAGAAAGTATTCACTATTCACCCTCATCTTGACCTCACTCTCTGACTTTTTCTTTTCTGACTTCATCTGTCTTCCCAACGAACCAGAACAGAACTTTAAATAAAACTCACAGCCTCCCTAGGATTCCTCATCTCTGACCTCTGTCTCCTCACCAAAGCCTTAAGAAGCACCATGTGCCTCTTCCTCTCCTGAAGCCAGCTGCTGCATTACTGAAGCAAGTTATAATTTCAGCCAATTGGGCCTTTCATAAATTCATGCTGGTAACAATGTTGCTGTTTGACAGTCTGAACAGTCCTCTATAAGGGCAAGATGATTATTTCAGTCCCAAAGTCTGTGATGCAAAATCCTACTTCCTACAATCCCAGTAAATATTTGATAGGTAGATAAATTGTGGTGTCCAAATCATGTCCATTTTTTTTTCTATCTTCACTACCCTCCTCTCTCAAACTCATTCTGTATGTGCTCTTCTTTCTTCCTCTCTCTCTGTTTAAATCATAATCTTTTTTGTGATGAAAGTATGGATTACTCCTGTGGACTCACTTCTAATTTCTCAGCTTCTTTTCTCTGCATGCCTTCTACTTGGGCACACATTTTTAAGTTTTCTAGTATCCGTCTCTGCTCACTTAAGAAAGGCAAGAGTCTGATTCAGTTCTGCTCTCCCATTCCATATGTTCTTTATTTTCATTTTTTCTCCTCAGTCTTAACTCCACAGGAGCAGATGACCACAAGAATTAGAATGTAAGGGAGAGGTTTCCAGCTCCATCTTTTCCATTTGATCAGTGAGATGACCAAGGTAGAAAAGATGAGGAGTATTTTGGAGTCCACAGACACAACTAAGAAAGAAAAGTAAGAAAATAAGGAATGTTCCAGATATCTGTCTTAGGTTTTTGTTTCTTGGCTAGTACAATTTTTGACTCTCCCAGCTTTGTTTGTTTGTTTTTCCCCCCCTCATATTTGAAGTTTACAACAGAACTAAAGAAGTAACATCTAAGCAAAGCCTCAATGACAGAACAAGCATTTATTTAGTGATAAAGGCAGAAAACAACCTGTATGAAGCAAGCAGTTCAGAAAGCCTGGAAGCTATAAAGATTTGCTGAGATACTGGGAAATTAAACAGCCAAATTTTTATTTATTTATTGGTATTGGAGATTAAACCCAGGAGTGCTTAATCACTGAGCCATAGCCCAGTCCTTTTTATTTTTTGAAATAGGATCCAGCTAACTTGCTTGAGGCCTCGCTAAGTTACTGAAGCTGGGTTTGAACTTGAGATCCTCTTGCCTCAGCCTCTTGAGCTGCTGGGATTATAGGTGTGTGCCCAGCTAAACTGACAAACTTTAAATTCTTTTTATGCCATGCTAAAAAAAAATGGACATTTGTTACAGACATTAGAAAGCCATTAAGGTCCTTGTAGCAAAATAGTAACAAAATCACATCATTTGTTCCCCTGAATGTCCCTAAGAGCTCTGTAAAAGGGGAGTTAGATTTAAGACTGGAAAAAAATTGTTTGCTACTTAACTGTATTTATAGTTCCTTGCTATTATTTTAACAGGTGATCACAATTATAATTTTCTTCAAATAAACTTAAAAACCTAAGAGATTATCATCTCTGTCAAAAACATTGTAAATTATTTTTCTTTTTTAAATTATAAAGCTGTGTAATAATCTATAGATAATGATGCTAAAATAATTAGAACAAGAGTGTGTGAAAATTTTCAATATTTTTTCTTCTCTGGTTACACTGAAAATCATCTGATTTCATAACAGATATAATAGTATGTAAATTTGTTTTCAACAATTCAAGTAAACAGTCCCATCTGCTTCTTCCACCTTACAGAGTAAAACTTGCTAGATTTATCTCTTCCTGGGATATGATTTTCTTTCTCAGAAACTATTTGTGATCCCATATATAAGGGACTCTTCTAATACCAAATCCTACATTATTTTCTTAGCACTCCTTCCAATTATTAGCACTTAACAAGTTTAAAGTATTATAAATTTTACAAATGGCTGATCTAGTATAAATTCTGCTTCCAAATAAAGAATCAGAGCATACTCTAACCTGTGATGGCAGGTTAATATCATAGGAAATGCAGACCATCTCTAATCTTGCTCTTATACCAGCCCCTCATTTTGACACATTCCCAGTTTATTTCTGGGAAGTGAAAAACAGTGTTCTCCTGCCTCTTTTGTCTGCAACACTGTGATCAGAAGCAGTAATTAGAGTACAAATCCCTGATATTTAAAGAATGTAATGCACTCCACTATTGTCATGTATATAAGAAATAAAAAAAAAAAGACAGTCTCTTTTTTGGCATACTTTGTTAGTAAGCTTTCTGTAACTATAACAAAATATTGGTGACTGTTAGGGTCTGTAAACAAGTCAGGTTGGCTCCTGGCATTTTGCCAGGGGGAGTGGTTTTTGAGTTGGCTCCAGGGAGCCTTTAAGTGTGGAGATTTCTTATTGGTTGATTGCTATATCTAGTTTATGTTAAATAAGATAAGCTGTGTGGAATGTATAAATACCCCTCTGGTCCTACAATAAACGGCTCCCACTCCTGCTGTATCAATCTACACAAGTTGCTCGTCACCCCCCCTCTTATTTTGCTGCAGCTGAACTGAAGCAGGTGACAATCAATTTATAAATAAAAAAGGTTATTTTCTCTTACAGATTTGGAAGTTGTGGTTCATTATCAATTGGCCTCATTGCTTTTGGGCCTATAATGATGCAGTACTTCAGGGCAGGGAGTGCATGGTGGAGCAAAATGGTTCACTTCATGGAGAGAAGCACAAGAGAAAGAAGAGGGAGTGGGGTTCTACAATCTCATTGAGGGATAGACCACATTGACTGGAAGACCTCCCTTAACTTTTAAAGTTTCTACTACTTCACAATAATGCCAAGCTGGAGACCAAACCCTTAATATATGGGCCTGTAGGGGACATTCAACATTCAAACTTCAGACCTACCCTGGCTTTCACAAATGCAGTTTGCTTCAGAAACACCTGCACAGCTGCTGCATCAAGGATAGGGACGGGGAATGAGCAGCTGCTACTAAGCTAAGAGCTGAAGTTGTCCAAAATTAAGTGCAATTTATCATTCACACACTCTTCTGGAATGTACAAGCCCTCAATACGCTACAAGGTCCCAACATAGTTACATCAGACAGATTCTGCCTTATGATTGTTGTCTGAGTAGGGCGACAGATTCCCAGGGCTTCCTAACTTTGCGGAATTCTGCAATCTTTAGTGATTTTAATAACACTCCTCCTCCCTTGATTTTTGAAAGGGGGCCCTACACTTTTATTTCTCAGTATGTATGAGATTACATATTGAGCTCTACCTGGCTTGATCATGCAGTGCCTTCTAGCTGGGCCTTTTGTCATCACAGTTTCACGAGATACAGCTTCAAGTTTCAGAGGGTCATTTTTACACAGCTGTGGTAACATTAACAATGAGAGAAAAACTTTCTAGTGGTCAATTCTCTCAATTTGGCTATCCATGGGAGATGGGAAAACTACAGTGGGTTTTAAAGAAACATTTTAGTGACAATTTATAAAATTAAATTTTATTTCTCTAAAATAACTTATTTGAACAGTGCAGCCTAGTCACTATGTAGCAATAGACTCTTCAAAGTTAGCAACAGATTCTTCAAAATTCTAGAAATCACGAGGTCATCTTATCATGTTGCACAAAGGGGTAATGTCTTAAGACACACTCTCTCTCTCTCTCTCTCTCTCTCTCTCTCTCTCACACACACACACACACACAGAGCTACCACATGCACATGGACTGTCTATGATTTCTGTACATAAAGCAGCCGTTAGTGTGCTAATGTGTCTTTTTATTCTCTGAAATGTATACAATCACAGCATAAATCTTCACTTCTAAGAACTACATTTAATACTCCACATGCTAGCATTCAGACTTGAAGATCTACCTAAAAATTCTGTGTACATGTATTATTTGCATTTAAAAAATCTGTTATTAAGTCTATGATGTATCTTATGATTAACTTATTCCCTTTTCTTAGCATATAAATTTTAAACAGTAAAATTGACTCTTCTTAGTGTATATTTCAGCAAGTTTTGAAGTAAAACATACAATTTGCAAAGCCAACAACATAATCAAGACAGAACAAAATTAAGCCATATCCCTTTGAATCCAAGCTCTTCTCCAACTTCAGGAGAAGATCCAATCTTCTGGCAACCATTGGTTTATGCTCTTTCTCTATCCGTTTTCCTTTATTAAAACATCATCTGATTGGAATAATACAATATATGGACTTCTTTCCTTGACATAAAACATTTGAGACTCATGTGTGTTGTGGAATAGGACAGCAGAGATGTCTTATTTTATATTAATGCAAAAAGTAAAAGGTGTATGCCTAGAAATGAGCATTCATATTCTTATGTTAAGCCCCTACTAAAAAAATAGGGTTAATATTTTCAGAAATTTCAGGGTGTATTTCATGTAGTTTTATTAAGCTTTCCCTTTATGTGCCATAGATATCAAATTCCTCAATTTTAGCTTGTGCTATGGTGACAGCTCTTTTGCCAGAAGATTTCTGTCAAAGTCTGTGCCACCCTCAGTGTTAACTCTTTACTTTGCAGAGTACCTTCTCACTCCTGCCTCTTTTTCCAAACTAGACTGCTGTTACTTATTATTTAGTATTTATTATCCTTTTAATTAAGTTTATGGAGACAGAAAATTTTCTGTAGACTCCACTTAACCCAGCCTTAAGTGAGCATTGCTTCTGGGATCCAAAAGTGAAGAATTCTCAGTGTTTTTTCTCCTCTCAACCTTTAATTGTATGGACTCATAGTACATTCCTATCTCCCCCTCAGTCCCCAAATCCTTAAAAAATGTTTTCTGTTACCTTTCCTCAGCTGTAATGGGCTTGCGTCCAGGCCATAAAGATGGTGCTTTCTACCTTTCTGTCCTGCCTGTTTTCCCCTTGGGAGGGATCATTCAGATGGGCTTTGAGTCTTATGATGGCGGCTGTTCTCACCCCTCAGACCTATACCAGGAGGGGAGCTGTCTTAGGACTCTTGCTTTACCCAAATGTTTCTTAGGAGCACTTGTAAGGTTCATGGAGAAGACAACCTGAGTAGTAGCTAATTTACCTTCTGTCTGTGGCTCCTGAGAATAGTAAGTTCTCCTTGTTAGACCACACTCAGACTTTAGCAATTTGTTAAATATTTTAGCTGAATTTTTCTTATCAGTTTGTATGGTACCTGGCAGAATTTACTCAAGGCCTGTGATCCCTTTATTTTTAGAAAAAAAGTATATATATACTTATATATATAAATATATATATATATATATATATATATATATATATATATATTTCAAGTTATTTGGTTGCCTGTCATTTTTGGAAGTATGGGAGTAAAACATTTTGCACCTTTCCCCATCTTCTGAAAGGACCAGAAGTTTTAAATGAGTTTTGTATCTAGACATTAGCAATATTTTACTTTTTAAGAATATTGCCATTAAAACAATTTTGAGATTCTCATTTTCTGAGCAATTCTTTTTTAAATTTGTTTCACTCTCTATGGCATCTTCTTGTTGACAATAATATTTGAGTATCAGTTTATCCTAACAGTGCTTGATGTGAATTTTATACTAATGCAAAAAAATATTTTTCAATGTTCTGTATAAATGTTTTAAAACCTAATCAAAATGTGGTAGAGGAAAATGATATCAGAGAAAGAAATCCATAAAAAATATGATATTTGGTAAGGGGATATCATCCTGCTGGCTCTTATAATGACCTGTAGTCAGGACAGCTGGACTGAAACCTGTAACATGGCAACTTTTTATATGAGAAATGAAATGTAAATATATGTTACTTTGTCAAACAAGAATTTCTTTTTGTCTTTGTAAAGTGAATCTTGGGTTTGGGAGTCCTAAGTCCTGATACCTTCTTCACAAAAAACATGGTGCTAAACTTTCTGAATTACGGTGCCAACCATAGATGAACAAGGGAGGCAAGAGCAACCCTGACCCTGCTCACTGTGTTCTTAACCTGAGCCTGCCCTCTGAACAGATTGTTGCAGATTTGATAGTAAATTAAAGTGACAACTACCTGTTTTAGTCAGCTTTTTCACTGCTGGTCTAAAAGACCTAGCCAGAACAATTGTAGAGAAGGAAGACTTTATTTGGAGGCTCATGGTTTTAGAGGTTTCAGTCCATAGACAATAGCTTCCATTTCTCAGGGGCTCAGGGTGAAGCTAATCATCATGGAGGAAAAGTGTGGCAGAGGGAAACAACTCACATGATGATTATGAAGCACACACACACACACACACACACACACACACACAGAGAGAGAGAGAGAGAGAGAAAGAGAGAGAGAGAGAGAGAGAGAGAGAGAGAGACTCCACTCTCCAGATACAAAATATATACCCCCATAGCCATATCTTCAATGAACCACTTCCTCCAGTGATATGCCACCTGCCTCCAGTTAACCACTCATTTAATCTCATCAGGGAGTGATATATTGATTAGGTCAAGGCTGTAACCCAATCATTTATCCTCCAAATCTTTTTGCATTGTCTCACATGTGAGCTTTTGGGGGATACCTGACATTCAAACCATAACACTTCCCTAACCAAACCAAGTTCATTTTTACTTGAACCAACCTGGCTCACATGAACACGTTTTAAAATATTTCTTTCTGAATTTTAGTAGAATTTTCGTGCATTGTCATTAAAAGAACTATGTACAGAGTACTGAAAGCTGGTCAATAAATTTTTTTAAAATTCTTAATGGGCTTTTCTCTTTAATTTCCTTGCTATGGTTAGTGTAATACTTACATATTTGACTCTAATAGCAATTTGATTTTCATTTTATTGCTCTATCTTCCTCAATACCTAGGCAAAAATAAAATATTGTCAAACTGACTGTGTTCTATTGTACCTAAAAGCTATTGAACAAGTACCTTTGTATATATATGCATAATATGTGGAAGACATTGACACATACTTTGTGTGATTCTTTTGTTGTTGTTTCTTATGTAAACAAGACAATTTGGACTGAAAATATTCTCAGTTTTTCTACTCTATATGAGGTAAAATGATCTAAAAATCATGTTTTAATAAGAGCTTAAGTCTTAGGTGAGGGATGAGAAATGTGGAACAGTTTTGTCTATTGCCAGTATCTTCAGCTAAATTTCGGTACCCATAAAGCAGAGAAATGGCTACTTTCAAGATAAGTTCATACATTGTGTTCTGCTAAATTAATTGTCATTGGGAAATGATTTTCAATATCACTTCTTTTTGCACAGCTACCTTTTTTCTTTGAGCTTTCATATCTGTAGAGTATGGTAGATCTATACTTCTTTTGGACTTTTATCTCTCAGAGAAGCACAGAAGCTAACTCAATGCAAACTCAATGCAAGGTCACATCTAGTTACTGACAGTGAAATTTAATCTTAGACAGAATGAACTTCAAGATTCACATCAAAACAACTTCTCTCCAAGTCTGGCAAATGGAAGCATTTATACACTTACAATACTGCCTGTTTAAGCATCCAATTGAGCAATCATTTGTTTTGCCTTTCCAAATGAATACAGTAGCTTCTGTACACAGAGATCCTGCAGCATCTGATATTCACAGTAACAAAGCCACATCGGCTTCCTAGGGATAGTACTCAAGGAAATTGTTTCTGTTGATTGCTCCTTCAGCATGAGACTAAAAAGTGACCATTCATTCAAAAAAAATCACTAATGTAGATATTAATTACAACAATGAACTAATAATGCTAGGAAGAAAGCCGCAAAAGAGATCATCAGAAACAATGTAAAATCTATTATGAATAACTTTTCATTTCAGCCATTTGAGTGACTCAGATGGGCTAGGCTTTGATATAGACATAATAATGTCCATTGTGTCCATTTGTCTTCACAAAATTCTTGTTGAGTAACTATTGTTGATTTTATGGCTGAGCTCTGTGAAGCTTAGAGAGAGAGAATGGTTTGCCTAAGTGTACACAACTATTAATTGATATTGCTGAAAGTTTATTCAGCTTCTCTAAGTCTGAGTTGCAATCCTACCTGAGGTTATTTGGAGAAAGCTAATACACAAGACAGAAAAACAAATGTGTCTTTAATTCAAAGTAGGCATGATATTTTGCTTCTCTATCTTTATTCTTACATTACAACTTATTTACTGTGATATCAGTTTCATCCAGATGTTGATACACAACAATGAAGATATTTTTAACAATTTATGAATACAATGAAATAGTTATAAAACCTGCCAGGACCCAAGTCTGTAAGGAGAAATACAAGTGGCATATAATGTTTATTTGGATCAAATAACTTAAAGAAGATGTAAAAAAGATACCGTCATCTGTCTTTGAATCCTTCTCATTAAACTATGGTGATGACCGTTACTCATTTTAAACTGGAAAACCATTTATTTGCAGTCAGTTCTTCTCTTGATTGCTTTGTGCACATATTTCCTATTTTTGTTTCAAAGCCTGTAGCACTCATCATCAGTAGTGTTTACTCTTATTAATCCTATTTTGATTTTCTGTACTTATAAGAAGATTCTGGGTCTATTATCACTAGGAGCAAAGATTCTTAAACCCATTTTACTTCTTTATCTGAACCTTGTTCAAAGACTGTCTGTGAGCTGCAACATATAGGAAAGAGGTTTTACTTCCTTGGAGAAATTAGTCTGTTTTTTAATTTTAATTTCCAATTGCTGAGCACCATGTCATGCCATAAGTAACCTTACATACACCCTAGAAATAATTACTAAGGAAGTTATCATTCATATCCTCTAATATGTGGTCTACAAATTTATATATCCTTGTTTCTTAATAAATTAGCATCAAAGGAACAATCTCAATTCCAATAACATTTTCAGTTAGAACATACATTTTTCTTCCTACACACTCAATAAGCTGAAAGAATTTCAGGATCCAATTACAGAATATATATAATACTTCCATTAATTCACATATTTTTTGAGATTTTAAAGATATTGCCTCTTCAGAGGTGGTATCTGACATGTTTGAGTCTTGTCTTGATTAGTTTTCTATTTTAAACATTTACTACTGTTTAAAGATTAACTATGAATCCTTTGGGTTAGAACATAGGCATTTCCTTCATGCCTAAAGTGCAAAATGTATTTCTTGGAGCTCTCTATATAAGACGAATATATTTTCACAAAAAAATAAACCAAAAGACTGACATTATTGTTCATTGAAGCTGATTTGTAAAAGAACTTCCTGATGGCAAAGATGATACTCCTACAAAGGGAGACCAGGTAGTCTTTGTAAGTAAAAATAGGTGATGTGTATGTCCTGTTGTGCCCATTGCTGGTAACAAGTGGATGGCTTGTTTATATAATTGTTTTAGGTCCCCAAAAATATATATTTCATGATTTGGCTTGCTTCAAGCCTCTCTGATTTTCAGCTTTTCATATTTATTCTATTAAATCTGTTTCTTTCTGTTTGCTCTATTTTTACATTAAATTACAAAAATATCAATGGTCTAATCTTTAGTAATGCGCAGAGATACATGAGTAATACATTATGTCAAATTAACACGAAAAGTCTAACACTATTTATTCCTCCCCATAGTTCATTTTAATTAAAAATGTATTCCTAAATACTTCCTTGATTAGGGACTAATGCTCTATTAATTTGAAACACATCTACTGAGAACAGAGTAAATTCAGAGAGAGGAACTGTCATTACATGAAACATAGCTTATCACCCTGAAGAATACATTATGCCACTGTTCTCATTGCACACAGGTTTTCCATTATGCATAAAAATGCACAATGCAAGCATCATGACAGATTTGGGGAGAAGACTGTATCAGAGGAAACTCATGAGGGATATTTTGCAGGTATGTATGCTAATAGTAGAAAAACATTTGCAGTTTGCAATACCAAGAGAAAAATAAGTATGATGAATGAATGATATTCCAGACAAATGTTTTCTGAAACATACTCATAGATTTTTAAGGGACTAAAAGCTTGAATCAATTTATCAGTGATTCTCTCAAGTTTATTGGACACTGATTGCACATTAAATACTTAAAACTTTAGAAAAAAACGTAAAAGCAGGAAAACTCAATTCCAATTGTCAGGTGTTAATATTCAAACCAATGCAAGTATGATTCATACGAGCACAACCAATTAAACATTTTGAAGCACTAGTCAAAGAATCATTGATCAACAGTCCTATGTAATAGTCACCATTTTCTTCAGATTAATTATGAGAGAGAGAGAGGAGGGAGAAAGTTGGAGAAAAGTCTCGGGTAGAACTCTCCATTGCAGAGAATATTGCCCTACATTTAGGGTTATTCTATGCTATATGCTAAGGAGTTATAACTTCCTTGAATACATCTACTAGTCAGTAAAATACAAGATCATTGGCAGGATAGAATGTAGGGAATATGTTATTTTCTGACACTGAGTTAATGATAAAACTATTTTATATTTGTATGCAATTAGCTTCATTCTTGTATTTAATTTTTTTAAATTATGTTTATTTTTGCTTTTAAATTGAAAGGTATGTACAAATTTATAATGATAAAAATAATTTAAATATCATTATTTTAATAAAAACTTTAATTCCTTCTCTCACCATGTGGACACATAAAACTCATAAGGTCACTCCAATTCAGAAATGGAAACACTGAATCTTGGAAGGTTTATTATGATTCACAAAGAAAAACAGCCAAAATACAGCAATGAAGAAACATTCCATGTCTTCTTAATAATTCCAAGATACACTGTGGAAAGATTATAGAATTATAAAAGGTTGGGGTTAGGGGGAAAAAGGTGTAAAGACAGAAGGAGGGAGGGAAAAAAGGAAGAGGAGAGGGGGAGACAGATGAAAAGAAAAAGGTAGGAAGGAAGAAAAGAGAAACCTAATGAACTAGTCAGAGTTTTACTTGGTTGAGTGCTATGTTAATTGGTGTATTTGGGAAGCAATTTTATCAACAAGTTATGCTATGGAATATATACTGTGTGTCTCATCTTGCACCAATATTACACTGTCTGAACTAACGCAGCTTAATGGTAAATCTTGAAAACAGCTACTGTGAATCCTGCATTATCTTTTCAAAATTATCTTGACAATTCTAATCCCTTTGCATTGCCATGTAAACTTTAGAACAGCTTCTCAACTGTACACGAGGTGGTGGGGGGCGTGGGGCATGAATTTGCTTAGAGGCATTTGGGATAATTGACATTTTTAATAATATTGTATACTTTAATCTGTGAATATGGCACATATTTATCCATTAACTAAATATTTCTTAGTTTCTTGGGTTTTTTTTCATGAGAATTGTATGGTTCCAGTCTACAGATTGTGCACATACATTCTATATGCACTTCAGTATTTATTTGTGTGTGTGTGTGTGTGTATTTGTGGTGTTTTTGCCAATTTTAATTAAATTTTCATTTATTTCCCCAAAATCTAAAATATATATATTTTTTATATAGAACTATTGGTAGAAACTTTGAAAGTTTCTATATTTCATCAGATTATTTATAAATATAGATACTTTTAATTTCTCCTTCTCCAATACATATGCCTTGCCTTTCTCTTAATTATTAGAAAATCTGGAAGTGGTGAATTCTTACACTTTTAGGGGGAATATTCAATCTATCTCAATTATATATAATGTTAGTTGTGGTTTAGGTTTTGTTTTGATAAATGCCCTTTATTAGGTTGAAGAAACTCCTTCTGCCCCTTTGTTTGCTGAGAATATTCATGATGAGTAGATGTTGACCATGGCCAACTGCTTTCTTATATCTGTTGAAATAATTCTTTTTTAAACCTTGCTTATTTTGTTCAAATGTTGAATTACATCACCTAATTACATTACTCTGTCATCCCTAAGTGTTGAACCAAACTTGCATTCCTGGTGTTATTGCTCCTTTGTGATGTAGTATTATTTTTTATACCTCCTTACTTTAAATTTGCTAATATTTTGTTGGTGTTATTTGTGTATATGTTGAATAAGTACATGTCTTTGTAGATATATCCTCTGAAAAGAGAATAGTTCTGTAGTGTCCTTGAATGATTCAGAGAAATGTCATAAATGACTAGAGAAGTGTTTCGATCTCATATCTTCTGGAAGGCTTTGGGTAGAACTTGTATAATTTGTTCCCTAAATTATTTTAGGAATTAGTCATTGTAAACATCTGACCTGTTTTTGTTTTGTTTTGTTGTTTTGTTTTTTAATATAATAGTGCAGTCATTTGGTTTATTTGTCTATGTTTTAAGGGTGTTACAAAACACAAGAGAAAGGTGTCCACTGAATTCATGGTTGGTGAGTTAGAAGATGGAATAGAAATTTTGAGGCAAAAGAGGACACAGGCTGGACAAAGAGGTCAGATGGACAGTCCAAAGGTGCTGACCATGCAGTACAGGGTCTTGTTCTCCCATTGCGCAGTGCAGCTCCCATCTGTAGAGCTGACCCAGAAGCAAGAACTTGCTGTGCATAACCCAGCTCCATTCTTTTGCATGATTACACAAGTCACAATATATTTAAGTGGTTTTCCCAGCTTGGTGAGTTGGCTTAGGGTTTGTTCTACAACATTTGTGGTCCACTGATTGACTTGGCTGTGCTGGTAAGTGTTATTGCCGATGGCACTTTCTATAGCTTCTTTGACAATGTTGCTCACTTCATCAACAACCAAAGCGGTCTCCTTGGCAGCCTGAAAGTCTTTCATCTTTCCTCCAGCTCATCTGGCCTGTTTTGCTTATTTGTTTGCTTGTTTGTTTACAGTAAGTTTCTTAAAATAAATTCAACATATTTAAGATGTCCATACTATTGGCATGGAATTGATTGTAATATATTATTATCTTCTAATACTATAAGGGTTGGCAAACATATTATCCTTCATTCTATATATTGGGTCTTCATATTTTCTCTCTTCTTCACAAGTCTCAATAGGGTTTATTTATCTGTTTAGTATTTTCAAAATATCTACTTTGACTTCTTTGTTTGGCTCTATTTTTCTTCTTGTATCCAACTTCATTGATCTTTATCCTTATATTTATGTTTATTTTGGTTTAGGTTCCTTTTCTATTATTATTTCTTACTACAGATCATTGATTTTAAAAAATTATTTTCCAATATAAGCCTTTAGTGTCATAAATTTCCTGTAAATTTTGCTCAATCTTCATGCCACAGTTAATCAATTGTGTTTTCATTTTCATCTAATTAAAAATCTTTTCTAATTTCTAGTGTGATTTCCATTTTGATGCCTGGATTATTCATAATTATGACAAAGTGTTTAAAATGTTACTGTATTTTCTGAATATCTGCTAAACAAGCCTAGTTAAGTTTGGCTAAAACCATAGTTTGTATGATTTTAATCTTTTAAACATGCTAAGTTTGGGGTTCTGTTGGTGAATGTTCCACGTGTACTACTTTTATTAGTTGACTTGGGTTACTATAACAAAACACCATAGACTGGGTAGCTTAAATAAAAAAAAATTATTTCAAAGAAACTCCTTCTGTCCCTTTGTTTGCTGAGAATATTATGAAGGCTGGGAATTCTAAGATCAAAAAGCTGGCAGATTTAGTATCTTGTAAAATCTCTCTTCCTAGTTAACAGATGTTATCTTACTGCTGTATCCCTTGCAAACAGAGGGACAAATCTTTGGTGTCCCACTCTTCTTAAAAAGGCACTGATCCCATTATGGGGGTTCCAACCTTATAACATCATTACACCTAATTATCCCCCAAGACATCCCCTCCAAATTAGAAATTTAGGTTTCCACATGTAAGTTTGGGGAATGCAAACTTTCAGTCTATAGCATGTGAT
This sequence comes from Callospermophilus lateralis, assembly GCF_048772815.1. Classification (NCBI taxonomy): domain Eukaryota; kingdom Metazoa; phylum Chordata; class Mammalia; order Rodentia; family Sciuridae; genus Callospermophilus; species Callospermophilus lateralis. The sequence goes on along the minus strand of NC_135314.1, from coordinate 38,286,012 downwards.
TTTCAAAATTTTATTCCACTGATATTGGTTGGATTGTTTCATAAACTGCATTGAGGTCAATCTGACTCTTTTTTTTTTTTCAAAAAATTCTTAACTATCTATCTTCTTGTTCTATCGTTAAGACAAGTGTTGAAGTCTCCAACTAAAATGATGGATTTGCCTATTCTTTTAGTTCTGTCAGATTTCACTTACGTAATTTCAAAACATTGTTTTTAGGGTAACACATTCAAGTTTGTTTTTTTTTAAATAATTGACCTTGTATTACTATATTATGTTTATTTTTATTACTGCATATATTCCTTGTTCTCAATCTTATTTTGTCTTGTATCAATATTGTCATATAATTTCTGCAAATTAATATTTCCAAAGTAATTTTTCCTATCTTTTGCTTTCATTTATATCTCTATATTTAAAGCTGCTCTTACAGAGGGCAGCATGTAGTTGAATCATGCCATTTTAGCTATTCTGACAATACCTTTCTTTTCACAATTATGTTGATACCATTTGTGATTGACCTAATTTCTGTATAATTGGAATTAAATCTAGAGGATGATGTTTGTCTTCTACTTGGTTCACTTTTTCCTTGTTTTTTTCTCCCTTTATACACCTGCTTTTGGATTAATTCATCTTGTGATTTTATGTTATCCTTAATAATGGTTAATCTTGTCCTCATTAGTACTGTTTTTATTTTCAATTGCCCAAGGACTTACAATATTTAATTGCATTCTAACTTCAAATAATATTATTCCATTTTAAATATAATGAGAAAGAACAAGCTTATTGAAGCATACTTCAGTTCTACTTTAGTTTGTTCTGTGATGTTCATATATTTTACTGTATATATACATAACCACATAGCACTACTTGATTTGCTTTAGATACTCAACTTTAGAGTTAATGGTTCCCAGGTTCCAGTACTCTTAACAGTCATTTGCACTCAAACACTTTCACTGGAATTTTTTTCTATATTCTTCTTACATTCACAAATGGTACCAAGAATCTTTTCCTTCTAGACTCTACCAAAGGTAAGCCAATGTTCATTCCCCATCCTTCTTGGTGAGGCTTATCCTGCCATAGATTTCAAGTTGCTTGTTTACATCCTGCTTTTAGTACATTTAAAAAAAGTTATGACTTCGTAGTTTTTCAGTTTTTCTTTCTAGATTGGTAGCAATTTTTTTCTCTTTTTTTTTCTACCTCCTACATGGAGATGGACCACCTACAATGGAATTTAAAGGAACTACAGCTGCCAAGGTAAGAAGTATTAATTCGGGGACTTACAACTTAGTACATTCTGTATACAGTGAAGAAGAAAATGAGTTAATTTGTTACTCTATGTTATAATAAAATTTTATGGAATATCCCATTCTAAATGAAATATTTTATGGTTTTTCCATTTATTTATCTGTATAGTATAATTTAAGTAGGGTATTTTTAATTAAAGAATGTTACTAAAGTGAATTGTCGGCGTGGTATAAAAACATAGTCTAGAAATCCATTTCAGGTACATCAAATAATTATTCATGCCCATTATTGAAACTTTGGGTGTTAAAATGATAAAGACTGGAGCTGGGGTTGTGGCTCAGCAGTTGAGTGCTCATATAGCACGTGGGAGGCAATGGGTTCAATCCCCAGCACCACATAAAAATAAATAAATTAAATAAAGGTATTAAAAAGTAATAAAGACTACTCAAACACCTCCTTGGGATGTCCTTAACTTGGAGGTTATATTGACAGTAACAGAAAAAAAAAAAGGCCAGCAGTGTTTGATTTTTTCTTAAGTTGTACATATAAAATACAGAATAAGTTGTGTATGATGGCACACATCTGGAATACCAGTGATTTGGGAGTCTCAGGTAGGAGAATTGCAACTTGAAGACTGGCCTCAGCAACTTATCAAGACCTTGTCTCAACATTAAAAAAATAAAAAAGGATTGTGGATGTAGCACCCTTGAGTTTAATCTCTAGTTCCCAAAAAATAAAATAAAATACAGAGTAGAAAATTTTATAATATTTCTGACATATTATGAGGAAAATGAATTAAGAAACTTAGGAAAAAACTGAATCATATGTTTCAAAAATTGATTCAAGAGACAGACAAATAATGTTTGATAAATATAATAAATGTTTTCAAAGAAATGGTTGGAATTTTTTAAAAAAGCCAAGAAGAAAACATAATGGGCTTATGTTACAGCAATGCTTAAAAATGAAAGGAGTTTAATCAATTTATTAGCAGGTATATGTGAAAGCACTCCAGTTATGCTAAGTAGACTGTCTCAGTCTGTAGACTTTTGGAATAGACCAGCAAAAATAACCCTACAGGACATAGTTTCACACTGAGGAGAAATAGAAAGGAGTAAAATGAAAAATAAGATAGAAAATAGAGAATTAAAAGAGAGAGAGAGAATTTGAAGAGGAAAGTAAAGGAATAGACCAGAGCTAGGACATTTCAGAATAAATTATCATTTTTTTTATTACAAAAAGGAACAGAAGTTAAAATTCTATGACATTAGGAAAGCTGTCCTGAACTATCCTACTTTAAACATTCAGAAAATTTTATTTCACATAACAAGTAATAGAAAGGGACTAAGGCTCAAACTCCAAAAAAATTATTATGAAAATCAATAATCTGTAATAATATTGTATTATATATTATATAAATATAGAATATTAATGAAAACTTATTATCAAAAATGTAGTTAACCTATGACTTCACCATGGTGCATGCTGGGTAAGTGCTTTAACCCTTAGCTGCATCCCTATGACAGTTTTATAATGTGGCAGTTATGATAGGATGTGGGGCTTGACTGCTGGCTAGATACAAATCCGTCTATATTCCAATAACAGTAATTTGGAGAAGTCTCTTCATTGATTAAATTATTTGGAGATACATTCAACATAGTTTGGTCATGAGGATGAAAAAAATTTTGATGAAGACATTTAGTTTTACATTTTGTATAAAATGAAATATTCATGGATCCTTGCTGTATTATTTACAAATAAACATGTGAATATTTTGTTATCATTCCAGGAAGGGTATCAATATCTTATCCAGGTAAAATAGGAAAAGTAAGATTTAACTTAAAAGTAAGATTTTAACTGTGAAGAGTTAAAATTGGAAATTAAAAAAAAAGAAAATGTAAAACTTCACCTAAATTGCAAATACCCCTTCATTGAACTAAATGAGCAGCTTGTACTGTGTATTCCAGAAGAAGTGGTAACTTCTCACACTATTGAGTTCTTAAGTCTCCATCAAATTTACTACTAATTTTGTTCATTATCCTTTCTAACAAGCCTCTCTCTCTTTCTCTCTCTCTCCTTCTTCTCTTTGTCTCTTTGTCTCTCTCTTCATATGACATTAACTTAAATTTTAAAAAAAGCTCTTTTAAGGAAGGGAAATTTTTGTGCTGATTGCTATGATTACTTAGGTCAGTAAGGATGCAATATTTTGGAATTTCATGGACCATTACTCTGAAAGCCATGATGAATAAATAAAGAGTCAACCTTGATTAAACTGATTCACTTATAGATGAAATTTAACTTTGCACAGTATTTTTCAGATTCAAGTTGGGACCCTTTTTGTATCAAGTCTGTGACCAAAAAAATGGGCACATGTGCCTATAGTTTAATTTAATGTTTTATTCTTTTCAAATTGCAGTTCTGAAATAGGTTTAACATTTATAGTCATTCTTCTTTGAGATTCAAAAGCCTAAAGTTGCTAATATGTTTTACCTTACTGTTTTTGAAAATATTAATCACTTCCTAGTTTCTTGAACTTTCAGGAAAATTATCTAAGAGTTTAGGCACTATTTTCATATTTTAAAAATTTCTCTTTCAAAGGTATTTTTTTGGCTTAGTTAATAAAATATTTTGTTTATTACTTTTGATGCTACTCCTTCAAAATTCTTTTTCATTTTTAGTTCACAAGTGAGAATTCCATATATTTATGAAATACAGTGTGATGTTTAAAAACATAAATATTTATAAATATATATATATATATACACACACACACATATATATATAATATTGTGGAACAATGAAGGTAGATGGTTTAACCTACCATCTTAGGGGCATGTTGGGGTTGTGGCTCAGCAGTGGAGTGTTAGCATGTGTGAGGTGCTGGGTTCAATCCTCAGAACCACATAAAAATAAATAAATAAAGTAAACATATTGTGTCCAACTACAACTAAAAAAAAAAAAAATATATATATATATATATATATATATATATATATATATATATATATATATATTTTTTTTTTTTTTTTAAACTTAGAGGATTTGACTTTTGGCATAATTCCTTTGATCTGACACAAAGAGTTAAACTGTGCATCATCATAATGAAATAATGCTTCAAAATTTTATCATCTTTGAAAAATTTTTATAATAGTCTTACAAAGATTTAAAAACTTATAGATTAAATAAATCTGTAATGCTCAAAAGAGAGTCTTTCATAAACCCAGTGCCCAGAGGTAATCACTGCCAACATCTTGCTCAAAAATATTTTTATAATAAGTCATACATATGTGTGCACACACACTAAAGGTTACAGATTAAATATCATTATACTATTCATAGTTTAATCACCTTTGAATACCAAGAAAGGATTGTCCCATATTAAGGAGTTTTTATATTTAAAAAAATAGAGAGAGACTTTTACCCTTTTTTTAAAAGTCTGAAACAAAGGTTAAGTGAACATTTTGAGAGGCCAATACCTGTAAAACAGTTATCCATAAGCAAATATTTCATGAAATGTTTGTTTCATCTTTTCTTAAATTTTATTAATTGAAGCTACTAATAAGATTCAGTTTCTGAATTACATTGTAGAGATGAGTAATTCCTATGATCCCAGAATATTTAGGTGAAAGAGAGCATTCATCTTATTAAGTGACTGTCCCCAGATTTATTTTTCATAACAATTAGAATGCGGGCTAACTAAAACTAGAATCAAATTTGCTTTATAGGGCTGGGGATGTGGCTCAAGCGGTAGCACGCTCGCCTGCCATGCAGGCGGCCCGGGTTCGATCCTCAGCACCACATACAAACAAAGATGTTGTGTCCGCCAATAACTAGAAAATAAATATTAAAAAATTCTCTCTCTCTCTCTCTCTCTCTCTCTCTCTCTCTCTCTCTCTCTCTCAAATGAATAAATAAATAAATAAATGAATAAATAAATAAAAATTCAAGATATTACAGTTTATGTTTAAAAAAAATTTGCTTTATAAACACAGAGACATCTTAATGGCATTTTCTGTACACAAGAAGTTATGAAAAAAAGAAATATTGAAATATTCTTTTAATTTACTCATTAAATATTTACCTAACAACCACTATGTGCTGAGTACTATGCTAGGCTCTAGAGAGACAACACCGAGCAAAGACATCAATACTGTGCTCTTCAATTTATTGTTTTCTCATTCAAAATCAAAAGTGTCTAAATGGTAGTACAGAGAAAATAAAAAGATTTATCTCAATCACAAATATTTATTATATTGTACATGTATAAAAGGAATGAATATAATGCAAAAACATCCTGCCTCTTTTTTAACCCTAGCACCTCTAAATGGGAAAAAAGATTAAAAAAAAATAGAATCATTAAGTAAGCCAGTATGTTATGCCACATAAACACTAAGAGATGCATGGGTATTCCAGTGGCATGTCTAAAACTGCCAGATGCTTTCTAATGTAATCACAGAGGCAGTGCAAAACAATACAATCATTGCTTCAAAAAGTCTGTACCTCCTAATACAAAATATCTACACCTCAACTATGAGAAAACACCCGAAGTTGGATCAATCTACCCATATTCATTTTGTTTTCACAGAAGCATTGATTATGAGTCTTCCAGACTGGTGGTTTCAATCATGATTTGAAATGATTTGATTTAAATTGTATCTTTCCTAGAGGAGATTTGTCCAAACACATAGAGCATATCTTCCACTGAAGCCTTCCAGATTTTAAATCAATCAGTAACTGGAATTCAAACAGGGGTAACCACATAACATACATTTCCAGGTTCCAATGCATTATTGTAGAGAAATTGCTGAATATTCAGAATGGGGTCTACTAAATTTTGCCCCAGTTCATTCCCAGGTTTGTCAACCTTCAGGAGGAAATCTTATTGAGAACAGAGATGCCCTGGGAAACAAAGAATGAATTGTTCCAAGCTTCCCAAGAAACGTTACAGAAAGCTAACCTGATTTTTGATCCAAAAGTTATTGTGTGAATTTTGGGATGTGGTAAAATTTGTGTATTAGTAGCATTTAGAAGTTCTTGTCCTAATAGCTAGAGATGATCTGTAGAGAGCTGGAATCTAATAAAATTCTGAAAAACAAATTTTATTTGAGCATAAATTACATACATGATATATAATTAAATATGTTTATGCACATTTAATTATATAAGTACACATTATACATAATGTATATGTTTATGCATTTAAAATTTAATACATACAAGTAGTTTTGTGTTGGAACTAATGTGGAAATATTGGTTAAATTAAGATTTCTCAATTTTCAAAGTTTATGATAGTAAAGCATCAGGAGAGAAAGAACAGCTGTTTCTCCACCAATTAGACTTTGAATTTCAAAGTACTTTTTGTGGCATACCTAGTTATTCAAATTTTCATTTAGCCACACAGGTGTAATTGAAAAATTCACATTTTCTAAGAACCCCTGGAAATTTTTGAAATAAAGCAGGTACACTTACCACAAACTTACATGGACAAGTTTAACTTAAAAAAAGAAAATAATACATATCCTATATGCCAAAAATGTTCCTAATTTAGAGACACTGCTAATAAATCTTGGGCATATTTAGGTTGGATTAGATTCCCTTTTCCTGTGTGCCTACAATATCTTTATATGTACATATCAAACAGCCATATTGCCTACCTGCACTGATGGTTGGAAATGGCCAAGAATTTTGTATGAGATCAAACTTGGTCAAATTGCCATGTGCCAATCAGCGTTGATCCCTTCCTGAGATAAGCCAATTATCAAGTGTCACTTTCCATACTGAGAAGAAGAGAAACTTCATTTTGTTGGTGGTTGTTCCATAGCTCTCTTTTTGTTTCCTGACTTTGGAGAGCTTTTTGAGAGCAACTTCCTTGGGAGCCCCTAAAACCAGAAACCACTTCCCCACAGTAAATCCCTTTATTATGTCTAGCTCTATATTATTGGCTCGATTAATTCTATTATTAGATTAGTTCATTGTGTTGGATCAAACATAATTCCTTGTTCATTTACTTATCTTTGAAAACACTAAATCTCTCTATGATTAAAAAGAAAGATAAAAATGGGTTATCCATTTTTAATTTGAAACAGATAAACAATTCTGCTGACTGCTTTGTGAAATAAAACAAAACACCACAGAAACTTCTCTCTATATGTTGTGGTTTATTCCAAAAAGGCATGGGAACCAATGCTATTCCTAGTCAATTAAAATTTAGTGCTTGAATATGCCACAATTTGTTCTTTAACCTTGATGGATTAACTTGAGAGATGTCAAAAGTGGCTGCCAAGTTTCGTGGGGAAAACAAGATAAGATTTATCCATACCAATAGATCTCTCAGCATGTCTGGTTTTTATCCTTTGCATTGCCAAACAATTGTATATTCTAAAATGATCTCAGTGAATAAAGAAATGAAAAGATACACTCTGTTTCTTTTTGCCAACACTGTTATATATCGGATTATCTAAGCTTTAAGACTTTGACAGGACATGAATAATGACAAGGATAACTTCCATGTCAGAAACCTAGATTACACAACCCAGGTGGATTATCAGAGCACAATGGAATTTTAGTGCTTCAAAGAACTTAGAGACAATAAAACCCTTCACTTTTCAACATTTTTCCAACTTCATTTTAGCTCCTGCAATCAATTGAAATACATCTCTTGTGTGGATGATATTAAGTACAAATAATTTCTTGCACATCATTTTTAAAGGCAAACAATAACTTTCTGTCACATTGGGAGGATAAATAAGTGATCTGAATTACTCTGAATCTTCTATAGGTATAAATGCCAAATACTTGCAACTGAATATGCCAGAGCATGCTATTTGGGTATTAGTGTACACAACTTTTAGTAAGTATAACTGTTTTGTCACTATAACTTCAAAATTTTAAATTAGTGCTATAGGTCCAAGTATAATGGAAATAAAAACAAAACAAAAAACAACAACAACAAAGCATACCAAAAAAACCTTCCCAGTTCAGATTTAAACATGAGTTTAAAATATCTAGCATTCACCAACCAAAAAACCTGGGCCTCAGCAGTCTTCTGGTTCTGAGCAATAAGAGTGAAATTTATTTCCACAATTATTCCTCTTTGGGTTTTCTTTGATTCAATAGACTCTCATCCATCACACTGCTACATTTTTACTTCTTTGCTCTCTTCCATTTTATCAATAAGCATGCATGTTTAAAGTAAAACCAATTCATGTCAAATAGAACATTTGAGCATAATTCATAAATGATAAGTCAGTCATTTAAATATTGCTTGATTAAATATAACTTGAATAAAAATAGTTTTGTGTTATGTCTTTCAACTTCATGAGCAAACTTCATCAAGTACACAGCCTTTCCTCTAACAAACTATTTTGCTTGATAAAATTCGCTGCTATAAACTTAGCTGCCTTAGCTTCAGGGTTTCACTGTCCTGCCTTTGTTTAAAAAGGAATGCAGCTTCACAAATTCCAACCACAGTAGAATGAAACACATACCTTTTCATGAAGACTGACATTTCATTGTGAATGACTAGTGGAAATTAAATTCAAACTTTTTTCCAAATTTGAAAAATATTTCATGTTTAAAATACATTGCATTGACGCTATATTCTAAAAAAAAAAAAAAAGAGAGAGAAATTAATATAAATCTACAGTCTTAATAATCCCTTTTATCAAGGGGTATCTTACTTTTAAAATTGACAAGATTTTTGTCTAATTACAAATTCAATGATTGGAAAATTTTATTATTGTAGAAAACACTTTTATGGTACATAAATTTTACAAATTTTTAATTTTAAGTAGAATATTTGATGTAATATAATTATGACATGTTATGAATAATGACAAATGGAACAATGTTCCTAGAAAACTTTAATTCTATGGCTCATTTACTTAATAGAAGATAAATTGGAGAAAACTTACAGCAAAATAAGCTTTATAGAAGATCCTGTAAGTTTCTATATTCACTTCCAATTCTCAAAACTTGTATAATTTTGTATTTTTATCATTCTTTTTAAAATGCTAGTACTTCCAAAAAAGAAATAACTAGGTTGTCTTTGTTCTGGCAAAAAAGAATGAATAATCATATTGTGAATACACACTATGAACATTGTTTCCAGTCTACTCTGCTACTATACTCTTTTCACCTCTTCCCTTAAAAAGACAAAGGAAAAAGTTAAAAAGTTACAGTAAAAAAATAAATACACTGAGTCAAGTCCAGCTCTTCTTTTGATTGACAAGCACACTTCCAGCCAGAGGAGTTCTGATCCATTGGGTTTGAGTATCTGTCATGGTTCCAATCTTACTTTCAGACCATATATACCAAGTTTGATTTCATTTCCTATTCTAGTTGTTTTTCCTCTCTCTGTAGTGAAAAATGTATCTTGAATCTGGCTGTTCCTTTCAGCCACCAGGTTTTCCTTGATTTTTACTCCTCCTGGAGCTCAGGTATACGTCTTTTTGCAAGAACCATGACTCTCCTATGGTTAAAGTCATCTCTTCTTCTAAGTGTCTCAGGCACCACATAAATTAGTGGTTTCAGCTAATTAGGTGAAAGAACAAATACTACCAATTTCAATAACAGCCTAAGAAGATATTATATCCTGACTTGCTAGGATCCTTGCTTACTCAGTACAAGTCAAGATGGTTTCAATGTTCAAATACATATATTTGTCATAAGTGAATATATACTACAACATGAAAATAAATATTTACTTAATAAGATGTAAAATTTATGAAAATAATTTCAGAGAAATTCCATTTTTACAAAATTATATTAAAATTACCATTAAACATTAACTATTAGGCTTCAGTTGTCTCATTTATAGAATATTTTATTTCTGCTTCTCACAACCATTTTCTAGAAGAAAAATCACTACCCAGATATATCAGATATGAAATCTTATTTTCAGAGCCAATGTTTATATTATCCTTTTCTCGCCTTTCATAAAATAATTCTTAGGTGAAATTGCACTTAAAGAATGTTTTAATATATTTTTCTCTCACTCTGGGGAAAAATCAAAGAAAATTAAGTTCACACTGTTTCTTGCTTTGAGGTTTTAAGAGGTTCAAGTATATTTACCTTCCTCTTATTGAATAAATAAGAAAAAGAAAGATCTCTTAGAACATTAAAACTTTGTCTCTAGATATACTTGTTTATGTGAAAAACAAAACTTTTGGTTTTCTGGATTTTTAGGATTTTTCTCTTTTCCTCTAAGTTGAAAAGCACATGATAAACATTTGTCATAAATCGTAAGCTCACCTTTGGTTTTTGGTTTTGCTCCAGCAAGTGTTCTCCATCACAAACTCTTCATCTGGCATATTTAACTGATGACTCCCTGCAGATAAAGCTGAAAGAAGATGATTTAATAATTCCATTCATGTTCTAGCCTCAGCTTAAGTTGTCCTGATTTTATATTTATTTCAAATATTTTCCCCTTTCCTCTATAACTATCTTTATAAGTTATCCCTCCTTTTCATATGGAAAAAGGTCTTTAATTTTTTTTTTTACAAACAATTGTTTCCCATTCATTTTTATTTTTCAGTGAACTTTTGGATCTCTTAAATAAATTTTTTGCTTTCTTTACTAAATTTTTTAATGGAGATCAAATTAATACTTAATTGAGAAACAACTCAAACTGTTAAATACTGAGTATATGTTAAGCATGAGGCATAAAATGATTAAGACTGATTCTTCTATAAAGAGCTCAAGATCTAGAACAAAAGAAATGTGAAGCAATAACCCTGTTAAACAAAATGGAGTACACAGAATGGAGTACAGTGGGGCGGGGGAGGGGGACAAGTAAGCAAGTGCATAATCTCACAGGTCTTGTTTAAAATCTGGCTGTCACTCTCAAGGTATGACATTGGTCAAGTTCCCTATTCTTTGAATCACTGTAGTATAATTTTGAAAATTGCTTTCCACAGGGAAAAAAAAGAATATAAATTTTCAGTTATAGGTACTGTTTGTCCATTGTCTAAAATTCTCAGACACATATTCAGGGAACATTTCCACACAAAAAGAAAGAACTTAATTTAATAATATGCATTCCTAAAGTAAGTTGTGAGAAGGTAAAATACCTACCACAGCATGAACATAATAATAACCAAATAATGTACAGTCCCTTTTTCAACCCAAATGGAGGAGACCCATTTTTAACAAGGTTAGCCCAATACAACTAAAAATTCCTGGACATAACACCAATACGTATCAAAAGACTCTGAAAAATGGAAAGAAAGATGTGGGCGGCCCAGGACCTTTTCACTTGAGGAATGGCACAGTAGGTCCTGGGTATTTTTGGTTTTGGTATGGCTTCCCAAATATTCTGTAGACTCCTGCACAGGGGCCTTCAGAAAATTCCAGACCAGAACCTTCAACAGACTAAGACAAAAGCAACAAAATATTGAAGCAAAGCATGTTCCCTGAAGGGACCTAACTGAACAAACCCTGCCCACTATAGCCAAATACCAAGTAAGACCCTCTTTCTGTGGTTTCAGTGAGAAAAAGCAGAGAGCTGACTTTTCACCCAACCTTTACCACCAAAACTGGTGCAGCACTGATTCACCAGGTAGCAACACTGGCTGAAACAAACAAGGGCCATCTTCCATCCAGTGGAATAGGGAAGCAGGTTGCCCTCCAGTTCTCCTGCCAGACCCTGCTGGGGATCTGAGTAGGGAGCAGGTTGTCCTTTCCTGGACACATCCTTTGTTTTCCTTAATGAGAAGAGTCTGACTACTCTTTTCATTCTCTTTTACACTGCTTACCACCATATCATTTAAAAATGTTTTCATAATCCACATCTTCTGTTTGTGGCACTTGGGACTCAAGTTTTTATTCTATGCCCTGGCACCAGCGATGATCTTGTTATATATCATAAGATGTTATTCTATTTCTTTCTGCCAGACACCTAGTCTAATGAAAATAAACTTCTGTGATAATTTCCACTTCAACATCCATTCAAAATACTAATGATTACTAATAATTTACTATTTATAATTTTGTTTTATTTACCATATTATAGCAATGAGTATATATTTGTATTTATTTTTATGCCTACAAATATTAATATAAGAATGAAGTTTATAAGTATAATAAATCAGAGCCATGATGGGAATTTATAAATTAATGTTTGGTGTCATCAACAACAAATAAATAGGATTTAATCTTTAAAAGTTTGAAACTATAATTCTAGAGCTATGATTATGCAATATTTGGCCATTACACACACACACACAAAGTAGTAGATACGTAAAATTGTTAATATTTATCATTTTATATTCAGAGGGATGTATTTCTCAATGCTAATTGTCTAAAACCTAAAATCAATAATACACTGCTGATACCCTCGAATGGAGGATAAGCAGATACATATATTCTCTATGGTACAGAATAAATGTATATATTCTCTATAGTATAGAAAAGATAGCAAACATTTATTACTGTTTATTTCATTCATTATATGTGAAAATAAGTGATTGCACTAATATCTTGGCTGCTTATCATATTATTGTAACTTAAACTAAATGTTTGAGTAAGATGTTACTAATAATTTTAATCTTTGTATGTGAGTAAGATGTTACTAATAATTTTAATCTTTGTATGATTTCCATTTTATGTTTTCAGTTTCATAGTGTAGTTAAGTACAATTGGAATTTAATAGATACTATTTCATCTGCTCATAAAGATCTATATAATCTTAAAAAATCTTTATTATTTCAAAAATACTTTGGCTTTTTCTTTCAAAGTCATATGATGATTATACAAAATTCATTACATTTGCATGTTCTAAAATTTTACCTAGAACTGAAAAGATTCTGCTCCCTCTTTCAACCTAAATGGAGGACAAGTCTTTTTCATGTAAATAATTGCAGTAAAATACAAACATGTAAATAATTTATAATGTGATTAATTGTTTGCCAACTGCTGTTTGCAAGTATAACCAAGATTGGATTTCCTAGGCCTCCCCTAGTCAGCTTCGCTGTATCTCATATCAAGGCACACAGCTTTTTATCTCACCCCTATTTCACAGGGTCAAGAATTGATATTAACCCTTTTCCAAACGACCAACTACAACTAAAAAATCACATAGCAAAATATGTCCGCAGGATATAAGGAAACGTAAAAGGGTAAAAGGGCAGAAGGGAGGCTTTTTGGAGAAATAACCAAGTGAAAAAATGATATTTTTAGATTCCTAAGTATTTTGAAAGAAAAAAAGTAAAAGAACAGTTATAGGCTCTTGCCCCAAACTGACATGGTACCAAAAGGAAAATGCAAAGAAGAAAATGAAAAGCTGCTCAATGACCTTTGCTTTAATGTGTTGAAGATAAGATTTGCTTGTTCTTTTTAATAATATGGCTGGCAGAATAGAAAGAATTCTTACACCTTACACTTTTCAGTTTCCCCTCCTCTATAGAGAATCTCAAATTGCCCTTTACTGTTTCAAACAGAGAATATATAAATTACTAAGGCATTCATGATTTTAGCTACTTAAATTCCATTCATTTATAAATCTTATGACCTAAAAGCTGTTTTCACACAAAATGAAACTGAAGTATTTGTATGTATGTGATCGTGTGTGTGTGTGTGTGTGTATACAAACATACATACGTTTCTGTAATAATAATGATAATAACTATCCTACAACTACTGTTAATAAATATTGAACACACTTTCTTCCAAGCACTGTTTATACAATCTGCATATAGTTTGCTTAATTATTTTATGACTTTAGTTCTAGAGTTTTTAATGGTGAAATTAAGGCATAGAAATTTTAAGAAACATAACCAGGATACTACAATTAGAAGTTGGGAATAATAGGCTCCAATCTAAAGCAGTCTGGTCCTCTTATTTATGAATTTTGCCACTGTATTATGGTGAACCTGCTCATATATCCATATCAAAATGTTTATTTGTATATTTAATGTTTCTTATAAATGCTGCATAATTAATTCTATAGGACAAGTACTTTTTTTATTTGTTTCAAATGTTTATATGTTAAAAGAAAAACAAACTTTCCATTTATAAAGCAGATATTTATCTACATTTGGAGTCACAAAATTAAATGCAGTCAAGGTCTGGATCCCATGTAGAAACCCAAGCATATAAATGGTCTCATACGGAATACCTAAGACAGACACACAACTTAGGGATGAAGCTACATGTTATAACAGCACACCATATGTTGTCTCTCAATACAAGTCACATTCTTTTTTTTTTTTTTTTTTTTTTTTTTTTGTACTGGGGGTTGAATGCAGGGACACTCAACCACTGAGCCACATCCCCAGGGTCTCAGTGAGTTACTTAGTGTCTGGCCATTGATGAGGCTGACTTTAAACTTGGGATCTTCTTTCCTCATTCTCCTAAGCCACTGAGATTACAGGCATAAACCACATTCTTGCATTGTCCATTGTCCATGTAGATTTGCTGTCTATAGAAATTGTAATTGACCCAATGAAATTTGCTGAATTATACAGTGAAATTTTAGGGAATATTATATTTTCATATAGTTGATCCTGAACATTTGCAATGCAATTATCAGTAGTAGATATATAAAATTGTTCATATTTATTATTTTATATTCAGAGGGATGCATTCCTCAATGTTCAAAACCTAAAATCAATAATATGCTGCTGAGACCCTCAGATGGATGATAAACAGATATATATATTCTCTATGTTACAGAATAAATATATATATTCCCTATGGTAAAGAAAAGATAGCAAATATCCCTTATAGTGTTTTATTAATGTTTCTTTCATTCATTATATGTGAAAAAGAAGTGATTGCACTAAATTCTTGGCTGCTTATCATATCACTAAAAGTTTACTCATACTGTGAAAATGAATAAAAAATTACTGTTTGTCAGATATTCTCATAAAATAATTGCTGATATATTTCACAGGGAAAAATAGTTATATGAAATAGTTAGTCTTTTTTCCTATTATAGTCATTTTCCTCTCTTCAAAGAAAAACTTAAAAAGATAAAGCCTTCCTGCCCGGGACTTATAGATTTTGCAGGCTCTCACATTTCATCTATATTATTAGATTAATCTTTTTTCAACAAAAATTCACTTATGACATATATTTTGCTAATAACCTTTCATCCTGATAGACTAAATTTATTAATACAAACACATTTCATTTATTTTCTAGACTTAGAGGACCTGTTAACTGTAACATATATATTCTTTGCATTTTACTTTTACACAACAGTTTTTACCACCTCCTCACAACATTTCTAGATGGATTAGGTGTGGTTTTCAGGCATTCAAAATTACATCCTCATTTATGCTTGCAATCTGGTCTCTCTCATTTCCTCTGGTTAAATTTGCCTATAGAGCATTCTTCTTATGACTACCAACTTGTTTTTGCAGCAAGTATATACCCTCTTCCCTTTTTGTACCTACATTCTGGACCTAGCTTCTAGACCCTCACATAACCAAATAGTTTTTATCACTTGAGAACCTGTTCAAATATCTCTTCTTATGTAAGAATCTATGTATTCCCACCTCCTCATAGTGATATTTCCCCCTCTTTTGGATTCCAACATTATATTATTATCTCTTATGATATCTTCCCTTCTCTGTTATTAATTAATTAAGTACACATATAATTTTTTCTATTGCATGATAGCTTCATCAAGTGCAGCACTCTCTTCTAACCCCCAGCAGCATTCATCACTGTGCCATATGCATTGTAGGTGTTCCACTTGTTTTTTTTTTTTTTTATGGAAAGAATAGGCTTTCTGAATACAGGATGTGGTCAAAATTCACCTATGTCAAAAATCAACTGAGGAATTTGCACTTAGAAGTCATTGCATTTTCCAAATAAGGTAATATTGATTATTCCCTAAAGCCACTCAAACTATTGCCACATTCTAAAGTCAGGTAACTCTACACAGATATGGTTCATTCATTTTATCTGAAACGTGTCTGGATCTCATGACTTATAACTATGAATTCATGATTTAATTTTTTTACCTTCCTCATGCATCTATCATTTGTCATGCACTTTCTTAGATTCCTATGAGACATTTTCTCATGGGATTTTTTTCTCCTTATATTTGCCCATTAATCTAAAACTCTCTTTGAATGACCAAATTAATAAACAAATAAACCAAAAACTATTTCTGAAAATATAGTAATCACTGGAGATATTTTTAATAGAAAATATATAAATTAATGCTTACAGTAGCTATTGGTTTCAATTTATTACATACGAATGCAACATGCATTTTTAACATTGAACAGAAATTCAAACTGTTTTGGAATCTTTAGACTGTGGAAAAAACTGTAAAGATATGATATTGAAATTATAATAAAAATATTTTGAACTGAGGACTTCCAGCTTGAGTTGGAAGTCCATATTTTTCTGTTTTCTATAATTATTAGAAGCATACTTCAGCTTTATTGTGTTACTAGCCTGCCTTTTTCTAGGTACTAGTGGCACTTTTAAATAATTCTTTTCAATGATTTCATGCGGTTGCCACACTTGGGAAGCAACCACTGTAATTCCAAAATGTGTCAAAATCTGTCACAGATCTGCTTCATTATTTAGTTAAACTTGAAAAAGAAAAGATTTTTTTTTATCTTTCCAAAGGCATTTCTGTAGAAGAAATTATATACAAACACACAACACAAAAGAAACTGAATAAGAAAAGAAAATTGACATTTTGATTTGTGGACTCTCCAGTAGGTCCATCATTCATCCAGAAAAATATCACTATTGTCACTCTTCTCAGGCAGGGAGACTAATTGGTGCAGCTGTGGCAGAACAGTCTTTCTGCAGGGAGAGCTGCCTTGCAAAGAAATGGAACACACTAAAGGATTTGCAGGTGTTATGAATTGAGTCTAAAAGATGAGACTGTGTCTGATTAGAGAGCGCTAAAGATGTATAGATGTGTCTTTCAAAACACTGAGTGACTAATATGCTTTTTTGTGTGGATGACAGTTCTTTCATTGAGCAAATATTTTTGAATTTGTACTCTGTACAAAGCAGCATGCCAGGCACCCGCCTTTGCCTAAGAAGCAAACAGTATCTGACATGACGGAAAAGACGTCGAAGAATCAACATGAAATGAACTCTCCCTCTGAGGTAATGCAGTGCCTTATTTTAGTTTTCTTTTTCAGTATGTGACCCCCGTCCAAGTTATTATAGAGACCATAAAGGCTTAATGATAGTTAACATTTACCAAAGTGCAGAGGTGAAATCAGTTGCCCAAAGTCATAGAGGTTTAATGAATTCCTGGTTTGGTGACAACGACTTCCCCACAATTGGCTATGAACAGATCAGAAAAGAATTCCTGACTAGCATAGACTTACTCAACCCTAGTGCTTCAAGAAGAATTGTTATTTATGATTTACTGATAATGGGATCTTGCTCAGCAACCAGAGACCAGGTGAGGGAAGGAGAATTTAGTATTGGACTGTAATTAAAGAAGCTGAGAATGTCCCTAAAATGAAGGAAAAAGGCATCAGACTCCACACTTTCCACCTTACAACATAATTTTCTCAACCATTTCTCCTGGTGCTTTGGAGGAAAACTATGAGTATGGAGTTCTGAGGTGTATTATTTGGGTAATCTCAGACAAGCTTTCTTAGTTAGCATCCATGATGTCAGTATCCTCATCATCCTCAGGCTGTTGATTCCCCCTTTTTTTTCAAAGCATTGATTCCCCTCTGTATCTGTTCTTATCTTGGTGTTCTTGAGGCTAGGAGTTGTTTTATCTATCTTTATAAGCTTAAAACTTAAACATATCAAATATGAAGTGATAGATAACTGTCAGATCAAAGAATAACACAGGGATAAAATACTCTCCTTATCTACTTCACAGAATTGCTATAACTATTTTTTTAAATCTTGTGAAAACAGGGAAATTTTAAAATGCATCAATTCTTAACGTTATTCTGTGTGTTATTTATTTGTGCTAGTTTATTTTTGTTTTGTACAAAACTGACAAAGGTAGTAGTATTATTGTTCCCCTTTTTACAGATGTGCGGAGAGATGAAAAAAAGCCAAGATAACTTAACAAATACTGAGAACATGTATACTTTTTACTCACACGCTTCAATGTATACTCACACACTTCAATACAATAATTGATGCTCAGTACTTATGTTTGAAAGCAGGTGGATTTATAAATCGCTTATAGATATACTTCCATCCTTCTTGATTAAAATATCAAAGCAAACAAGAGAGCAAATTACTGCTGAACTGTTGTTGATGAAGGCAATGTCAAAAAACAGAAAGACCTGGGAGACATGAATCAGGTGGCGGTGGTTTAAATTCTCATCCTGTTCTTCTTCTGTGTGGTCATAAACTTCTGGTTGAATGTATCAGAGGCTCTATTTCCTTATCTGTGAAATCCTAAGGTTTAACTAAGGATTATTCTAAGTGTTTTAATACAAACCTGGTAGGCTTTCAGCAAGATATTGCTGCTATTATTAGGGTTATTATCATTATCATTTTCCACTTTTTATTTCTCCTCTATTTTTACCTGATGTACAAATTCATTTGCCACTTATCAATAAAGCACCTTTTTTTTTTTTTTTTTTTTTTGTATCAGGCATTTCTTAAAGTGCTAAGGAGTCATGAAGGAGTGAAAGACAGGTATAGCTCTTTATATAAACCCTACCTTCCAGTAGAAATAAAAAGATAATACACAGATTGAATATACAAAGTAGATTATATATAAAGACAAAAATATCTAAATATAGGAAGGGTTCAGGAGAAAAAAATGATGCAAGCAAGTTACATAGGGTGTCTCAGGATAAGGAGGAGTTTGCAGTTACCATAAGGTGGTCAGAAAAGAAAACACGAAGAAGTTACACTTTCAAAGAAAACTTGAAAGAAGTAAGGATGGAAAATCATATAAATATCTTAAGGAAGAACATTTTGAGCAGAGGTCACAATAATTATAAGAGTCCCAGAGTGGGATCATACTTGGATTTGTTGATGAACAGCAAGAAAGTCATTGTGGATAAAATTGATTGGGGAGGAAAGAAAAATAGAGACTTAAGGGTGAAAGATGAGGTCTTCAAAGTAAGGAACTTTCTGAAGTCCACTGTAAGCATTTTGAGCTCCTTCTGAATGAGGTGGGATAGCAATGAGGTATTTTGAAAAGAGGAGATCCATAACCTGTAGTTCTGGTCAGTGTGTGCATTAAGCAAAAATGATACATAGTGAAGGATGAAAGCAAGAAGCAAGTTAGAAGGCATTTTCAAAAATTTTACTGAGAGATTTAATGTGTTGGGCCAGCTTAGGCGGCATTGTGAGACCAGGCACAACCATTTGGGCCAAGTCCTTACAGTTGACCCATTTTATTGCCCCAAAAGCATTGAGAAAATGTGGAAGCAGTTGTTGAAGAGGGCAATATCATCTTGTGATACAGCCTCTGCACAGCCTATAGCCAAAAACGAGGTTGTCTCTTGGATAAGAGTAGTGGGCCACTACTATTAAAAAAAAAATGTAGTGGAACATTTTTTCTTTCCAGAAGATTCAGAGAAATTTGTGATTTTTAGGTTTATAATAACATTGAAGTAGATGCTGCCATGTCAAGTCCCAGTTCTACTCCTCCCCAGGGTGCTGAATTTAGCTTAGGAGACTTGCCACGATTATAAATGCAGCCTTCTTTGTAATTCTTAATCTCAAATTTTGTTTTGGGCCTTATTTTCAGCACAACCTGGCTGAAGGAGATGAGAATTGTTCAAATTCTACCATTAAGACCTTCTAGCTTTCACAGTGTATCCCAAATTGATAGTTAACTGACTTTTCCTATTATTTCTTCTCTCTATGCATCAGAGGCACTTAAAACCAACCAATTACTTCCACAATCTCTACACTCTCTACACTTACCACAGCACCCAATAAAGTACTTTATTTAGTGCAATGACAAATGAGGAAGGAAAGCTGAGAGAGAGAGAGACCTAATTAAGCAAGTTATCACTGCAGGTAACTAGAGCTCAAGAGGGAACTCTGGAAGCTGCAGAGATGACCCACTAGCTGAATGAAGGGCTGATGTATCCATGCTACACTCCCAATAGTCACTGTTTCCTGGCTGATCCCTGAGAGCATCAATTCTTTGGCACTTATTGCCTGCTGTGCTGTTATAAAGTGAATCCAGCCACTAGAAAAGGCCTCTGACAATGATGCAGATGCTAGCAGCTGGAAATCAGTTTGTTGTGCACTACCCTAGAAATACCCAAGGCATACGGTCAGTATTTAGCATGTAATTCTACTATTGAGAAACATCTAGGTAGATTCTAAGTATGAACTTTTATGATCAATTCTGGGAAGAACATTCTTGTACATGTCTTTTGGGGAATACATCTACGTGTTTATATTAGGTATATGCCTTGAACAGGAATTATTGTCTCTTAGGGTACACATGTGTTCTGCTTCCTGGGTACAGGAGAGTGTTTCTTTTTAAAAATTGTTTTACAAATTCACACTCTCATGAACAGTTTAGGAGAATTGCAGCTATTCATGACTTTGGTAATGACATTTTCCATTTTCTCACTTTATCCATTCTGTTGAATGTATTATTATAAATGTATAGTTCTAATTTACATTTCCCTAGTTATTACTGAAATTATGTATCATTTCCATTTGAAAATTACATGTTCTTTATTGTAAAGTGCCTATTCAAATGTGTATTTTTTAATTCAATTAAACAGTATTATGTCATAAACCTGATTATCTTCTTTTTTATTATACATACATTTAATGATTCTACAATCTGTCAATGTTTTCATATAGGCTTGGTTTACTTATTGTATCCAATTAGTATTATATCACACAATGTTGATACTTTTCTATAGAAATGGCACCAACTTAGCTTGTACTATTTGACTGTATTATGGTTTAGATGTGGTGACCCCCAAAAGCTCACATGTGAGACAATGCAAGAAGGTTCAGAGGAGAAATGATTGGTTTACAACACTAACCTAATCAGTGAATTACTCACTGATGGGATTAAACGAGTAGTAACTGGAGGCAGGGAGTCTGTGGCTACAGGAAGTGGTTCATTGCGGGGCATGGCTATGGGGTATATATTTTGTACCTGGGGAGTGGAATCTCTCTTTCTCTCTGCTTTCTGATCCTCATGTAAGCTGTTTCCCTCTGCTACATTCTTCCACCACGATGTCCTGCCTCACCTTGAGCCTGGAGAAACAAAGCATGCTGTATGGATTAAGACATCTGAAATTGTGAACCCATAAAAAAACCTTTTCCTCCCCTACAATTGTGATGGACAGATCCTTTTAATTACGGCAGTGAAAAAGCTAACTAAAACATTATCTTTCATGAAAGTGATAGAAAAATCATTCTAATTCATGCTTTCATTTGTGCTGCTAGTAGATACCAACCAAAACACATTGAAAAAATGATGGTAACAATTTATACTTTCTATAAAGTACCTCAATGTTTCTCTTTTCTCATTCCTTGGCCAGTTCTTACTATTTTCCAATTTTTCATTTTTCCTTCAGTTGCTTCTATTTCCTCATTACTAAAAAGTTTTAGCAGAGATGATTTACATGCAATACAAATATAAAGCATGTTTACTGTGTAAATTTGCAGGTAGAAGACGATCTGATTATGTGTGACCCTCAACATCTTTACTACCCTACTGAGCTAACACAACTGTACCTACAGAGACATTATAGTTTGTGCTGAGGGAAAGGTATTTCACTAACCTCTTCTTTCCTTGTTTAGTGAGAAACAGGGAACAGACAGGGAACACCTGATTCACTGTATAACACTGAGAATTGAAGGTTTTCAAAACATCCTATTATTGGGGATAGTCTTCCTAATGAGAACAACAGCCTAATTTCCTCAGTTGCCGTTGGAAATTTGCTTCCCAGTACCAATATCATATGTAAACCTTGAAGATCCTTGTATTAAACCAGATTATTGACAGGTTGCCTGAATTAGATGCCTCCCTGTTTTCCATCTATCCATCCATCCATCCATCCATCCAACAAATGGCTTAGTATCTTGTTGGGCACCACTGGTCCCTAGGTGAATCAATTAAACATAGTCATCACTGGGGGAAAATTAACTAAACCCTTAATGAAACTTCTAGCTTCTTTTAAAAAATGATGGGAAAGGTATTACATAAACATAGACACTATAATATTAATAATGTTCTCATTAGAAAAAATTATGGAATCATCTAAACCACTTGCTATAAAGCCAAAGCTGAAAACACAAGGAAAAAAAAAAAAAAAAAAACCTTGTGATAGGGTTGAAGCAGCATGGCTTACAGTTGTTATTATTTTTTTAAATTTATTAGTTAAAGGTCATCTATCCTTCATTAGCCTAAGAATTCTGCTAATAGTGCAAGAAAACTATATAGATAAAATGATCTGACCCTTTTACCCTTGGGTCATTATGAAAGATCAGATGGCTAAGTCTGAGTACAAGTAGTATTATATCTATGTGGAAGGAAGGGAAAGCCTGCTTATTTTAGAGAAAAACAATTCCTAGGGGAGCAAAGTATATATGAATATTTTATTTTGAGGTGACAATATATGTTCAACTAATATTGATTATGTTTTGCTGTAGGCATATTGCTTTTCTGCTGTTTAAGATGGTGACAAGGTTTGGTTGCCTCAAAGAGGGAAAGAGAATTGTCATCAAGAACTTTTCTTACAAATCCTGCTATGTGAAGTAGTTGCAGTTTCTTCAGGTCAAGATATTAGAATAAGCATACCAATTTATGCCTGGAAAGAATGATGAATGGTTGACGAAAGCATCTATGTGAAGGATAAGATGAGTAGGTGAAAGAGACTTCACTAATCCTCAAGAAGGGACTGTTCAGAAGTCACCAGGAATTATCTAGAAATGGAAATGAGATTTTATATGGTTCTCCATCTCTTGATTAGATTGCAGGAAACATTTGTGGCAACATCACTGGGCCACAGAATGGAACAGATGTTGCTAGCAACTGGGACAGGCTCTATTTGTAATGAGAAAGAAGAAAAACAACTTATTCGACCTCTGACAATCCCTCCCAAGCATCCCAAGGTCAAATGTGTTCATGTGTAAACTATGCCGCTGGGGAAAAAATATAGAACACTTGTCCTTTCTCTGCATCCATAAACTCTACAAAAATCTAATTGAAACCATTTACGACTCCAAGAATTCTTCTAAAGACAAATGTGGACAACTGAACGGAAAGATAATCTGTAGGGTGTGGGGGGGAAAGATAGCTATAGCAATGTTCCTTACTTCTAGATACATAGGATCATAAAGTCCCTAGGGAATGATATGATATTATACTGCACTCAGGGGAACTAAAATAATTTATATAATGTCCATCCAGTCATTCTCACTCCATGTGATGCAAATCACCATCCATTCTCCTGTGTGAAAATAGGTGCAAATAAAGGAAAAAGGAAGGGTAGGTTTGTGGTACAAAATCATTAGTCTTTAAATTTCAATAGAAATATGGTGTTCTATAGCAGAAAGGAAGAAAGAAAAAAATAAGGAGATTTTTCTTCACCTCTCCTTTTATGAACTGAAGAGGAAAGATCTCTAAAAAATAATAAGAGACAAAAGCAAGACAGTTGGTATAATATACTCTGTATTAAATAACTGTGTTAGTCTGCTTTTTGTTGCTGTATCCTAAATACCCAATAAAAACAATTTCGAGAAGGAAAGTTTATTTTGTTCTCATAGTTTTGGAAATCTCAATGGTCAGTAGGCTTCATTACTCTGAACCTGAAGTGAGACAGAACATCATGGTAGAAGAGTTTGGTGGAGGAAAGCTGTTTTCCTCATGGCTGACAGAAACAGAGGGGCAGGGGAGCGGGGAAGAGGGGGAACAAGAGACAAAAAATAATAATAATAATCCTCAAATCCATGCCCCTGGTAACCAACATCCAGTTATACTCCAACTGCTCAGTTAGTATCCAATATAGTAGTCCTTTGGCATTTGTATACCATCAAATAGATGAACTCCATTGACTAGGTTCCAGTACTAATAATTTAAGCACTTCCATGAATATCAGAAATTAATAATTATTTACCAGGAGGTGAAAGACCTGAGAAATTGTCCCCATAACAAGGCTTAACCAATCACAGTTAGCCCAGTAATCCCAGTTACAGAAACAATACCCCATTAGGTAGTTTTGTGTTCTTAAAGGTTTCCATGGCAAAAGGAAAAGAACATCTTGCCCCAGTCATGACTCTTCTACTTGGCATGGTTGTTTTACAGGATGAAGTCATAAAACAAAATGGAGTCATATTTGCTCCTACTATCACATTTTAATTCCTAGCTTAACAAGTTGTGGGACTTTGGACAAGTTACTTAATTCTCTCTCTCAGTTTCTTAATTTAAAAGCAACCAAATTACACTTTCCACCTCAGGAATTTATTATGAGTATTAAATTAATATTTTCTGGACATTTCTATATTACCACATCAGCTTTTCATGGGACATCTCATATCTGAACCCTGACAATAAGTAAAACTCCTTACATTGTAAGATAGAAATATGAAGATTCTGAATTATCAAGCAGATTGTCCTTCATTTCCCATATTTGACAACTAAGTACCAAGGAGTTTCACCCAGTAGCAAATTCTTGCATAGTACAGCATTGTTCAATTGTTTATGAGTTCAATTAGCTAAGGTAAGCTGGAACACAGGCCTATAGAAGTAATGGAAGGACAAGATTTTGTAGGTAGTTTTCAAGAGAGTCATTTCATTGGTTAATGGTATTAGATGAGCATCAATGAGAGTGGTGTAAACTATCAAATGCCATACTGAGAGGCATATGTCTATGGCAGACATAAATTGGATCTCTTTAGTAAATTTTATTATTTTAGGAGACTTCAGTGCCTGATATATATTGTCAGTGAAATTATTTGTGTGTTTGCTCCAGGAAGAAGAGAACAACTTTAAATGCTGCAAATGTGTTTATTGCAATAAGGTTATATTTTTAACCATTTTTTAGGGTTAGGGACATCTCCCAGGTTCAAGTTGCTTCATACACATAAGGGGTTTTGTCTGATATAGACAAATATATATATATATAATCTTAGGATTCTGAAATGGGAGTAGAAACACAAAAGAGTGGCAATTAGACGAGAAGGTCTTAGTTTCCCACCAGACAGATGGCTTTTCCAATAAGAGAAGCACCCTGACCTCAGAAGATAAACAACTTGAGGAGTTTGAGCCCCAGAGGCTTTATCATTTGGAGAACTTGTCTTTTCTATGGATCTAACACATTCTCAAGTACTTGGAGGAGCAATATTTCTGTTTCCCTTCAGTTATTAAGATGCCCTACCTCATAGGTTTTTATATCTTTCGCTCATTTAGCTCTTGCTTTTCCTGTTGAGGAATAGTATGCTAGTTCTAGAGACTATCTGGGTTTAATTCCCAGCTTAACAAGTTGTGGGACTTTGGACGAGTTACTTAATTCTCTCTCTCAGTTTCTTAATTTAAAAGCAACCAAATTACACTTTCCACCTCAGGAATTTATTATGAGTATTAAATTAATATTTTAACCACAATCAAAGTTCTGGATCAACATAAATTATGTTTGTTTATTAAACATGAATTATTTTTCTATGTCTTGCTGATATATACTGATGTACTTTACATACAAGATATTAATCCTTTTTCAATTTTAGATACACATATATGTTCCATTCTCTCAACTATCTTTACATGAGCCTATTTATCCAATATGATCCTGTTTTATTCACTGATGCATCATAATATGCATTTATAAATTGAATGAGGGGAAAAGTATCACCAATTTGTTCAAGATTCTTTTTATAAAAAAAGAGCAACCAATAAATTTCTGATGTTTAATAAATAAATAAATAAATAAACAAACTATTGGCAGATCTTTGTCTTTAAATTATATACTAAATTTAACAAGAAGCCCATCAAAGTCCTGTTTGCATTTTGTGCTGAATTTGCTTCAGAGTTTTACCTAAATATTTATATATTTGTTATTTTTATAATATCACATTGTTCCATCCATGAGTATTTGGTTAACTTCCAGAAAACCATGGTTCACAAAACTAATTTTCACTTAGGCTCACATAGAAATGTACTTTGTTAATAGAAATATCCTCATTAACTTAGATTTTTGCATTGTATATAATGTATCTCTCATTCAATTCTAAAAAAAAGAAGAAGGGATATTCTGACATGGATCAATGTTGCTACAAAATTTCAAAACATGCAAATTGTTTTACTTTTTTCCTCTTTTTCCTCATGAATGGTAAAACCATATTTATTGTCACAATAAGCATTAATTTACCTTTTTGCAATACTTATATAAAGGTGACTGAGAAAATTCCAAGACTCTCTTGACACTCTGTTTTTAGGTTCAATGGCATATTACCTGTTCAATAACATAAATAAAAATTTTAATGAGAATATCTTACTTGCGTTAGTCAGAAAATGTGTAGCAGTTTCCCCTTATTCTGGGTTTCACTTTCTGAGGTTTCAATTTCTCATGATTACACTGGCCTGAAAATATCAAATGAGAAATTTCAGAAATAAACAATTTACAAGTTGTTTTTTTTTTTTTTTTTTTTTTTGTACTCTGTTTTGTGTAGCATGATGAAATCTTGCGCCATCCATGCCTTACCTGGACATAAACCTTTCCTTTGTTCAATGTATCCATGCAGCATATGCTACCTGCACATTAGTCACTTCATAGCTGTCTGGATTATCAGATCAATTGGTATGATATCACAGTGAGATCATTGTCTAAATAACCTATATTTTCCTTTAATATTAGCTCCAAAACTCAAGAATAGTGATGATGACAATTCAGATATGCCAAAGGCAACCATATATTCCTTACTTTTAGAGAAAAGGCAAAAAAAAAAAAAAAAAAAAAAACTCAACTTGGTAAGATTCATATTATGAGGTCTCTAAAAACTACAGAAAGAACAAATCTGTCTGTGAAAGTATGAAGTAGCAAAAACAAACAAAAAAAAAAAAACTCAAATTGTGCGAGTTTGGCTGTCAAACCTCAAACTGCAAAAGTTACAGCCACAGTATGTGATAAATGCTTAGTTACTATGGAAAAGAGATTAAACTTTTGTGTCTATGTATAGAAAAAAAAACTGTATATAGAGTTTGGTACTATCCATGGTTTCAGGCAACCAATGAGGGTCATGTACTGACAATTCTCATGGTTAAGGGGAGACTATTATAACTACATCCAATTGCACACTATTTTAAAATAGAAAAAAACTGGTTTAATATGGGTTTGATTGTTATTGAGTGGTTAAACAAAATAAAACACTTTCAATAGTGTCTCATAAAGAAAAGGAAGGGCATAATCCGTGCAATATTTTTATTAGAGAATCCTATAAATTAAAGATTGAAGTGCATTGATTGATGTTTGAGAGAAACTGATTATAGGAAGGTAATACTCAAAGAAATGGCATTTCACATTCAGTTACACAAAGCACTGGGTGATGCTCCTGACATTTTGGGGAAGGATGGGAGAAGTAGCCAGGGATTGAATTGAGGGACTCTCAACCACTGAGCCACATTCCCAGCCCTATTTTCTATTTTATTTTCAGACAGGGTCTCACTGAGTTGCTTAGTGCCTTAGCATTGCTCAGAGTGGTTTTGAACTTGCGATCCTCCTCTCTCAGCCTCCCAGCCCTTAAAATTACAAGCGTAGGAGATTCTGTCATTTTAAAAACCAACTTTACTTTGAAGTTTGATGTTTCAACTTGAAGAATTGACTTACAACACTGGAAAATCTCCGTGTGCAAGTTACCTCAATATAACTAGGATAGCACTTCTCTAATACCACAAGTAATGTGCCACAGACAGAAAGGAAAAGAAATTGATCATGAATAAAAACATTTTCCATGAATTAACAGAGCTTGTAGAATAGGGGGAAGCTAAATAAACCAATAGGTATGATTAAGTATGTTGTTTATTAATATTAATTTAGTAATAATTTATAAGATTACAGAGGAAGAAACACCCAATTTA
The DNA here is from genome assembly GCF_048772815.1 of Callospermophilus lateralis. Classification (NCBI taxonomy): domain Eukaryota; kingdom Metazoa; phylum Chordata; class Mammalia; order Rodentia; family Sciuridae; genus Callospermophilus; species Callospermophilus lateralis. The sequence continues at coordinate 38,257,802 of NC_135314.1, read as the reverse complement.
GTCAGAGAAGTGGTGAAAACTCAGTGTATAAATACATTTGGAGGTGACATTTCTAGACCTGAATCTTGAGAGAAGAGTAGGAATTAGGAAGCAAAAAAAAAAAAAAAAAAAGGATGGGAAAAATTTGACTTTATTCATTTTGTTCTTAGGATTACTTACTCTTTTTAAATAAAAATAATATCCTTATGGTAGAAAACATAGAAAATATAAATAATAAATAGAATTCAAACATTTTGCTTTGTTTGCTTCTAGTCATAGAGTTACATATTTACAGTATAGAGATGCAATTCAATGTAACAACATTGATTAGGCTTTCAACTATTTGCCAAACATTTTTTCTGCATATAAAATATCAAGTAATGAGAATATTGCCTAGAGAATTTAGACATTTTTGCTTCTAATTGCAGAAAATCTTTCTACTATAGGGAGAACAAAAGGATCTTTCATGTGTTTTATTTTTGACAAGAGTGTTTCTCTCACTTCTGTGCCCCATTCAAATTGTACAATATTGATTATAGAGCTCTTATGTGATCCTTAGGATTGCTTTATTCTATTCAAAAACCATCTTTTAGTTCGTATAGTTATTATAGCACTGCAGGAGTCTTCATGAATGCAATTATCCATGCATTGTTACAGAGCAAATGCCGCAAGGGGGAAAATAACTACATAAAACAACTGAACCAGATGGATATTTGAAAATAAAACAGTTAAGATATATGTAGTTTCTTGTGGTTAACAACTGTTCACCAGAGGGAAAAAAAAAACAATATAAATAAACCTTTGCAATTCTTCTAGCCTAAGGTGGTTTTGTTGGTGGTGGTATTGTTTTTAATTCTCATTTGCATTTCTTTAGTTACTTTCAAAAGAAGGAGCCAACAAATATTTTCCTGTTGCCTTAGTGGTTAGAGGAAAAAATAGTTTATCATTTCCTAGGGCAATGCCAGATGACGGGATAGAGTCAATTCCCAGGAGTCTGTGGGAAAATTACCAGTTACAGAAAAATAGTAAATACCACATTTGAGACACTGTGACCTCCAAGTTCTAAAATTAGAGCTTAAATTTGGCATGACCTTACAGGATATCTTACTATCTGGAACAAATGAGGAAAGAAAGTAAGGCAGACTCCAGGTGGGGAGGACAAGAGCAAGGCCTCATTCTCCTGAAAGCCAGGATAAAGTTGAGCTAAAGAACCCCAGAAAGGGCCAATGCAATATTTAGGTAGTGTCAAGATGTTCATAGTGAAGACATCTTCCACTTCTTCATCTCCCCACCGCAGATCAAAATCTCCTCACATAGGACCTCAGTGGTCACAAATGCAAAGGAGTTGACATCATTTTTGTCTAATGTTGGTTTTGTGAAAGCTTTTTCTAATAGGGCACCATGGTATTGTCTTGTTAATCTTTGCAAAGACCAAAGTGGAGCTCAGGCTTCAGTGTGCCAGCTTTTGTCATTTCTATGACTTGGTAACAACACCTAATCTTCACTGTAAATTGAAAGCACTTTACTCAGACAGAAGTGAAGTTACACATAAATCATCCAGTCCACAGAAAGCATGTAATAAAAATAATGCTTGTGAATATTAACATTATAATGAACAATAAAACATCTCTGCCTAATTCTGTATTTTAAAAGGTAGGAATGAGGAAGAAACGTTTTAGCAATAAAAAAATCACTTCAGTCCTATATATAGTTTTGTTTATTTATTTATTTATTTTGTCTTTGAGAAAAACATTTGATCTTTCAAGTTATTGTATGATGTGCTTAAAAACAGCTTAAATTAATAATCTTTCAGAAACTATTAATTGTAAATTAACGTTTTAGTCTTTTGGGGGCTTTTGATGTTTCTGACTTGTTTCTGGAGATTAGGTTAGAGTGAGAGAGATCTATAGATTAGGTGCTACTCAAAGCCAAACATTAGCTCCAAGTGTTTCTAACACAGTGACTGATACAGATACCCTGATGAAAATGTTCCTTTAGATTAATAAATAAATGGATGTGTGAATGCTAATCATATATAAGAGTGCATAGGATATAGGAAGTATGATGCCTGTTCATTCTTTGAAATAATTTTTCATAATTTTTATCATTAAGAGTTTAAAAGTTGTGTAGATAATACATTTTCACTAAAATGTAATTTTCATATTCAAATATGAACAGATGTCACAATGGTGAAGATATTTTCAACTGTGTGGCATCTACAAATTCAATTAATTTGACATTTCTTTTAGAATTAGTGTAAAGGAAAACTGTTTACCAAGAACTCATCTCCTCTCTTTATAAGAAATAAGGAACATATAATACAACAAGGCTCCCTCACTCTCAGCTGGCAGGAAGCTCAGACAAAAGTTTTATATTGAATATAGAAACTCTTGTTAATTTTTTTTGGGGGGGGACTTCACTCAATCCTTTATTTTATTCTTCTCCTATTTCATTGTACTCATGCTTTTCTTTTATATAACATTAGATACAAGAAAGATAATAACATGATGTTCTTTAGGAGAGAAAATTGTATTAGTTCAGAAAGCCCAGGCTGGACAAATTCAAAATCTTCCTTGGCTTCAGATTATATCTTACACTATACTTAGCCAATGTGCATTTGGAATTTCTAAGAATATTACCTTTAATAAATATTAAAATTTATTTAATTTGGAGAATCTCTCCTGGAGAACCTGCAAGATAAAATTTAAGACATGATTTTTGGTATTATCTGTAGAAAATATTTTTAAGAATATCAATGAATATATACATGCAAGAAATAATAAGACAGTGGAAATTTATAATTAAAGTTCTTTTGACCTTTTATACCTCTTACTGATTTCAAGTTGATGAATATTCATTCATAATGCTGCTGTACATTTACATATGCATGCACAAAAATAGCTTTGTCTTAAATTAGTTGTTTTAACATAATTGCTGTCATACTCTATGCATGTTTTAATGATTAGCTTCTTTTATGATTAATAATATGTTAATTATCCATATTGCCACTTGTGGATCAACTTTGTTCTTTTTATTGCTACATAGAATTATACAATGTATAAGTATCTCAATTTATTTAACAACATACCAATTAGTGAATATTTGATCATATCTAATTTTCTCCCTTGTGAACAAGTTGTAGTAAGTACCCTTGTCCACTGACTGTGTTAAAGATTGGTAACAAGAGGAGATGAATAGTTTAGTACCCACTTTTGCTGTGGTAAGTAACATTTCTTCAAAGTATACATATATTTTATTTTATTTTTTATTTTTTTTAAAGAGAGAGAGAGAGAGAGAGAGAGAGAGAGAGAGATTTTAATATTTATTTTTTAGTTTTCAGTGGACACAACATCTTTGTTTATATGTGGTGCTGAAGATCGAACTCGGGCCGCATGCATGCCAGGCGAGCATGCTACAGCTTCAGCCACATCCCCAGCCCCTATACATATATTTTAAACATTTCAAAAGTAATTGCTCACTCTTCAAAAAGGCTTGTTAATATCCATCCAACCACCATCAGATGAAAGCAATAATTTCCTCACACACCCTTGAATCACAAATATCCACATTTTTCTTACTTTTTGCCATTCTGGTAGATGAATAATTATTTATTGTTAAATTAATTTTTACTCATAATTCACTTTGGAGACATTTCAGATCCAAGGAATTGAGTTAGTAGAGCTTTTTAGTCCATGGCACACCACCGATCTTGGTACAACCCATTTTCCTTTAATCTGTTTCACTGTTACTTTTCAATTATCCTTCATCATCAGTGCCAATTTCCTTCTACCTTGTTTCCCTCCACCCCCAGATAAATATATTTAATATGCACCTTTTGATTTTTAAATAACTATGAAAAAACAAATGCTTCAGATTTAACATGATGGTTTTCCCATTTATATAAAAGACATGTTACAGAACACATTTGATTTCTACGTCATTGGGTGTTAAGTCTGAAGATCTCTCACTGCTGTTCTGTGCACACCTAGTGGACTGCTTCTGACCATCTACTACATAGTTTGCAAGGTTGAGCACCCACCACATTTCAGTGGCAGTGAGGGCTGTGCCTTCACAAACACACTGTAATGTAGTGCCCTGCACACCTGTGGACTTACACATGCACTTCTTAAGGATTTATCCACAGGCACAGAATGGCTGTATCACAACACATAGACATAGTTAATTTTGCTGAGTGCTGCCAAATTTCTATCCAGAAGGCAAAATCAGTTCCCAGAGGTTCTCATGTTTTCATATCCATGTTAAGACTTAAGTTTTTGTAACATTTTAAGTGTTTGTCTTCTAAGAGGAGGAAGCCGTAGCTCACTTCATTAATCGTTTTTGTTGTTGTTGTTGTTGTTGTTTACTACTGAATGCGAGCATCTCTTAATGTATTAGTCATTTGGATTTCTACTTCAAACTCTCTAGAAGTCTTTATAATATCTCCATTGGGCTTCAATTCTGTTAATTATGGCTAAGCAGCATTTTCTATAGAAATAGATAATAGTCCTTAAAATTCTAACAAATTATAAATATATTTTCAATCTGTCACTAGTTAAATTTTGTTGCTTATTGTTCAGTGGACCCTAAAAAATGATCTCAAGTTTAATTTTTTTAGAGTTGTTATTTTTAAAGTTATATACTTTGTATTTGGATTTTTTCCTAAGTACTACTTCTCTACTCCCTTGAAGAAGTCATGAGAAATTCTTTTGCATGCCTTTTTTTATATTATTCAATATACACCCTTTTATTTTTATTTTTAATCATTTTTAGGTAAGATAAAAGGAGCCAGATTTAATTTTTTAATAGAGTAAGCTAGTTTTCCTCAAATCATATACTGAGTGATTTATTTTTATCCATGGAATTATTGAGTACCTCTATTGTACAACAGCTTGTCATATATACTTGGGTCTATTTCTGAGTTCCTCTCTTCCATAGTTTATTTTGTTCCTGTACCAATACTAAATGTTTAATTAAATTCTGGTTATTCAGTGTTTTTTTTGATATCAGTATAATCCATTGGACAAATATCGAAAACACATCCACTGGCCAAATATTGAAAAAAAAATCACATAGGGTTTTTTTATTAGATATGAAAACTTAGGGAGAAAAGGTTAGCTCAATATATGACCAGTCTCACTCATAAACATTAATTTAACAATGCTAAGCATTCAGCAATGTATAAACAAGAGCCAATTTATTATCAAGTTGTGTTTATTTTCACAATGCAAAGATGATTTCACATAAAATATGCTGCTGTAATTCTCCAGATGAATACTTGACCTAGACATGTAAAGGAGAGTCTCATGGTAAAAGCTCCTATACACCCTGTTTCCTTCTCCCCTCCTGAGTGACCATGCTGCTTTGATCTGCTTTATTGTTTTAGCAACATCTCTCCAACTGCATAACATTAAAATATCCTAAGGTTCAGTCCCTGGAACTCTTTCTCACTATAATCAGTCCTTTAATGGTGGCATTAAATTCTATAGTTCTACTATCATTTGTAAGTCCAGGTTTCAAAGTGTGTATCTCCAGCCTTGACCACAATCTTTACCCCTGTAGTCATCCAAGTGCTACCTAACATCTTACTTGTCATGTAAAATAAAGATTGCAAATTTAACTTAAAACAAACCTCTAACATTTAAATATAAAAACTTGCACTTCTGCACTTCTGTAGTTTTACTCAACTCAGTGATGCCAAATTTGTCAAAATTTTTATTTCTTTGAGATAGGTACATACAATTGCAATTGCTAGTCAAAAGGTCAATATATGTTTAATTAAATATAAATCGACAAACTGTTTCAGAGTGGCTTCATCATTTTCTATTCCCACCAGAAATATACAAGTGATTCACTTCCTTCATGCCCTCACCCAATATTTGACATTGTCACTGTGTTTTTCTTTCTTAATTCACCATTGTGCTAGGTATATAGTACTATCTTACTGAGGTTCTACAGTGCATTTCCATGGGGACTAATGATGTAGATCTTTTTTATATGCTTATTTGCCACCTTATGTCATCTTCAGTGAAATATCTGTTTATATCTTTTTCTCATTTTCTAATTGAATTGTTTAGAATTTTCCTGTTGACTTTTAATATTTCCTTCTATCTTCCAGATTCTTAACTTTGTTGGATGTATGGTTTACAAATACTTATTCCTGGTTGCTAGCATGCTTTGGCATCCTCTTTTCAATGATTTTTACAAAGCAAAAGTTATGCATTTTAAAGCGGTTTTATTCAACAAGGATTGGCTCTTTCTGTATCATGCTTTTAGTATCAGACCTAGGAACTCTTTGCCAACTCTAAATCATGAAAATTGTCTTTAAACTTTTTTCTGAAATTTCTATAGTTTAAAATTTATATGATCTATTTTCAGCTAATTTTTGTATAAAATATGAGTGTTTGGTAGAGGTTCTCCATTTTTTTGCCTCTGAATGTTCCAGTTCATCCAACACCATTTGTTGAAAAGGTTGTTTTTCTTCCACTGCCCTGCTAGTACATCTTTATCAATAAATCAGATGAAATATTATTGTGGGTAAATTGTTTGCTATTCTTTTTTTTTCATTGATCTGTCTGTCCCTCTACAAAGAGCTCCCTGTCTTGATTACTATAGCTGTAGATTGAACCTTCACAGCAGGTACATTACCTCCTGCTTATTTGTCAAGATTGTTTTCTCTCTTCTAGATCTTCCACTTATATTAGAGAGCCAACAAAATGGGAGCAAATTTTTACCACATGCACATCAGATAGAGCACTAATATCTATGATACATAAAGAACTCAAAAATCTTAACAACAACAACAACAAAATGACCCAATCAATAAATCAGCCAAGGAACTGAACAGACACTTCTCAGAAGATACAAAATCAATCAATAAATATATGAAAAAATGTTCAACATTTCTAGCAATTAGAGAAATGCAAATCAAAAACACTCTAAGATTTCATCTCACTCCAGTCAGAATGGCAGCTACTAAGATTACAAACAACAATAAGTGTTGGCAAGGATGTGGGGAGAAAGGCACACTCATACATTGCTGCTGGGACTGCAAATTGGTGTAACCAATATGGAAAACAGTATGGAGACTCTTTGGAAAACTTGTAATGAAACCACCATTTGACCCAGCTATCCCACTCCTTGGTTTATACCCAAGGGACTTAAAAACAGTATACTATAGTAATGTAGCCATATCAATATTTATAGTGGCACAATTTACAATAATTAAATTGTGGAGTCAACCTTCAGGATATGCCCTTCAGGATAAAGAAAATTTGGTATATATACACAATAGAATATTACTTGGCATGAAAAGAGAATAAAATTATTGCATTTGCAGGTAAATGGATGGAGTTGGAGAATGATATGCTATGTGAAGTAAGCCAATCCCCAAAAACCAAGTGCTGATTTTTTTCTCTGATATGAGGATGCTGATCCATAATGGGGATGCAGGGGGAGCATGGGAGGAATGGAGGAACTTTGGACAGGGCAAAGGAAAGGGAGGGGAAGGGAGGGGGCATGGGGGTAAGGAAAGATGGTGAAATAAGATGGACATCATTACCCCAAGTACATATATGAAGATGCAAATGGTGTGACTCTACTTTGTGTACAACCAGAGATATAAAAAATTGTGCTCTATATGTGTACTATGAATTATAATGCATTATACTGTCATATACAACAAATTAGAATAAATAAATAAATTTAAATAAAGAAAAGACTTCATATAAACAGCTTTGTTTTGTTATTGGGTAATATACAGTTAGCTAGGAGTTCTTTGTAGACACTATCAAGGTGAAATGATTTTTCTCTGTTGCTAGCTCACTCACTGAGAGCTCTTTTTTTATATAACCATAAATGGATATTGAATTTTGTCATATACTTTTTCTTCCTCAGATGATATTGTCAGAAGTTGTTTCTTTTTTAGATAGTGGATACAGCAGTTTACACTGATTGGTGCCTTCAACAATTCAGCCTTGTGTCCCTGGAATAAATCTCACTTGGTCTGGTGTGTATTTTTATACAATGTTGGTTCAGTTTGCTAATACCCAGGATTTAAGATGTTGTAAGAATGAGGTCACAAAATTCTTTAGTGGAGGAAACATGAGGCAGGCGACTGCAATCACCTAGATTATTCTGACCTACTAGGGCAGGTTTCTGGGGACCCCCTTATGACATAAAGCTAATAAATAACCCCAGTAAAAGTCTTTTTCTCAGGGAATTTTCTACTGGACTGCATAACATAAGTGACTGATAACCAATCAACTTCTTATGCTATTTTTATCAACCAATGCAATCCTTGCAACTGTTTCTCTAGAACCGCCTTGTTCCTTTATCCTATAAGCAATCCAAACCACAGATGCCTTTTGGGGAGTGCTCATCCTGGGCACCAGGGATTTCTGCTTTTTTCCTGTGCGCTATCTTCGTTTTTGGTTCCCATAAAGTCTGTTCTCACACTCAATGTGCCTCAGCTTTCCTTTTAGGTTCACAATGCTTTGTTGAGAATTTTTGTATATGATTTGTCAACCAAGAATAAAATTAAGCTAGCCAAGAAAAACAACAACAAAATTACGTTTATTTGGGCTAGTTAGGATTGCAGTCTGAGGAAACACAGATTTAAGCAATCTTGGAAGTGTGCTCTGAGGTTTTATTAAGTCGCAGCTGTATTTATAATTTTAAACTGCATGGGGAGTGGAAATTACATCATTTAATAGTTAGGTATTATGATTGGTACTGGCAAAAGATAAGTTGTCTTAAAGAAAGGGATTTGGTGCCTTTCTAAGTCCCTGGGTAGCTGAAAGAAGTTTGAAGGTCAGCAGAGGTTAACACCCGTTCAGGAATCTGTGGTTTATTCCAGTGGAAAGGGCAGCAGTGAGTACGGTGGGATGGTGGGCAGTCTGCAGCCCAGGTGGAAGGCTGGGTAGGGAGGAGTGAGAGATGAGATTAACAATGGCCTCCTGACTCCATTTTAAGTCCCCCCCCCAAAGCTACCCCATTTCTTGTTGTTTTTAATATTTTGTTTTATTTTATTCCTTGACATGTTGATCAGAGATATTGGTGTATACTGTTTCTTTTTTGTACCATCTTTTTTTTTTTTCTGGTTTTAGTATCAGAAAATTAATGGCCTCAAAATGAGTTATAAGCATTAACTACTCTTTTTTTATTTTCAGGAAGAGATTGTATAAAATTGGTGTTAGTTATTTAAATATTGGTTGGAATTCTCCAGTGAAATCAGTTGGGACTTAATGTTTCTTTTGAAAAGAAGTTTTGGGGGTATTTTTAGTTTCGTTTTAAATTTGACTTCCTGAGCAGTTATAATGATAAATCAGATTATTGGTTTCATCATGGTTGAGTTTGATAGTATGTGCTTTTTGAGGAATTATTTTATTTCCTCTGAGTTATAAAGTGTGTGAGTATAAGGTTGTTTGCAGTATTTCCAAATATATTTTTAATGGGTCCAACATCTGTAGTGAAATGCCCTGTTTCAGTGCAAATATTGATGATTGTGTCTTGTCCTTTCATTTTTGTTAATTTTGCTACAATTTTATAAATTTTATTATTTAGTTCTGAAGAAACTGGTTATCAGAGCAAATCAGATTATCAGTGTCATCATGGTTGAGAGAATATTCTCTAGTGTTTCCTGTTAAAATATCTTTATTTTCTACTGTTTTATTATTTCCTTCCTTCAGCTTGCTTTGGATTTACTTTCTTCTTTTTTACTTTTTTGAGATAAAAAAACAGGTTACTTATTTGAGACCTTGCCTTATTTTTAAAGTGAATATTTACTGCTATAATATTCCCTCTTAGCACTGCTTTGGCCACATCCCACACAGATTCTTTTAATCTTTTACTACTTTCTTTTCATTCATGGATTATTTAACTGTGCTGTTTAATTCCCTTGTGTATAGAGATGTTCATTTTGCCACTGATATTGATTTCTAGTTTGATTTCATTACTGTTAGAAAATGCCGTTTGTATCATTTAATTCTTTTTAAGTTATCGATTTTTGTTTTATGGGATTTTTAAAACAATTCTTTCAATTCCACTCTATTTCTTCCACCTGTCGATTCTAATGACACAAATGTCAGATCATTTATTGTTGCTGCACAGGCCCCCTGTTTATTTTTTCAAACTACTTTGTCCCTGTTGCTCAAATTGGATGAATTTTGTAGACTTGTCTTCAAGTTCAATGATACTTCCTTTGGTTTTCTGACCTCTACTTCTTCTGTGCTCCAAGGATTTACAAAATGTTATATTTTTCACTTTGAACTGCAAGGAACTTTGGGGTTAGTGAGAAAATTTGGGAATTTTTATTTCTATCGTTGTGTATTTCAGCTCATAGTTTCCATTTGTTTCTTTTACATAACTTCTGTTTCTTGTTGAGATTTTCACTTTTTTCATTTTCTAAGAGCATTTGCAATTGATTGGAGAAATGTTTATGAAGCCTGCTTTCAACTCCTTGTCAACATCAGATTCCAATATCAGATTTATCTCAGTGTTGGCTGTAATTGGTTATCTTTTTTTTATTTAAATTTTGCTTTTCTTGGGTTCCTGGTCTGATGGATGATTTTTTAAACAAAAAAAAAAAATTATTTTTTTTAATAAAACAGATATAATATCTGTAATACAGTTGACTTTGTGTCCTTATTAAATATTTTATTTTAGGAAGTGAACATCTTATTTAGGGTTAGCATTTTAGTCTTGACCTATTTTGTGAGCTGGGGTTTTAATGACAGTTTAATTTTCAGAAATGTTGCAATATTATTTGGTCTGCTTGCTATATCTGGTGTCTCCTGGGACTGCCACTGATCCCTACTGCTGCTACTTCAGAGGCAGAAAATCTTCCTTGGGGCAGTGATCTATGTGTGTCCAAGTTGTAGAAAGGTGTGGTGGGATGCCCCTACCCAGGCCCTTCAGAATACCTGAGTGTGAGATTCCCAGAGCAGCAGTGATTATAAAGTTACCCAGACTGGCCAAGCTTGCTATACCCAGTTTCCTTTGGTTTCATAGACCACCTTAGAGTCTCATATTGTAGTAGAGTCTCAAGGACAAAGAGCATTCCTAAGTCAGGTCTCTTGCTGGGCCTGGGATACTTTTCTATTGTTCTATCTGTGCACTTTGGTTTCTCTCTAGGCTCTAAAAGAACATTTTGGGCCCTGTGAAGACAAAAAGTTTTCTGGATCGGCACACTAACTGTGAATTTGTCCCTTTTCTTATTCCACCCAAGCCCGCCCTGTTGTCCAGAGGACAACAAGGCTTCACACACCTGATCGTACACTTTGGCTGTTTCTCTCTTTCTGCCTATTGCCATGTTACCCTTCTGTGAAAAGCAGGAATCTCAAACTCAGTGGAGGAGAGTGGTTAGTCTGGACACATGGTTTTAAAGTATTTCCAAAAGGATTTTCTTTGCAGATGGCATCAAACTCACCAGATATAAGAAAGTCCACTTCTATCCTTGTAGGAATGGGCCTACCTAGGAAATCTTTGTTGCCATAAATCAGAAAATACAGGGTGTGGCAGGCTGTCTGTTGGGGGTCAGGGTAAGAACAAGACATAGACTGCTGTGCTGCTCCTTCTATCATGGAGTCCCAAACAAATTCACCTTCTTCTTACTACCTTTCAGTTTTCATTTGAGCCTCTTGCATAATTTCCTGGGTTTAAACTTGCATGTAGGAAAAATAAAAAGGCAAATTTTGTCTGTACCATCTTGCCTGGGCCAGAAATCCCAAGTTGAGTGATTATTTTAACACCTAGTAGTGGTTACCTCACTCATCTACCTCAAACTTCTCACTGAGAAAGGGACAAAACATTCACAGTGGCCTCTTAGGCTCTATGTTATTAACTAGTTCCTACTAATGCACTTTCTGCCTTCTCCAACTGCTGTACTCTGCTCCTGCCCAGTGAACTCCTGGCTGTTATTACTCCTTGCCAAATATATGCAAATAAATGCAAATAAATGCATTTTATACTTCTTGTTACTTCTGCCTAAACTTTTCTTTGTCCCTATCCACAGACCCATCCCTTTAGTTCTCTGTGTCAACTTTAGCCTGCCAGAGGATCTCTCCAATTCTTAATTTCTCCTCTTATCATATATTCATTTTGCTTATTTTTTTAACCTGTCTTAAATATTCTATGGGACAGAATATTTTTTGTTGTTGTTTCCTGTTTCATACCCAGATCTTCAACTAGTGTCTATAGTTGGGATGCACAAAGTTACTAAATTTATGGCTGAACTTATTAAAACCTGCACTGGTATTTACATCTCTACACATTCCTTAAGTTCTTAACTAACTCTGTCTTTTCCATTCTTTATGTTGCTTATTCTACCTTATTAGTGATATTTTGTTAGAATTTGAATTGTTATGAATAAGGAAAGAAATAAAAATACGTATTTGTTCTTCTACATGTAAGTATACGGATGCAATTTTTAAATAACTTACTCTTCTTTCTTTCTATACATTTTGTCACATTTTTCTGATTTCAGTTTTCTTTAACTGATATGCTTACTATGATCCTGAACTCCAAAAGGATATTTTATGGTACAGCATCTGAAACCTGGCATGATTGAGGATTTTACTTACTCTACCTTCACATTTGGATGAAGAATATAAATATTGAGGTGTGAAGGTTTTCTTCATCCTCACCATTTAAAAAATATTACTCCATTATCCTCCTGTCTAGAGTTTTAACATTGAGAAGTTCAATGACTCTTCTTCTTTGTTAATTTTCCTTCAATATATGACATTGTCATCACAAAATGTAGCTTATAAAATTATGGCCGTTTTCTAATTTATCAACTTGTTTTTTTGCCTAAGTTGCTGTATAAGATTTCAAATGTATTGTATTTTAAAAAGAAAAAAAAACATGTTTTGAGCTATTGAGTATAAAACTCACATGTTATCAATTTTGATATTTAATTTTTTTAGGTTGGTCTTAATATAGATTTCTTTAAAAACAGATCCTCAGATCTCTCATTGTAATTATGAAATACCTAATTGTTCTTTCAATTTCTATTAAGTTTTTCTACATATAATTTATATTTGCTATGGTATTTTCATATATGTTCACAAATGATAGTTAGGTTCATTGGCTTTTATTCTTACTAAAATGAAATAGATTCATTTATCCTATTAAGTCTTTCTCAGCTAAAATCTCTAAATGATGATAAAATTGCTATACTTACGTACTTTTTCCTAGTATCTCCATGCATCACACCTTTTTAACTCTTTATCTTCAACTTTATTTTAACACACTGTTGTACATAAAGCAATGAAGTATACAGGCAGTTTTTCCCCATGAGAAATCATATTTTTTTTTTTAAAGAGAGAGTGAGAGAGGGAGAGAGAGAAAGAGAGAGAATTTTAATATTTATTTTTTAGTTATCGGCAGACACAACATCTTTGTTTGTATGTGGTGCTGAGAATCGAACCCGGACCGCACGCATGCCAGGCGAGCGTGCTACCGCTTGAGCCACATCCCCAGCCCGAGAAATCATATTTTTAAATAGAGAAATTTATACCATTAACATTACTTGTGACTTTCATTTTGTTTGTATTAGTTTCTAATCTTTGTTTCACAAATGCATTATCTTCTTTTATCTCTTTAAATACATATTTTTCTTTCAAAATCATCTCCTTTTCTATGTTACAATAACCTGAGAGAAAATCTTGTAATAATAATATTATTAATAATAATAATGTCATAATAATCTGAACCTGAGAGAAGCTTGACAAAATTATGTTCTAGATATTCTTCCATAAGTTGTCACCATTAAAGACTAAAAAGTCCTCCCCATTCTTCTCTGGCCCTAGTCTACTCACTCAAGTCTTCATTCTAAAAACAATGCTTAGTTCTGTGGACATACTAATAACACAAAGGGAATAAAGAAGAAAGACTTTCCTGGCTGACTGTTCTAAATGTAGATTCTGAAACAAAATATGTCACCCACAAAATCACTCCCACCTTCAAAAAAAAAAATACTTAAATTCAATCATATCTGTTTCCATTTTTTAAACACTTCTCCAAAATTTTGGACATTAATTGATTTCTCTCTACTTTTCTGATATTTTAAAGCAAGTAAACTATACATTTATCATAAAACAAGATCTCAATACGTAAGAGATGGGCTCTATCATCCTTTATTTGCTCCAATCTTAGATACTGACTCTTGTCAAAATAAATTATTTATATGTGGTTATTCAATAACTTCTACTTCAGGTACTGGAAATTCTCAGAATCAAAATGTCAGAGAGATTGCATGTGTGTACCCTATAAGAGTAGACTGTGCTTGGTTTGCATTTTTCTGATGTGTGAACTGGAAGGACAACTAAATTACATTTTAGGTCTATAAATTAGTCACTACAAGCAATGTTGAGCATTCTTTTTCTGAGACTCTATGTCTCTATAGAGGAATAAAAAAAAATTGTTTACCTGAAAATCACTGAATGTTGGGATCTAGAAGGAATTGTAATTAAATAGTCTAATCTTTTCTAATTAGGAAAGTGAGTTTGAGCTATGATATGTGGTTTATCTATGGTCAAGTGAATAGGCAAAGCCAAGATATCTTTTCTTTTAGGTTGTTTATATTTCTGTTATATCAGATATGTCCCTAGTAGTTTGTACTTTTTCTTTTCGTAAATAAAGGAATTAAAGGCTCCTAGTAGAGTGATGATCTGATCATGAATTAATAAGTACCTCTTATAATTCAGATTATGTTTCTTTTTTTCCTTTTTTGCTATAATATGGAATTCTTAAATCAGCTATGTTTTTGTTTTGCATTTTTTTTTGTTTACCACACAAATATTGAACTATTTTAATAAGCAAGTGTCTTGATGGACATGTAGGAATGACTTATGGGAAGGAAATATGGCCTAGTCATTTCCCAGTTGTGCTCATATTTTTATTTTTATCTAGGCTAACATATCCTATAAATGAACTTTAAACAAAGATGTCACATGGTTTTACTATTTTATAAAGTAAATAAGGAAATATTTCTTTTCCTCTGAAGAAGTGTCTCTCTGCTTTATTCTTGGTCTCTTCAGAGTTAGTGAAGGAAATCAAAGTTTTCTTTCTTTTTTGTTTTTGTTTTTATTTTGTATGCTTTTAGCTCGGGTAAGAGCCCTATTTAATATGAGAACAAATTTCTTATACTTTAATTTTAAACAAAGTTTAAACACTTTTCCTCTGTTTCTTAGGTTTTCAACAAAAGAAAGATGAGAATATGCCAAATTAGTCTTATTCATAGTACAGATTTTTTAAAAATAAAGATAGATATTCAATACTTGGATAATTTGAAACATATGGAAAAGGAAATTGGCTAAATCTCTTTCTCTGGCAAGAAAAAAAGTACAAGGCAGAGTGTTAATAAATATAATGAATAGCACTTGAATGAAAATCAGTTTGAACCAAAATCATGTTGAACCCAAGTAAAATTAGTTCTTTTGGTCTCATCAATATTTAAAGTCAACTTTCTTATGAGAATTTAAAAACGCTTTAAATATTTTACTGAAATTTTATAATAAAAATATGTGTATGAAAATAATGTCTGAGAATTCCTCTTTAATTTATTTTGCTCCAGTTTCTTCCATTCCCTTGCCTCTCTGTCCTTTTCTTCTCAACACTGTGGATCTTTATTTAAGGTGCTGGTGACATCCAAACAATCAACTGAGGACTTGGGAATGATATGCATGAAAATTATTCCTAATGAACCCCTCGAATAGAATAGAACACATAGGTACAAATGGATGAATTGTACTCTGAGCTCCAGTTCTGCCTATCCTTAGAGAACATAGTATTATTATACCATTATCTGAAAAGGGTTTAATTATATTCCCATTATATCCATCTGCCTTAAAACCCTTATCATGCCAGAACATGCTGAGAAATCTACTTTCCAAACACTCAACCTGCAGAATCCCTTGTGTAAATCTGCAAGTTTCAATAGCTTTATGGAACCCAACAGGGCCTCAAGAGATTTTCCTCTGACTTTCCTCTGCCCTGCCTACATTGAGTAAGCAGAAAGGCCATTAACTCTCAGTTATCTGCAAACCCATTTTACACTTTATGATTTTTTTTTGCATAAAGGTTTCTTTTAATTCCTTATGGTCGCCTGTCTGCTTCTGGCCTATTATTTTGAAGGGTAAACAAGCTGCATTCCAAATCATGATAAGAAATCCAGAAAACAAAATATGCCAAAATGGAGCAGTCCTGACTAATTATAAATCCTTTCAGAGGGTATGGAGTAACAACAGTAAAATTTATTTAAATAAAAATGGTACATTTTTAAACAAGGAAGATGATGAACGTAAACGTCATTTGTTCAAGACGACAATTTTTTTTTTTACCTCAAGTGAACATGAAGAATGAAATGGAAAGTGCACATTACATAATCTTCAAATAAGACAAATTGAAAACAAAGTTCTCGTGGATATGCTGCAGAGTATCTTGACATTTATATTGATAGCTCAAATTCATTTCCAAATAAATAAAACTCTATGATTCTAGATTTGAGGTGTGCCCAATTTGAGAAGGTTGATTGACACCTATAAAATCTGTTGAAGCATTTCTCTTGTAGGGAAATACAGTAATATTAAATTACATTAACAAAAAGAACAAATTACAGATATTGGACACCTATAAAGATTTAATTTGAGCAACATATACACCACTTACAGTAACTTCTGAACTAAATACTGCATTTTTAGAGTTACAGTCTTTTGAGAAAAGTAATATGTGAATAATGAAAACATTGAAATATATATATTTCCATATATAGGTAGGTAGATATAGAAATAGATATAGATAAAGGATATATAAGCTCTAGATTATGATTTCTATTTCTATTCATGGAATTGGAAACTTTGGACTTAATTGGCTAATATAACTTAAACGCCTTTTCTAAATAAAGGTTTCTCCCAGTATCAAAAGAGTTTTTTCAATCTGTACTATATGCTTTTTACAATAAAATATTTTTTTACAAAAAATTAAACATTTCAAAAACATCTATTAAGTTAGACATATATGTAAGTCAATAGCAAGGTTTAATTTTCTAAAGAGGTAACTGAAATCAACTCTTTTTTTGATTCTCAAAATATTTGGTTTTAATCCTCAAAATATTTGGTTTTGATCCTGTCTTCTCTATACATTTTATTTTATATACTATATATACTATATATCATTTGACATTAAAGCAGACTTTCAAGTTTCAAGGGGTAAGAAATGTTTTAAAAATCAGACTATGCTTATTTTTAGCTAAACTTTATTCTATATTATTTGATTTTCTGATTTTTATGATGCCACATGAAGTAGATAAAAGTTTTATTTCTTATGATAAAACAGTTGATATTGTCTATTTGTTCTTTCACATCCATTCCCATCGTTCCCTGCTCTGCTCTTGGTCCCAGGAGGTTAACTTTGTTGAAGTACATCAGTAGGCTCCCTTAAACTCTGCTGGTTTTCTATTAATTTAGGCCAATGGGGAATTCTACAGGCAATCAGAAAGGGAGAGAAGAGATCATGGACTTTATCCCCCCAGTTCTGTCTCTGCAGGATAACCCAGTTCTGGTTCCATCCGGAAGATGATGATCAGTGCTTTCCTCTCGGAAACCCATATACATCATCTCTTACTGGGGTTCCTGTGATTGACTGCTCCCCACACCCACCTTCCTTGGCTTAGAAGCGGTGATAAATCTGCTGATAACAGCCTCCAGAATATGGCATCACCTTTTCTAAGTTCCTGCATCCTTCCCAGGCTTTTGTAAATTATCTCTTTATAAATGCCTTAAAAATCGTACATTATTTTATCTTTGTTTTATGTTTTCTGCCAGAAAACTGACTTATACAAAATGGCTTTTATCTTGTTTTTCTCAATTATAGATGCTTTCTCTTTCCAACTCCAAAGCCCATTTTTTCCTAATAAATTTAGACTATTCACATGTTTTCTTTTTGTTTTGAGAGATGCTTCAATGACTCTCAGTAGGCATAATTTTCATCTTTTTCCATCAATTTCCTATTTTTGCATCTCAAAAAAAAAGTTGTAAGCATCAGTAAAATAAATTGAACTTCAAGTGTTGTTTGGAAATGTATTAAATAGAGGTTTTTGAATGAAACCTTCACCAAGTGAGCAATTTACAGTTGAAAAGCAATTCCAATTACTAGTAACAAAGTTCCTAGGCTTCTTTTTGGTGGTATTTGTAGCTGATTAAATTTCTTCTAATTATATGTATAGGCATAAAACATGAAAATTGAAATGAAATATTATCTCTTTGGGAAATAACAATGTAACCCTGAAATAGCATTCTACATAAATAACTGAAATCACAGTTAGCATTTTCTGTTTTAAATGAATGAATTCCTATCGGAAAATTAATTAGGATATAGATGAATAATTCCATTTAACTATTCATAAAAAAATCAAAGTAAAATTTCTGAAGTTCTTACTATCACCTACCTCTCTTACTTTTCTTTATTTAATTGTTTTGTGTTCTTTAAAGTTTTCTATTATAGTAATTTAACATGTTTTTTTAATTGATAATGTTTTATATTCAAATTTCCATTTAATTTACTAAGAAACTTTCTGTTTTCTGGTGGGCCCTGTCCTATTTAAACAAGGGCTGTTTTTTAAAAGAACATTTTCCCGTGATAAGAATGTTAGATATTTTGAAAGTTTCTCTATACCAAAACAAACAAATCAAAAAGCTTCCTCATTAAGAATATAATAAGATTTATGGTTTGGATATAACATATTCCCCCAAAACTCCTATGTTAATACAGGAACGTTCAGAGGTGAAATAATTGGATTGTAAAAGCTGTAACCTAATTAGTTCATCCTGGCTTAAATGGACAAACTGGGTGATAAATGTAAGCAAGTGGGACTAGAGATGGTGGGTCACTGCAGGCCAGCTCTGAAAGGTTTAATTTTCTGTGGCTCTTCCCCTTTCTCTTATTTCCTGACCCCAGTGGGGTGAGAAGCTTTCCTCAGGTACTTCCCTTCCACCAAGGTGTTCTTCTTCACTTTGGGCCTAGAAGAAAACCATAAACCAAAATAAACTTTCCTTCTCTAAGTTGTTCTTGTCATATATTTTGGTCACGGTTATGAAAAGATCATTAACACATTAGATAACAATTGAATCAAAGGCAAATGAAGAAAATGTAGATAGATTATCCCTATCTCCTCCAAGCTGTGGGTCTTACTCACCTATGTCAGATTAGCAGTGTCAATGATTAGATAGCTGCATATTTTAAACATCATCATGCCACATACCTTAAGCCTAGCTAATTGAGAAAGGAAGAAAATATAAATAGGAGAAACAGTCTAATATCTAAAGGAAACCTTTTATTTGTTTTTTTTAAGGGTCAACAACCTCTAAAAGGGAGGTATTTTTATTATCTATCTCTATTTACCAATGCTACCAGAAGACAGAAAGTTTATTTGTAATTTAAATGAAAAATTTAATATAAAGAATTTTTAATTCGAAAATCATGGTCAAGTCCTATAAAAGGCAAGAGAAAATGTTTAAGAATACAATATCAGCAAAGGCAGGAAGCAGCTACTAACTAGTTGTAAGGAACTCTAAAGAGCAAATCTGGAAAGGGCTCCCCCAGGGCTAAAACTCAGATCTTATAGGGGAGGTTCTGGCTGCAGCCAGATCCCTGAATGACAGAGAGCTTCCTAGGGTCCCTAGAATCATGGTCTGTTACTGGTCAAGATGAGTAATCAGAAAGTTGGCCACTGTTTTTCCAGGGAGCAGAAACTAGTAGAGCACACTCCTTCCCACAGTGCTGGCAACTCCTAGAAGGGTGAGTATAACTGGGCCTCCCCCATTGCTCAGGCAGCTGTGACACAGGAGCAAGAATTTCACCAAAAGTGGAACAGAACCCTTCCTTCTGCTTACGTCTTCTGGTGCCCCTTCAGTGCCTTCTTCTGGAAGGGCCTAACATTATTCCAACTAGAAAAGAAACATTGAGAGGACCCAGCTCCAGAGTCAAAAAGAGGGGCAAAGAAGGGTGGATTTAAAACCAAGACACAATAAATTGTTAAGTGGAACGGCCCCTTGATGGTTTAATCCTTGATGTTTAATCCAATAAGTATTAAACCTCTCTGATGAATATACAGAAAGGCAAGAGTCAAACCCATTTTGGATTAAACTTTCCTCTCAATTCCTGATTGCTATACACTTGAGTAATAAGCTGGCCACATGATTCCTACACCCTATAAACCCAGTATATCAGTTTTTCTTACTTTGAAACAACATTTTTTCAATTCTAATTGCAACTACATTTCCTTTTACATGATTTCAGCCATGAATCATCACACAGGGGATTCAAATGTGCAATCTCAGGAAGGACAAAGTAGCCACACAGAGGAGGCACCTAATTTACAGAGAAATTTGGCTATTTTAGGACCATTGCAAAGTGTCCTTTGGTCTATGTGCTATATTTTTCTTTCACTGAACTTAAGGGTCCTATAGATGAAATCTTGCTACTGAATCTCAGAACTTCCTAAAGCTGATTATTCTAATTTTCTCCACTTAACTCTATTTGGACTTAATATATTAAGTCGATCTCACTTTTGTTTAGAAAGAAAATTGGGATTCAGTATCCATTCTTTCTTTGGCCTTTGGTTTATTTTTATGCATTTAGTTTTATATTTAAATTATCATTATTTAAAATAATATTTGCTTATATAGTAATTTCAATGTATAAGGATATATTAAAAATAATATTTTCCATCCACTTTTATTTATAATAAATTAGACCTCTGAGATGTAAATCCTGGAGTTGCTATATCTCTTAAAATAGAGTCTGTATAAATGAGGGCATGTCACAGAGAAGAAGAGATAAAAATTGTGACCTGTGGATATTTATATGTGGATCAAATATCACCAAAACACTCCAAGTTTCAAATTCATAAGTTTCCTCTTGTAATATAGCTACTTAGGTTTTCTATCATTTGTCCAGTAAATCTTAAATAAATCAAATGGTGGGTCTATAGTATAATTTTTCTCATTTCCTTTCCATGATATTCATCAAACAAGAGTTTTCCTATGTTCATAAAAACATACAATATTCATAAATAAATACTTTCTATATTTTTATTTTTGGGGGAAAAATCAAACTTCTCACATGACTCTTTTTTTACTTGTTCTTACTTAACAGTATATTTTAGAAATATTTTTGTATTTTGAAAGTTACATAATGTTCCCTGGTAGTTATGTACCAACGTATTGTTAACTATACATTTCTCAGCATTGTGACTTTAAAAAATAATTGAAATAAAATCATAATAAACATCCTTGCTCATATATTTTCAAGTACTGGAAGTTAAACACCATTGATAGGGTTAGAAAGTATTATTTGATATATAAAAGAAAAGCTGATAGATATTTCTTTTTTAGAAATATTTTCTTTTTTAACCTTTTGATAACCATGCCTTAGTTTCTTTCTGAGGAACCATTAGATGTAGAATCCTGCTCATTCTACTCATGTTTTATATATTCATAACATTATGATCAGGTATTATTTTCCTAAGCTCAGAAAATTATCAAACAATGATATAGGAACACATAAGAATTTTGAACTCTAATGACACATTTATTGAGATGTTTTGGATCAGATGCTGAAACTTTTCTATATATTATGAAGGTTCTAGAATTAAATTCCAGAAATATTAAACTGTTTTGGAAACCACATCAACATAGAAGAGGAAGGGGAAAAAAGTGAAATACTTTTAATCTCATGAACCAATTCATTTTCCTTAATATTTTACCCAGTTGGCATTTCTTTTTTCCGCTTGTTCCAAAAGGAATATTTAATGAAAAGGATAAATATTTTTAAAAATGAAGAGTAACAAATTAAATATCTCAAATGTTTTAGTAATTTATAAATCTGTAAATTGATGACTGTTCAGTTCTACACACATTTGCCAGGCCAAGATGTTATTAGTTGGGTCAACTTTTGTCACTACTCTGGACAGAAAATAGTGAATCATTTGGGTTTTGAATTCAAATTTCCTTTTTTTTTTTAATGAAATAGTTTTTTCCCCCTATACATGGGTCATAGAATTTCATACTTTAGAATCATCTGCTAGCTCATGCATTTTTATATCCTCCCCATATATTTTTTATTTTAAATTTATTTACTCTAATTTGTTATATCCCATATAGTTCTTAAATTGGTGCTGTAAATAAGATCTTGAATGTAATTAAATCTATCAAGCAAACAGATCATTGGAGCCTTTCCCAAAAGCTTTTTCTCAGAAATGCCTTCACACTCACTCTAGACCTTCTGATCATTGCTCTTCTTATCTTCTTCTTCTTTCCTCTTGTGAAATTGATCGTAAAATGTTAACTGCAATTTTTAACGGGGCTTTTCCAGACTTTTTAAAACTCCTAGCACAAAAATGGTGAAATATTCGATTTATTTGCATATTTTAATAGTCAGGATCTCTCTAGTGCTATTCCAATAGACTAAGGGGGAAAAAATGTGACCAAAAGGCTTCTTTTGTAGGAGTAGAGAAATAGCATCTCTAGCTGATACAATAGACTATGGTGTCCTTTTCCAAAAATTACTCAGAAATCCTCACAGATTTGTGAGTATATCAAAGGAAATGTATTCTCATAAAAAAATTGTTTTAATCTCTAATGTGAAAGCAGTAAACACAGAAGTTTTTATTAATTTATAATTTTATAAATCAGACCAGTCTGAGGACATCTCAGTGTCTCACTGGACATTTGTGGGCAGTGGCAAAAGTTGATAAGGCTAAAAGCATTCTCCAGAAACAGCCATTCTGTCTTACCCAGCTGAACATCACTAATTTCCATTTGAATTCGCCACTTTGCCATTTTAACATTTTTGTGTGAAATTTATCTATGTGTTTTCATTTCAGTGATTCCAAAATATGAGTCATTTCTACAATGCTTTCATGCATTTAGACTGAAGATATGAAAGAAATAAGAAGAGTGTAAGGAAGCTGAGATAAAGGCTTTGTGGGAAGGTAGAATTATTGAGGCTGCAGGGAGATCTGAAGACATCAGGAGGATGTTGGGGATAAGCCAAAACAGGACCCAGTTGCATGTAACTGCACAGGAGGGCCTTCTGAAACCTACAGGAGTCTAGGCAGCTATTCTTTTTTTTTTCTTAAATATATATATTTTTTTAGTTGTAGATGGACACAATACCTTTAATTTATTTTAATGTAGTGCTGTGGATTGAACCCAATGCCTCATGCATGCTAAGAGAAAGCTCTACCACTGAACCACAGCCCAGGCCCCCAGGCAGGTACTCTTAATGAAAACCAGAAAACAAACTTGAGTACCACTCCATTACAATTTATCTGATGAATTAGCCCAAGTTGTCCTACCATTTTTTCTAGTAGCCCACAAGCCAAGAATGGCAGTATGTGTGCAATGATCACAGTATAAAAATTATTTAAGTGCCAATATTATATCATCTTTCTTAAAACTTGACATATAAAATAATATTTGTTCTCTGCCCCTTTATGAAAACCATTTACTAATCACTGAAATAAAGCAAGAATGACTGAAAACATTTTTTTATTTTAATCAATGTTCAATGAAATGGATATTTTAGTCTACCATATTATAATCAGATTTTCAAGACAATTCAGGCATACCTCGGTACTATAAATATTCCATTTATTTTGTTAACACATAATGTGATCTTTCAAACATTGGGAAGTAATTAATGACCATAAGCGATGGTATTGAAGCTATTTACACAAATGGGCCCCTTGTGACCCAGGTTCTCTGATGTTGCAGTGCTCTCAGCACTTCTTAAGTTTTTTGCTTGACACTAAAAATATTTTTTATTGATTTCTTTACTTGTAGTGAGGAGTGGGGAAGGGCATTTTATTGAAATAACAATATCAAGCTGTAAAAGAGAAGGTCAAGGTTAAGGACTATAACCAATGCCTATGAAAGCAGGTTATAAGTCAGTTAATATATTAGAGATGGCAGATGACAGCTATAGGTGCCTGTCCTTTGGATACTCTTGGAAGAATATGTTCTTACCATGGTTGTCAAAGATTATGCATCACTCCAAGAAGTTCATGCTAATCAGTCTATGACTGACATTCTCCTTGGAATTCCCCAGTCCTTCATATAAGGCTAAGTCATCACTGAAGACACATAAATGGAAATAAATTAAATTGATTCTTTCAGGAAATTGCTTTACAAAAAAGCACATCAGCAAAGTGTCCTTTAGAAAAGTGAATAAAAAAGAAAATATTTTGAGCATATTTGAATTAATTCATGAAATAGGATCGACATTAGAAAAGTAAACAAAAATGTAGTGAAATTTCTCCCAAACTGTATTTCATTGTTAGTATTCAATGAACCAGAGCTTCACTGATGGCACCTCAACAAAACAACATGGTTTGAATTTTATTATAGCATTTCTGACATGCAAAAAGATATAAAAGAATAATATAACACACACTTATTCTCCTGAAAACGGTTAACAAAAAGCCTTGCAAAAATTGCATCGACCTCAATTAAATTCTAACCAAACCCCTCACATGAAACCACATTACTTGCTGAAAATTTATTTTTGATCAATTTCTAAGCATGTATTCATATTATATTTATCTTTTTTCCAAATGATATGTGGTATTTGTTTGGCCTACTTTAAATTTCAAATAAATGATGTCATTAGCTACTTCTTTCTGTATTTTTTCATTCATATAATGGAGATAATAAAACAAATAACTCCAGTTCATTAACTTTTAATACTGAATAGTACATATAGTGATACTTATAAAAATGATTTTTATGAACCTCTTGGTACATATCTCTTTATGTACATGTGTTAAGAGTTTCTTTTGGACATATAATAGGGATTTAAATTTCTGATGATTACGTGAACCTCATCCAAGAAATGTTCTGTTAAATTCTCAACATGGTTGACCTAGTTAACTTTGTCCTAATCAACCTTCAGCAAAAAATAATTCTCATTCTTCCATGTCACACCTAACATGTGGTATTATTAGACTTTTGTATGCTAACCAGTCTATTTAATTTGGAGTCTCTAAGCATGGGTGTGTTTGTGTATGGTATTCATATGTGTCTTTTTTTTTTAGAGAGAGAGAGAGAGAGAGGAAGAGAGAGAGAGAATTTTAATATTTATTTTTTAGTTATCAGCAGACACAACATCTTTGTTTGTATGTGGTGCTGGGGATCCAACCCGGGCCACCCGCATGCCAGGTGAGCGCGCTACCGCTTGAGCCATATCTCCAACCCTGTGTCTCTTCTTTAAATTCTAATCATTAATTCATTTTTTGTCACTTGTGA
This sequence comes from Callospermophilus lateralis, assembly GCF_048772815.1. Lineage (NCBI taxonomy): Eukaryota > Metazoa > Chordata > Mammalia > Rodentia > Sciuridae > Callospermophilus > Callospermophilus lateralis. The sequence goes on along the minus strand of NC_135314.1, from coordinate 38,232,519 downwards.
TTTTGAGTTAATCATATTTTTATTATTACTATATTTGCTTCTTTATATGTTTTAGATACTAAATTTTGAGTTTTCTAACTAGTCAAAAGTCCTCCTAGGTATTTGTTGACATTTTCCCTTTTAAAAGTATCATTTGAGAAATAGAAAGTCATAATTTTAATGTACTCACATTTATCATAATTCTTTTGCTCCCTGTTTTTGAATTTGTTTAAAAAGGCTTTTCCCACCCTGATTACAAAAATATCCTTCAACATGTCTTGTGAATGTTTTCAATGTGCTTTTCACATTTATATCCATGTTCTACTTAGATTGACTTATATGTATGCTCTGAGGTAGAAATTTAATTTCTTTTTTCCCATTTATATATTTGTATTACTTATATGTATCTAAATGATATTTTTCAAAATATTTCATTCAGCACATTTCATTGCTTTTTGTGACATTAGTCCATGTACCCACCATATTCAACTAACAGAAATGATAGTTTATTAAAAATAATTTTAGTATGAATCAAAGTGTGAATTATGATATATCAAAAACTATGTAATGTTTTGAACAACCTACAATAAAAATTAATTAAAAAAAAAAAAAAATAAAAAAAAAAAAAAAAAAAATAATTTTAGTAAACTAAATTTAACAAATTTAATACAGTAGTACTATTATACTCTTACCTACCTAGTCTCTAAACATTCCCTTTCTTTCACTATTCTTGTATTAAATTCTTAGAAAGTGATTGCCAATATTTTGTAATTTTCAGTCACTACTGGATATCAAAATCTGGATGATAATCATGGCTGAAGAAGATAATTAATCAGAACTTATAAAATTAAGGAAGTTTTACACATCCTTAGTTTTGGGTTCAGAAACACAAGTGGAATTGAGTGGGCTCAGAGTGTAGGAACATCCCAAGTGGAAGTAACACCAGAGGGAAAACTAGGACATGAAGCATAAAAGAGCTTGAAGTGAAGGAAAAATTGGCAACAAATGAGTGGACCAAATTCTCAAGGATCTTGTATGTCTCCTCCAGAAGTCTGGAAATGTCCAGAATGTTATTTGTAGCATAGAGAACCACAGGCTAGTTTTTGGAGGGGAATGATACAGTTTAGATATGAGATGTCCCCCAAAAGCTCAAATATGAGACAATGAAAGAACATTCAAAGGTTAAATGGTTGGGTTACAAGAGCCTAAACCTAATCAGTGTGTTGATCCACTTCACTTGAATAGATTAACTGGAGGTAGCTGTAGACAGGTAGGGTGTGGCTAGAGGAGGTGCATTGCAAGGGATGTGCTTTGGGGATTTGTATTTTGTCCTTGTTGAATGGAATCTCTCTCTGCTCTCTGGTTTCTCATGTTCTGAGCTGTTCTCCTCTACCATGACCTCCCACCATGATGTTCTGCCTCATCTCAGGCACAGAGCCATAGAACTGGCCATCTGTGGACTGAAACCTCTGAAACAGTGAACCCCAAATAAACTCTCTTCCTCTAAAATTGTTCTTGTCATGTCTTTTTGTCAGAGAAGCACAAAAGTTGACTGAAACAGGAATTTAAACACTGAGATTTGTATCTTAAAAGAAAAATCTGATAGTGGTATGCGCATATTTGTGTGTTCCTTGGTGCATGGTGAGGCTAGAGGAAGTAGGTCTTCCAGGCAGAGAAAGTAGTTGTTTAATGAGGAATGATTCCAGGTGGGAGCCTTTAGGGCCTGTACTAAAGAGGTGCTAAAGATAGGAAGAGATCTGAGTGCACTGAAAAATTCTTTAGAGGAGAAAAGCATCTGTGTTTAGAGAAAATTGAATGTAGTGAATGATAAAGAGGAATATTTTTAAAAATCACCCTTTTTTTTCCTTTGTAGATAGTTGATATTGTTGAGAGGGTGGCAAACATCAGGCTTGTAGGATACATAAAAGCTGAGAGATGATAAATTCATTTCAGTAAATAATTACTGAGGGACTGGTATTTTTAGTCTCTAAGAACTGATATTATTCACCTCAGAGAATTGGCAGCTAAAACATACAAAACAATGTTGCTCATGTGTATGAAATAATATTTCCCTAAGGTGGTTAGATGGCTCTTCTTTGCTTCTGAAGCTCAGAAAAGTGAAAAAGGACTTTCATTTCAGTTATAATGTAACACTAAATTCTAGATGTAATTTTCTATTGTAGGAACCCTGTGAATATTTCTAGTTGCTTTTGTTTGAAAAATAATAGAATCATACACATCCGGTATAAATCCATTGACATAAAAACTTAATCTGAAGGAAATTCAGAGAGGGCAGTTACTTATGAATGGTTTAATTTGGGTAGCATTTAATTTTCCCCTAAATTTTACCAATCTATTTCAAATGTTCTATTGTAAATGTACATGAATTTTATATTTAGGAAAAAAAGTCCATGTGATGTTTTTAATTCTGAATTTGTTAAATGACTCAATCCCTCCTAAATAGTAATCCTGCATCTTTTTGTCTATGAGTTAAGGATTACAGCCATGTGCTATATGCTTGACATTTCTGTGTAGCATACAGTTACTTTTCTTTAGGATAAAATCAAGATACCATATTTTTTCTGTAAAATAGGCCTACGTATACCTTGTCATGGGGGTCTTTATAATAAACTCTGTTACTTTTTCGTATCTGCTATTTTAAGAAATAGTGACAGAATAGACACTCCTTGGGTCAACCATTGGGTTCAATTTAGTCACAAAATGAAGATATACTAATTTTTCAAAATTTTTCTCAAATTCTCATTCACAAAATACTAGAGACATGAATATTGTTAAACAAACTGTTACTATTCACTTAGGAAAAATATCTACTGCTATCCTGGGAGACCACCATCTGCCAATACCTAATCTCAAATTATTCCTACTGAGAAATAGATGATGCCAAATTGTGGCTGTCCAATAATGCCCATGCCTTCTCTCCTTCCTCACCCCAAACTGAAAAAGATGACTGAACTTTGTTCATGCTAACACCTATTAGCTATCCACTGCCTGCTTTAATTTGCTCTGCTTGATGGAGAAGTGGCTGCTTAAAAGCCACTCAATGCAAGCTTTATAGACACAGGCACAGAGCCAAAGATAACTCTTTGTTTATCACCTACCATGCATGTAATATTAAAGGTGTCCTGTCTCATGACTTTGTTGAAGGCATAGTTAGGCTAGAGTTGGGAGCTGCGTGCCTTCCTTATTCAGAAGCCCATTGTGAACTGGGCTATAAAGCCATTGGGTAGTCCCTGCCAGCAAGTTAACACATGACATGCCGACCATTCTTGGCAAACCTGACATAGTTCCCTGGTGCCAGAAATGCAAGGTCAATCTTGAAAAGATAGTGGCCATCTGTTGGCACTGCCCATTCTCCTGCGGGACTTAGAGATGGCACTCACACCCACAGTGCCTGCTGAAATGGATAGCACGAATTTCAATGTTTAATTGTAAAGAGGTTGCCCTATTCCAAGTTCTGACCCTTGCTACTTCTACAGGATGAAAAGTCTAGATTTAATGAATTAAACCCACAAAAGAAAAGCCTTCTTTCTGTTTAACACTAGCAAGAAAAAAAAATTTTTTAATTTAGCTCATGAGAAATCAACCCATTGAGATTTGTCTGGCAAAGACAATGGAAATCAATATAATACTCATAGAGAGTACAGTATTACTTGACCTCAAGCTCATCTCAAGCCAGAGTTTCCATGCAGAGCAATTCAAAATACAGAATGCCAAGCCAAACTTGAATTTCAGATAAACAATAAATATCAGGGGGCACACTTATACCAAAATTTATTTGTGTATTTTTATCTGAACTTCAGAAGTATTTGAGACTATTTTATTTTATCAGTAACCCATTCTAGAATGACCTTCTAGGCTGTGATTAATATAGTTCCTGGTATCCTATCTCACTGTACAAAATAAATACTCAGACTGGGCATGGTGGCATATGCCTGTAATCCCAGGGATTCAGGAGGCTGAGGTAGGAGTATCTCAAGTTCAAAGTGAGGCTTGGCAATTTAGTTAGACCTTCTCCTAAAATTAGAACAAAAAACGAGGGCTAAGGATGTAGGTAAGTGGTAGAGAACCCCTGAGTTCAATCACTGTTCAAAAAAAAAAATCCATGATACTTTTTTAAAATTATATAAACACAAACACATACATTCATATACATGCAACTAAAATACAGAAATGACATTAATTTTAAATATGCAGTGTGATGAGGTTTGTTTTTTCATATGTAGGCACCTATGTGGCTACTGTGCATATCAAGATGCAAAATGATTATATCATCCCATGAGGCTCCTTGATGCTTGTTTCCAATATTCACTCTCTTTCCCTTAGTGAGATAACCATTCTTTTTCTAACTCTAAAAATTAGTTTTCCAATCTTTTCATGAACTTCACTTAAATAAAATCAAATATTACTCTTTTGTAGCTTATTTCTTTTATGCAACAAAGTATTTGTGAAATTATACCTTAGCATATATGTAATAATATTTTGTTCTTTCAAAATTAATTTTATGAATATATCACAATTCATTATACATTCACCTGTTGATATGCATTTGTATTATTTCAGTCTGGGACCAGTATGAGTTGCCATAACAATTTCAGTGTATATCTTCTTTGGGGACATTTGTGTTTACATATGCATGTACATATCAGCATATATATATATATATATATATATATATATGTATATATATATATATATATATATATATATATATATATATAATGAATAAAGATTTTAGTAAATAAAATAGAAAAAAATCATGGGAATATCTTTATAACTAAGTACACTTTCATTTAATAAGAACTCATCACTTTTCCTTTTAGAGAGATAAATAGTCTTCAAGGGGGGGAAGCCTGCAATATTTCCTCCAAATCATAATTTTATTAAAGAAATTATTGATTAGCTTTTTGTCACTATGACCAAAATACCCAAAATGGACAACTTAAAAGAAAAAATGTTTATTCTGGGCTCATGGTTTAGTTCATGCTTGACCCACTCCATTTCCCTGGTCCTGACACAACACAGAAAATTTTGGTGGAATGGTGTGGTAGAAGAAAGCTACTCAGTTCATGGAGGCCAGGACAGAGGAAGCACCAGGACAAATTGTAAACCCCAAAGGCACACCCTAAGTGACTTACTTCTTTCAGCCACACCCCACCTTTCTACAATCACTACCAAATTAGTCCATTTAAATTATTTATCCATGAAGTGGATCAGTCTGCTGATTAGGCTGTAACTTTCATAATCTAGACATCTCATACCCTGCATTAACACTAGAGCTTTGGGGTGATACCCCTTATCCAAAACATAACAGATGATTAATTTTTTAAAAAACACCATTAATTATTATATTTTTATCATTCTAAATTTATTAATAATAGAATCTCTCAAAACATACTGTCACCACACCCTAGTATACCCACCATTAAAGAATATAGTACTTTGGTTTTGAGTAATTTGAAAAAGAATAACTCAGGTCACTGGCCAAGGGTGATCAGCGAGCCTGACCATGTGTTCTGCCCCACAGCATTTTCTAGGATTCCAGGCAAGGCTTTCTACCCTTCCTACTCCACTAACATTCTTCTTGTCAATGAACAGTACCACCACACACTGTGGATTTCCCGTCCTGTGATATAGAGAACAGCCCTTCACTTGATCCAGAGTTAAAAAGTAGTTTCCTCACAGGCTGGGGTTGTGGCTCAGCAGTAGATGTGCTCACCTAGCAGGTACAAGGCCCTGGGTTTGATCCTCAGCACCTCATAAAAATAAATAAGAGAAACAAAGGTATTGTGTCCAACTACAACTGAAAAATAACTATTAAATAAAAAATCTATTCTACTGTTAAAAAAACAATACTTCCCTCACATTAACAACATCTTTCGCCTCACTTTAAAAACAAAAGAATTCTTGTCTTTCATATTTATTTGTTTATATGTAGCATTTTCTACACATTTTCGTCACACCAACAATTTTGAACAGAAAGGAGTTAATTTTTTTTTTTACTTATCAAAGACATAATTGCAATAACAATCATACTCTTTTGCATCTGGTTTCTACAATTTATTTATTTCTACCATTACTCTTACACTGTGCCAGGTACTGATTCCAGCATATATTAAGTCATATTTTGAGAACAATAAACCAGAAGTTGAATATTATTATTATCTACACTTTTCTAATGAGGAAATCAGGGCAGGAGAAGTTAACTTGGCCCAGGTCACTCAACTACTAATAGTAGATTCAGATTTATGAACCCAGGCTGTTTAGTTTCAGATTTTCCTCACTAAAGCAAGCTATATTTGTTCTGGGCAGTATTTAAAAAGACATCCACTAAAAAGAGAAACTCTATAGGTGCTACACATATATAGATAATAAAGATTCATTTCCTTCAGTTGCTACAGCTATAATGAGAGTGAATCCATTTCTTTTAAGTTCTGTATCTCATCCCTAAGATATTAACTAAAATGGCAATTATAATAATGTATAAGGAATCATGAGAATATCTTTTCCTACTAAATTTGACTGAAATGACCAACTAATTCTCACTAATCAACCTAATATGAATTGGACTGACAGAGCTTCCTCTATACTTGCCTTTTTATGTACATTTTAATGCATTTTTCAAAGATAATAGATTTTCCAAGAAAGTCTATGATTCATGCAGCTTTCTAGAGGGCAGAATGAAGCTGCAGAACAATGCACTGTAGTGCACAGATGAACACAGCCATAAATATTCTCAAATGCTGGTGATTTATTCAGAGTACTGAAAACTAAAATTCACCACCATGCATGCACATGTAAACATACATACACACACACATACCATACAGATTCAAGAAAAGATTAAGAAATGTTTCTGCAGCATTTTTAGTATTTTTGAAGGACTATATTGATAAAACTTCATTTTAATATCCTTCCTCTGATGTATTTATATTCCCTATCCCTTATCATCAGTCTGAGTCCCAAAGAATACAGCTATGTCCAGCAGATTTATATCTGCACCACCATCACCTGAACCAATGTGCTCCACCAGAATTAAAATTCAGGATCACAGTTTGCATTTTTTTATTATTATTTGGGGATAATAAGAAATATTCTGAGAATATAATAATACTTCTAAATTTTTTCCATAATAAGAGTATTTGGCATTTACATTATGTGAATATAATGTTATAACATAATGCCCAGATACCATTCACCATTTGGTTCTTGTTCATGCAGTTTTAATTTTATTCAGATATATTTGGGTGTCAATGGTCTAAGGAAGGTTTCACCCCCTTCTTGAAATATAGGGAATAAATATTGGCTAGTGTCTAAATAGTATCGTCAAGTTGATCAACGTTTGCCATTGATGACATTTGGCTTAGTGAATAGGTGAACAGTATTCTGCTCTGTGAGGAAAAAGGAGAAGTCTGGCAACTTTTGAAAAATATTTCTTTCTTGATAAAAGGCAATAATGTCCAAGAATACACACACACACACACACACACACACACACACACTCACACACACACACACACACATACAGGCTGGGGTTATGTATCTTTCTCTATGCTCTTGGAGGTAGATTATTGAGGATACGTGGCTTGACTTCACATTATACATTTGGCAAAAAAGAAAAATAGTCAAGACATTTACAATAAAGCTAACTAGAACCTTCACATTGCCCCGCTGTCAGATTTAAATGACTATTATTTACAGTACAAAATAGTAACACTCTAATTTTAGTCAGTAAATCTATTTGCACCTAGAGCAAATACCAACAAAATATTTGCTTTCCACAAATATTTTATTATTATGAAATTGTGATCTTTTATATTACGAAAGTGAAATCATGAATTTTTAAGTGATTCCAAAGTAAATAAATGTGTGTGTGTGTGTGTGTGTGTGTGTGTGTGTTTATAATTACAATCCACACTTTTCTGATTAGGAAACCAGAACAGGAGTAGATGGATAACATATGTGTGTGTGTGTGTGTGTGTGTGTGTGTGTGTGTGTGTAATTTCCAGTTAGCCACTATAAATTGAGACAAATAGGAGCAAAGCAGAGTTCTTAGTTTTCCTTGTCTCCACATCAATCAAATGAGTTTTAATAGTATTGTTGAAGGATAATGTTGAAGTGGCAGAAATCAGTTTGACTACAAAATATAATCTATCACTCACCTTATAACCAAAACTTGGTTTCTAAACACCATTCTCCAAAAATACATGGCTCTTCTGCAAAGGATTCATCTAGAGTACAAGCAGGGAAAATAAAAGATGATCCTGGAGCATTTGAAAATGCTACAAAACAGTTAAAAATCAAAAAGACATGGCCATGTCCATTACACTCAGGAGTCAACCTGAAAGAACCCGCAGTGGCCAAAGCTGGAACGATTTGTACAAAAAAATAACCAAGGGTTGGATTGCAATATGCATGAATCCAAACTGATAGAAATAGGTGACTGAATAAATAAATAAATGAGGGAGGGGAAAGGAATTCCAAATTAATATCAGTAGATATTTACTCTTTCTAGAGGTAGAATTTAAACTTGACTTGTTTAGATATAGGGCTGAGCTTTGGGACTCATTTCCAAAGAATAGATTATGAAAGGACCAAATAACATCTTCACAGAGAACACAGGAAACATTAAATAAATGGCCAAAGTTGACACCAAGAGTGCTATATCATGCTCCCATGTGCATCTAATATGATGTGGTATAAAGAGGCTATCACCTCAATATTCTCCCCCAAACTCATAATTCCAGGCTAACCCTGTACAAGCTTCAGCCATTCAAATTAAGGGACATTCTGCACAATACACCTTAAGACTGAATATCAAAGGAAGACTGATAAATTTTCACAGACCTGAAGAGATTTAAGGAGCATGATAAATAAATAGTCTGGATTAGATCTTGGGACATAAAAAGAACATTAGTAGAATAACTGATGAAATATAAATAAAATCCACATTCTAGTCAATATAATATGTCAATGATGTTCTCTCAGTTTTGATATATACCACAGTAACGTAAGATGAAACTTTTAGAGGAAATTGAAATAGGGTTAGGATTGGGGGAAAACAATTTATTTTTGTAACTTTTGTATAAATCTGAAATTATTCTACTTTTATTTTTATTTGAAAAATGAAGAAAAGGCAGACCATGGCCCATAACTAAAGAGTAAAAACAAAAGAAGAGGGTCTGACAAATTTTGATTTAGGAAAATCCCAGAATATGATTTTCTTGGGTCTAGGAGAACCAGGATACCAGCTGGTCCTTCCTAAAAGATGACCCAAAGCACCCAAGTTTTCATGAATAATGAGTGTGCCCACACCAGACCATCTTTGATGTTATCTGTAATTTTTAACTAATATTATTTTTATTGCTTCTGGATGATTCAGTGTAGAGATATATTAGACAAATTTAATTCTAATTTTAATAATGATTTATTCAAGCAAAATGACTTGAAGGGCATTGTCCAAAAATTAAGATATTTTCAAAGCTGTGATATATATTTCTTAATGCATTTTAATAATATTTTGAACGCTTGCACATTCTAGACATGGAAGGCACATAGTAATAACTATTTCAGTTACTTGGTTGCTATGGTTACTCTGCAACTGTGATGTAACAAAGAACATTATTAAGACTTTTTTATGAAGAGGCAAATATAGCTTAGCTTTGCAAAAGTGTCATTAATAATTTCAGGGGAGAGAGAGATGAAGGTATTTATATTGGAAATTCAAAAACATATATTAAGGGGCAAAACTATGTGCCCTTGAGAAACAGGATTTCCTTTCTGCAATGAGAACATTTTCAGAATCATTATGGTAATCATCCTTTTGCATTCAGTGGGTGAATATATTTGCATAGGATGGCACTTAATAATATATATACAGAAAGATAGGGCAAAAGCAGCAGATGTATTTTGTGTGATGAACAAGAAAGTATACACAAATATTGTCCCAGAGGTTGTTGAATGTATCAAATCCTTCAATATGTTTGCCAGTGTATATTCACATATTCTACTCCAAGACTGAAAAAATCTTGTGTTTTGAGTCACTGTTCTTGCTCCCTGGGGTACTTAAGTAAAATTGCCTTAGGAAGAACAGGTAACCAACAACATCTGAAAAATTTGAGCTTTCATCCATCTTTCATTTTGCCCTCCACAATCTTCAATGAAAAACCCTTTGACATGTGATATGCTAGCATATTAATCGCTATAAACTACTGTACACTAGATGCCAAATGTCAGGACCTTAATATACAAAATATATTCTTCCTGCTTAAATGGGAACTTGACTCTCTTTGTCGTTTGTTCTTTGAAAAGACTGATGTCATATCTTAACTATAAAGAAAAACAATGCAAATTCAGATATTTATTTAACAAATAACAAGGGAAAATCCTTCTAATACAACTTGATCAAAGGTCAGTTTGGGGTCCCTATCATAGAACAAGCAGATTTTAGGGACTGGCTTAATATTGATCTCCAGACTTCAATTTCCCACTAATAAAGGATAATAGAATGTAGTGTATGACTTTGTACTTGTCCAGATCTTTGAACTCCCCAGGACCTAATATGCAACAACTGAATAAATAATTCAGCACTCTGTTTTAGCAACAGAGATGACCTCTGATACAGAACAGGACCAAGTGTGTCCAAATCAAAGGAGGAAATGGGCTATGTCCATTCAGAAGAACCAAAAGAAGAAAGCTACTTTCTACTTGGTTATTTACTAATTTACATTCGACAGTAGAATATATAAATATTATGTGTGGCTAATTTTTAATCTTGACCTTTGAAGGAAACACTGTTTTGTGAAAACAAGCAATCAAAAAATAATGATGAATAGGGCATGAGAGGAACCCATGTATTTGGAAGTTCTATATTTCAAAAAAAAATGTACTGACAATTTATATCTTTGATATAATTGTTTTAATCTAACTTTGTACTATTTTTCAGAATTTTCTTTCACAGTTATCATATTCTAGGATTTTCTTGTATAGTCATCATGTTTTAGTTTTAGTTTTCCTTGTTCCCTACAGCTAGACTGAAATCCTTTGCCCTCAAAATCAGGCTTTATACAATCTTATTTCCCTAGCACTGAGCACTATGAGGTATTCAGAGAACACCTGGGTGTAATGGTCAGTAATTTGGAAATCCAACTCTTTTCATGTTTTTCTTTTTTTACTTCTCTTTTCCTTGTTTCAAAAATTTTTTGAGGAGCTGTTGATTCACCTGATATTATGTGCTGGCCTTTAATACTATTTTCACCTCCTTTCTCAAATGTTGTTATTTGAAGGCTTGCACTCATATCCTGGAAAGTTTGGCCTCTGACTTCTTATTTCCCTGAATAAACATCATAATGGCAACTTCCTATTTCAAATTTAAGTCCTCACTTTCAGAATTTTAATCCAGTTAGTCCTTTCCCTCTAGTGTGTAATCAATACTCAGGGCTTCATTTGTCTTTCTGGAAGTCTTTATTTCAAAACTTAGTAGATTTGCGATCTCCCCTCAGGAACTCCACTTCCAGAACAATAGATGAGTAAATCTTTTTGGTTATTGTCCTATTAATTAGGTTTGTCTTCTTGGCTTTGATTAATTTCAGTTGATGGATAATATTAAGCCATTTGATTTAAGTAACACAAAATATGCCAAAACTGGAAATAAATACAGGATACTAACTTTAAAATTTTGGAGAAGAAACTATGTGTACACATACAATTGACTGGGGAAAGATCATCCTAGAGTTTAAGTTTAAAATAAAATTTATAAAAATTTCCACTGAGATAGTTGTTTTAATAAACTTTGTGTCACTGTGACCAAAACATCTGATATGGACAACACAGAAGAGAAAATGTTTATTTTGACTCATAGTTTCAGAGGTTCAGTCCATGGTCAGCTGACTCTGGGCTTGAGAGGAGGCAGAACATCATGGTGGAGAAAAGCTGCTCAGTTCATGACAACCCACAAGCAAAGAGAGAGGGACAAAATATAAATCCCAAAGACACACCTCCAGTATTTCCTCCAGCCATATCCTACCTGCCTATAATTACTCAGTTAATCTATGTCAATGGGTTAATCCACTTTCATAATCTAATCACTTCACTTTGAACATTCTAGCCTTTTCTCATACATGGACCTTTGGGGAACACCTCATATCTATACCATAGCAATAATTTTGCATATCGTGCTCATATGAGCAAGAAATTTCCTTCCTAACCAATGTCTTCCATTTTAGAAATTTATTTAAACTCTAAACTATTGCTTGTGGAAACCTCACTACCAGATAAATGATACTTTGAAGATTCTTGTGTAAAGTTGGCTCAATTGATTTTGAGTACAGAACATTATTGACTGGCACCTCACTTTTCAGATAGTTCCACTTACAGAACTTTTTTTTTTTTTTTTTTTTTTTTGTAGTTATTATTGAGGTCAGAGTGTACTAGCACAATAAAACTTTCTTTGTGGCATTCCACCCCGAGGTGACAAGCTTTTCCTGGTCAGGTCTGTAATTTAGTTAAAATGTCCACTAATTTGCTTCACACCTTCCCCAATTTGATTACTTAAAGAAAAAAATTAATCAAAAATATTGACTGTTGGTTGATGGTGCATGTTTAATCTGAGCTCTCTCTTTGTGTTCTCTACAAGGAGATATCTTCTATTACACTCATTGTTTAAATAAAATCCGTCTTTCAAGCCAATGTTATATTTTCTTTTGGAAAACAGTAGATTAACAGGTGCTTATAAAAAATCATGCACATAGTTCAGTTCATCATTTACTCGAGATCTATAAATAAGAAAACATATCTAGCTGGGTACACCTGCTGAAAAGTGATAGAACAAAAAAGAAAATTTCATTGAAACTAAATTTTGTTGTATAACAAACATTATAGTGAATTCTCACAGTAGCTTACAAAACCTGTATGTGATTTTAAGAAAAGAAAATTGTCAGAAAGGGAGGGAAAGGATGAATGTACATAAGCTTTGTCTCTTTAACATATTTGTTAAGGAAAGAAAGGTTCTTTGAACATAAAATTCTACTGAATAATCTCAAAAATGTCTAATAAGAACATATTACTAAATTTACAAGAAGAAGTAAAATTGCTTGAGGAAGTCAAAGAATTCCAGAATGTTTCTTTACAGCGATAGGAGAAGCTTCATGAGCAGCCCAATATTAAAAAAAAAAAAAATTAAAATCTTCACTGGAGCCAGGGGCTATGCTCACCAAGTAACCAATAAAAGGCAGTTGTTAGCTGCTGGGAAAATAAAGTGCTGAGGGAAGCATGTGACAAGAGCAATTAAAAACTATTCTAACCACAAAATGTCCTACCCCAGAAAACTGTGAAACCTAATTTCTTTAAATTGTAAAAAATGTAGTAGAAAAAATGGTGGTAGTAAATAAGTATTTTTCCTCCTCTGACATCTGTCTTACAAATCCTTCCTCTTTTTCCTAGAGACATGTTTATATGATTTGTTGTGCTTTAAATCTTGACTCAAATGTTGCTGCTAACAAAGCATATCGCTGCCTTCCTGAAGCTCTCACGGACCCTCTCTTATAATTGCCCTGTGAGAGCACAACATCAAGATCCTTGGGCAGCAGCTAATCACTTGTAAGTGCTGGAAGCAGGAGAGCTCTTACAGAATGAACAGCAATCAAATATGGTAAGCAGATGGCTGTTCCACATTGCGAAGGCTACTACCAAAGCCACCCTTCATTTACAACCTGCCAAAAAGTCACGGATGGCTCTGTTAACACAATTATTTTATTAGTTAAGTGGCTTTTGGTATTTAACTAAAATTTTAGAGCGCTTACACAGACATATTTTGTCCTATTAACAATCGGTCTTTCCGTCACAGATGACTGCATCTGAAGGTCCTTTGGCCCTTCTCAGTAATTTACTTTATGACTGAGTTTTAGCAGATTAATTCAGGTAAATGAGTGCTTATTACAGGGGAAAGAGATCCTTATTGCATGAAGGTGTTGTTTTGAAAGCATTTTATATCTGTAGGATTTGAAGACTCCTGTGAAGTAAAAAATGCACAAAAACATGCTGTACAAGAAGGGGGAGGTACTTTTGTTCATTTAATTATTGATAAAGTATGGTTTTTATATGGTGGTATTGTCTAGTTTAATTGTTAGGCTTTGTGTTTCCTTTCTGACTTTCTCTAGCAATAGACCCAGTCATTGAAGATTATCTTGTCTGTAGCAAAGTACACCATCGCATGTTTGTTGATTGAAGGGTGGAAGAACAGTGCCCTTGAACAGGCTTTAAAAAGGAAGTACCCCATAGTAGTCTAATAGGCTCGTGCCAAGAAGCCAAAGTGGAGGCAGAAACTTGGATAATATTAGCCTTGGATAAGTCATTCTTTAAACCTCAGATTCATCTTTATAAAAATGATATCTGATATTTCTTGTAAAAGCATTTTGGTTTATTAGATTCACAGTACCATTTGTTTTTGCTTTTATTATAATTCATAAGAAGAATCATCTGGCTATGTAATTGACTCGACACAGGACTCTAAAGGAAAAATAGAGAACCAAAAGTGTTCCTTTGTTGCTGGAGCTTACAGGGTTCTGAAATCTTTACATCAGTTTAAAAAATCAGATTGAAATAATAATAATAATATGTATAATATGGCTTTTTATTTTTATTTTTCTCTACAGAGAAGAAATTCTATAATAAAAAACAAGTATTGCATCTTGGGGAGATGCATGTTTATTCAACCTTCCTATTATGAATCCCAGGGCTTGACCATAAATCTTAAGGAACACAAATGATCTTTTCAGGTAGACATTTGCATAGCTTCTTTCTTTTAACCTCTCATTCCCAGTCCTCAAACAGGTCATCGGTTTGCTAATTGCTCACCACAACCTAGGTTTTAATCACCTGATCCATCAACAGGCCTTCTCACACTTTCTTTATTCATCTTGTCAGTAAGTGACACTCTTGGTAATGGAAACAACAAATCTATTGATAGCATCCCTCCATGGAGGGGAAGGCATCCTACATTAGCTCTGTCTTGGAAACCAGTCTATTCTATTACAATTGACCTTCTCTTGCTGATTACCACACAAATCATAGTCCTTTACCCCCCTCCTCATCTATTAGAGATTTCTCCTGCAGCCTCTCAATTGCCTGGCTGCAGTTGGTAATTGGATTCATGTTTGAAGCACGGGACTGTAAGGAAAAGCCTGGAATAATTCAAATGGAACACCCTGGCCTAAGGCTGAGACCATATGTTACACTCAGATTTGTGTCAGTATAGCTTATTGCTTTAGCAAAAGAAAACCCATTCGAAAGTCATGAAATTTTGTTTCATTTGCGAAGTTAATTTATTTAGATCTGTCAATACAATCTAATATCCACAAAATTATAATGTGAAAGGGATGGAGAAATTACTTGACTTTGTAAAATATTTAAAGAAAAAAAAAAGCAATTGGTAAATTGTCCTGTCTCTCTTCCTGAATGTCATACTTTGCCACAAGTAGCTTTGAATTATGTAATATAAAAATTAGAGGCCACTATAAAGCCAACTATTTGGCAGCTATTTTTTCTCCAGCGCTTACTAGTCCGTATATGCCTGCAAACATTTGTATTATTATTCCAATTGATGAGATCTTTCTATTCTTTTATTAAGAGAGGCAAATAATCTTTGCCAAATATACAGGGGGGTGACAGAATAGTTCATGTATGTTTAGGAACCTATCTGAAAGTGACTGAACATTGCTTCAGCCTGGTATGTCATTGATAGGTTCATAGCATCTTGCCAACCCAACTGGCTTGCCTCCTGTTTCATGTTCCTTAATATGGATCTTAACAAAGATTGTATAAATTTTGAAATGCTAGAAAAGAAAATGTTCTCTAGAGAAAAATCAGTTTATTCAAATTGCTAAATTACCATTTCATGTAATTGGGCTATGATTTAATTACTAACATAAATTCTAGAGGTGCACTTGAAATCGTATGAACTGCACCAAAAATATTTGGCCAACTAGTGGATCAACCAAACACCCATGCCATAATGTCTTAATGTAAAATAGATGTGAATTACTTATTGTCCCATTTCACAGAGAGACAAGTTTGAATGATACAAGCTAGGGCTTGAAATAACTCAACAAAAAAGATTAAGGTATGGAATCCTATCTCTTAACATATAATTACAAAGTACTGGTGAATTACCTGAGTCCAGCCTGCAGCAATAATTACCTGTTACTTTGTAGATGGAGAGAAGAAAATGAGCCATTGCTATTTATACATAACTTTGAAATTATTTTTATGTATATATTTGAATGTGCATATAACGGACTCTTTAGAAGTCAAAACATTTCAAATAAATAGTGTTGCAAATGTGTACAACTTCACAAAATTGCAAGCACATATGCCCAAGTGCTAGAAATATGTGTAATTTTAAAAATTTGCTTAAAAATCCAGCTACTACCTGTGATTCATTTTGTTATAGGAACATGATGGCATCAGTTCAAAGTGACAAAGAGTTTGCTATTTTTCTAAGTTTATTTTTTTCTTGCTCATTAAATAATTTTTCACTTGGAAGCTTTAATTGTCAGAACTTAAAAGCATTCTGTTTCTAGGTTTGTCATGAAGCGAGAAAAACAAGGAGAAATTAATGAAAGTAACACTAACGAAAGACTAAATTTTGGAAACTTGGTTTTCTCCAAAAGGACTTTTGAAGTAGAAATTGTCAGATGATTGTAATACAAATCACTGCCCTCAGAAAACAGGGAGGCTGCAATCCAGGCTTCTAACATGAGGTTTGAGGACAAGAAGGTGGATGAACTTACCCATTTTTGAATTAATAGAATTTTTCTAGTTAATTTCTTTCATAAGACAAATATATTGAGACAAATTATTTGTAATAATAAAGCTTTGTCACCCATAAAAGCTTTTTAAAAATGTATTGGATATTTTTATTTCAAGATGACTAACATAACATAATAAAAGTGAAAAAAATATATCTACTGGTATCAATGGAAGATATATGCCTTTCCAGTTTCATGAATAACAATCTTATGGTATAATCAGATCATTATAAAATGATTATTTTCAAGTTTACTCTGTAGCTAAAGTCTCCACTTACTTCTCTATCATGATATTATATTATAGATTTGCATTATATATATAATCTTCAACTCCTTATTAATATGTTTAGTAAAATATCATCCTAAATGGTTTTTAATGAGCACATTTATCTCATAAGGTATTTTGTATCCAGACTTCTTGTTTTGTAACATCTAGTAGGAAAGAAAACTGGTTTTCATTTCTCTCTTTTAAAATTAATTGGTGCTCACTTGACAAAGTTTAAAGCAATATGAAAGTTCCAAGTATGTGCTGGTCAAAACTTGAAACCAATAAATACAGTTAGAATCTTTTAAGTTTCCAAAAATATATCTATTGCCTGTGGTTACATTTATTAGAAGTTTAAAACAAGTTAGGAAAAATAGCTTGCAAATGAAATTTAAGTAACTCTCAATACTATAGGCTTGGAATAGCACTGAAAGTATTAGCTTCTAATGGTAAATAGTTGTGTCCTAAACAAAATTGCAGAAACTTTGGATAAAACTCCTTCTCTAATTCTTCTCTAATGTCCATCATACTTTATATATGGAACCAACTTAGTTTTTTAAAGAATCTTCTATTTGTCAAATTCTGGATTATATTTTTCATTTTCTCTTATATCTGAAAAAAATTATTTTAGAAACTTTAAAGTTTTGGAGTGATTTGGGGGAGTTGAAATTTGCAACAACCTTTTTTATTGGTGCCTTATAATTATATATAATAGTGAGATTAATTATATATTTATACATGCACAGAATAGAACAATATAATTGGATCAATTTTGATATACATACTCTACTTTCTCTTCTTCTCTGTCCCCTTGTCCTCTCCTCTAATCTATAGCTCCCTCTTTTTTTTATGAGATTTCCCCTTCCCTCAGCTATTTTCTTTTCCCTCTCTAGTTTCCATGTATGAGAGAAATTATACCAATCTTGATTTTCTGAGTATGACTTATTTTGCTTAATATAATTCTCTTAAATTCACATCCACTTTCTTGCAAATGATTCAACTTCATTTTTCTTTATGTTTGAATATAACTTCATTTTATATATATATATATATATATATATATATATATATATATATATATATATATACATACACACACACACACACACACATTACATTATTGTTTGATCCATTCTTCTATTGATGGACAGATAGGCTGGTCCCATAGTTTGGCTATTTTGAATTAAACTGCTACAGGCATGAGTATGCATATATTACTATAGTATGCCAACTTTAATTGTTAAGAATTAATACCAGGAGTGTATTTATTCTAAACAATTTAGTGTATTTATGATGGCTTGATCATATGCTGGTTTCATTCCTACTGTTCTAAGGAAACTCCCTACTTATTTCTATAGTAGTTGTACTAATTTACAATCCCATCAACTGTGTAAAAGTGTTTCTTTTTCTCCATATATTCTCAAGCATTTATTATTATTCATATTCTTATTTGATTGATTGATTCTTTGTGGCACTGGAGATAGAACCCTGATGCCTTGCAAAAAATGTTAATTAAGTGCTCCACCACTGAGCTGCATCCCCAGCCCCGATTATTTGTATTCTTGATGGTTCCCATTCTAACTGGTATAGTTTTGATTTGCATTTCCATGATAAATGTTGAATATTTTAAAATCTATTTGTTGGCCATTTGTATTTCTTCTTTTGAGAAGTGTCTGTTTAGTTCACTTGCCCACTCATTGACTGAATCATTTTGCAGGGGGCAGGGGCTTAAGCTCTTTATATATTCTGGATATTAATCTTGTCAGAAGAATAATTTAAAATAATTTTCTTCTATTTTGTAGATTCTCTTTACACTCCCTTTTCCTTTGTTATGCAGAATTTTTGTTTGATGCAGTCCTGTTTGTTAATTCTTGATATTAGTTTTTGAGCTTCATGAATTCTATAGAGGAAATCATTGTCTGTGCCAATATGTTAGATTGTTGAACTTAAATTTTCTCCTAGCAATTTAAATTTTCTGGTCTAATTGCTAGGTCTTTAATCCATTTGGAGTTTATTTTTGTGCAGGGTGAGAGAGACAGATCTAGTTTCTTCTTCTACATATGGATATGAAATTTTTCCCAGCATATTTATTAAAAAGGCTATCTTTTCTCTGACATGTTTTTGGTGCATTTGTCAAGGATCATGTGATTGCATCTGGAAATTCACAACAATTTTTAATATTTTTAAAGTAATGGGAGAGAAAAGGTGAAATGTATCCTAATGAAAAATCAACAAAAGCTAACTAACAATTTAGGCTTGAGAATTCCCTAGTCTGCTTTGCCTATATCAGCTACTCAAAACTCTCTTTAGTATCTTCATCTATAAGATAGTTAAAAGAGATTCATATGGTTATTTTTCTAGAATATTGTAAGAATAACAAAAGATGTGAAACACAGGATTTTTGTCTGTCTTCTAAAATAGTTTATTGTTATGTTTACTGACAGGCAGGAAAACAAAAAGATTATAGAAGTCCTTAAGCATTTATTGTAAGCTAAAATGCTAGTGGGAAAATGTAGAATAACATTCACAAATTAGACAAATGTATGGTTTCAAACTTCCTTTGGAGATAGGATTAATTAGGTCATTCTTTGGAGATTTAATGAAATGAGAAACTACTAAAGAAAATAAAGACAAATGATATTCCTTACCAAGAGAAAGCCAAAATTATAAAGGTAAGATATGATTTTCTTTATACAATAAGTAACTACACCAAGAAAAATAAAGACTAAAACCTAAGATAAATGAAGTGTTATGTTTAAATACAGATTTGGCTTGAATTCTCTATTTTAATTGATCATACACACACACACACACACACACACACAAACACAAACACAAACACACACACATAATTATAGCTCAAAACTTGAAGCTTACACTTATTGCTTACATAAATAGGAGGGAAGTAATAAATCTCATCTGAATAAAGAGTTTTAAAAGTGAAAAATCTAAAAAGCAATGGTAGATATCACACACATATTGTGTTACTTGCCCCTAGATTAATTACTTAACAGTTTCAAATCAACCCTGAAAGTGAAATTTATTTACTTTTCATATTAATTTTTATCATACATGTTTTCTCTTGAGCAGCAAATCTATGTCTAGCATGAAGCTAGACAGGACAATAATGTTTTTAATTATTCAATGAATATTTATTGATGCTGTCAGTATTAGCAATACTTAATGAATTTTTGAGATGAATTTTTTAAGTTTAGAAAACCTAGGAATAATATTTATGTCAATTTTTATTAAGTAACTAATTATGAAGAAAAATGGCCAGTCAAGACAAATGGAAAATATTTATATTTTCAATAGACATAGTTACTAATTAGAATATAGGACAGAGTCAAGAGAATTTCCAGAAATCTAATGCATTATTTTTGATTCATGAAAATGAGGTTTTCAAATTTTAATGTAGACATATTATTTCAAAGACTTTTAGGTTGTCAGTTAAATAGATTTAGAATAAAATCATAAAATCATAGTGCTTTACAAATCTTCAATGTGGTATGCAGTTTATTCCAATGTCTACTGCAGAGAAACACACACACACACACACACACACACACACACATGCACACATACATATATTCCTAGAATGATTCCATAACTTCATTTAATAGAACATTTCAGTGTATACATTCTCCTCCTATAAGTAAATAAATAAATCAATATGACAAAGAGGTCAAGCAGTATTATTAAATTATCTGCCAGTTTGGTTGTATCTCTCCAAAGACCAAGTTGAAAAACTCATGCTCTTTATCTTTTGGCAGAAATTCAAAAATGAAGGAAAAGGAGCTTGCTTTTAGAAGGCTCAGGAAAGGAGACTTACCAATGCAATCGGTAGGTTGTCTAATGATGATATTTCTAGCATTTAGAGTAAGAACAATGTTTATTAAAATCCATCTGTGGATCTTCTAGCTTATACAAGGATATGTTCCCCATAGTTTTATAGTCTTGGCATAAAAAAGGTGACAAAAATATTTATTATTCCCACAGAAATAAAAATTTCCACTGGGTAAGCTAATTGAAAAACATGTGTCTACTGGGTAGCCTGAATAGTCACAGCAATTTACATTAAAGTTGAAAATTAAAAGACAGGATATTCTTGAGGTTTAACTGTGATATGTTTAAGAAGGCACCACAGCATCTAACATAACAGTAGAGTGTTGAAACGGAAAATAAGTTATGAACATATGTTGCAAATAAACAGAGCTATGTGGATAGAAAAATATATAGTTCAATAAAGAAACTGCAGCACAAATTTCCATATATAAGCTTATGCTTGGCAAAGACAGCTAACTGGTCATACTGACCTTCTCTTGCTTTCAAGCACAAAGTCAGCCTACATCCCAGCCTTATTATCCCAGTAATGTCTACTGCAGTGGAAATGATCCTCAAGATATGTAGAGGCATGTTTGCATGATGGCAGAGACAGAAAACAAGACATTGCATCCTAGGAGGAAAGACATCCTCTCAAGGAGCATCCCAACCCTGAGCTCCTATCTAAGCAGAAATTAACTTCATACACTTAAGCTACTGGGACTGGGCATTTATCTGTATAGCACCTAGTACTACCTTAACTCAGCAGTCCGCGCACTTCAGAATATATAAAAAAATCACCTAGAGAACTTGTTAAAACATGACCCAGTGGGCATTGTGGAACATGCCTGTAATTCCAGCTAGTTTGGAGTCTGAGGCAGAAGGACTCAGACTTCCAAATGGTCAGTTAAACAATTTTAGAATAAAGTCATAAAATCATAGTGCTTTATAAACCTTCAATATGGTATATAGTTTGATCCAATGTCTACTGCAGAGAACACACATGCACATCTAAAGACATACACACATTCCTAGAGTGATTCAAATTTCAAGACGAGTCTGGGCAATTGTGCAAATTTCTGTCTCAAAACAAGAAGTTAAAAGGGCAGGGGATATAGAGCAGCCCTGGGTTCAATGTGTAGTACTGCTAAAAGGTATACACACACACACACACACACACACACACACACACACACACAGAATCATCCCTCTTCAAGTTTCTTATTCAGGGGGCCAGAGACAGTGACCGGAGGATTTTCTTTAATTTATACAAAATGCTTGGGGCAACTATAGATTATAATTGGCTATTAGAACTTTGAGGCATGGTAGAATTTATTCTCCTTATTTTTGAACCCCTTCTGTTATTTTGATAGTACTCCCTAAAGCAGGTGAAAAGCTTCAGAAATAAATGACGTATTTCAATTTTCTTACTTTTTTCTCTTGCTCCAACAAACAATAATAAAGCCAAATGACTTATTTTTCATAGCAGATTAAAAAAGAACTGTAAGACACAGTGTGAACTCCTAATTAGAGAGAAGTTATCTCTCGAATTAGAGAAAAGAGTTCTATTCTTTATTCCTTTGATAACTTACGTTTTGGTCATGTGCTTATTCCCCTACCTCACCCTAAACCTAAAAAACCTTTTCCAACATGCACTTTTCTACTCTTCCATTGATTTCTCTTTTAACTCCAAGGCCCTTTAACTTCTCTCCACTCTCCTGGGCTTGTATAAATGAGAGTGACCCCAGCTACTGCTTTTCAGAGCCTTCAAACCCCTCAGAAACTAGTCTCCAACTATTGCTTGAATTCTTGTTTCTTTGCTTTTTAGAATTTCCTCTGCCAACCCATAAATATTTGAACACATGAAACCATTTAAAGATTGACATTTGATTTGTCCGTGTCTTCAGAAATTTTTCAGAAAGAGCAGTTTTTCACCAAATTAAACTATAGAAACATCAATGAAAATGTATTTCCTTTCAAAGAGGTATAGAATGAAATTATAATGAAAGATATAAATCCTTTAGTTAAAAAAAAACACCTTCATAGCTTCTCTAACTGGATACACTTATATAGAAAATACAACTATAGATGTAACCAGAAGTGCCAGTTTTCTCTAAAGAAAATGGTCAGAATCAACCATTATTTTTGTGAAATGGGAACATTTTAATACTAAAAACAGGGTTTTGTAATGTTTAAATGAGAAATGGCATATAACTTAATTTCTGACAAATAACACTGAAAAAGTGAACTTCTACAATTACTATTATATTTTAGTAAATACATTTCAAAAAGAAACTTCATTCAAGTTTTTCTTAAAACTGAATAAGTGTAAATGACAGCACAGACCTTTATTTGGAGGTGGGATAGGACTGGCATTAGGAAGAGACTAGACAGAGAAGAAGGACATAATCCTTCAAGGGGACCGTGGAGACTTTGAACATCTAAGCAGAAAAAATGTACCAAGAGGGACCAACGACAGAATTTTTGGTGTGGTGGTGGTTGTTTTGTTTGTATTGATTTTGCCACATGCCATTGAACTTGGAACTCTGTATTGATAAAGTCCTGTGACACTAGCCTCTTAAAGTGCAGTCACACTGTAATTAGAAGTTTTCCTGTGGCTATTTTCACTCTGTAAACTAACTTTAGGGAATGCATTAATTTGTGCATCAGGTGACAAAGATCACCATCAAGAACCAAGGACTGTGGACAAAGTATGGGAAAAAACTTAGTCTGATATTAGACTTTAGTTATCACATGGGTAAGCAGACCACTGTCTCAAAATTCAGCTGCCTTTTTAAAACTAAAATATTACTTTTTTATTGTTTCAATTTTTAAAATTAAGTTGCAATTCATGTTGCTCAGTACAATCTTAAGGAAACTTAGGAAATACATAATTAAAGAGAACAATTTACAAAAACAATGAAGAATGTATGAATCAGTATGTAAAATAGAGACAGGAATGAGGCCAAATCAACATGACTATCATAAATAGCTATATAAACTAACTTTTTCAAGTGTGTACGTGTAGGGGGAATTAGGACTTATTTTCATTAGAGTAAAAGATGATAGTGTGTATAAAAGTGATTTGGACTCATATAGTGCTATAGAAGGGCTACTTAGTTTTAAATAAAATAGAACAGAATTCTTCAGTAAATGCACTATCTCACTTTCTTCTTCAATTCACCTAGGATTGATATTAACATACCATGGGAACTTTTCTGATTTCTGCTCCTCAAAACAGATAAGAGAAGGTATGAATTTAATTTCTGAAAATCTGGGTGGTATAACTGAAATGAAAACCTGGACCTTCTTAAATCCGAATTACTTAGAAAAAGGGGCCATTTACTCCTTACGTTTATTTCCTTGACTTTCTTAAAGAGTTTTCAAAATCTTTTCAACTACTAAACAGCTCGAATTTTTACAAACATACACACACACACACACACACACACACACACACACACACACATTCTAATATAAATCTAATTAAATTTGCCATAAAATAGCCACATGGGTATAAAATGCAGAAGTATTAGAAATCATATTTTACATTCTTCCTAATATAAAACATTTGAAAAAATAATTCAAAGCAATAATTCAAAAAATATTTGCACTCTAATATATGCCTGGGTTCAATGACCTTTTATGTGTGTTCACAGGCATGCAAGAGAAACACCTGGATCATGCCAGAATTGAAATAAAACCCTACCACCTGGAAAAAAAAAAGTACACATATCTCTAATACCTCTAAATACCAGGAAACCTAACAGAATTCATATGTGTAACAAAATGATATTTTGGTAAGTAAGCATTAGGTTTTCTTTCCATCCTTGACGGAGCTAGAACACATTTTCTGAGTTAGTTACTATAAGCAACTTGGCAGAGTCTGTTTCTTTCTTTTAGTGTCTTACACATTGACAAAATGCACACTTGTGTCCTTGTCATGGGGTAATGTGAATGCTGCTGTCAATATGGCTAAGTCCAATTTAGCACTGATGTTTTTCTATGAAACCATCTTTTCCTATGAATGTATAGTTCAAAACTTTTTCTTTGTCATCATTGTTATGGTAGTAAAAGGAACTAGATTTCCCCCTATATAGCAAAAATCAAAACAAGGACTTACTTTCAAGAGACAAAAATACATAAAAGGGAATTCCTTATTCAGTGTCTTTTAATGCTATCACTCAAAATCATTATTCACTTATTCAGTACTTTAAAATGATTCCATAATAACGTACACTTTCTACCAAAGATCAGAATAGCATAGTATTTGATAGAAGTTGCACATTCAAATTTCATGAGACACTATTGTTATCAAGTCATGTTGTCAGCACAGAATGTTTATGCCCCTCTGAACTTTCCTTATTGATTTAACTGAGAGTATTTGTGGCTATCTCATTACTGACTTGATAAAGACAGAACTGTTCCTTTCTTTTCTACTACTTTTCTTCTAATGTCCCTCATCCCAGTGGCCCATTCCTCCATAGTAAATCACATTGATGAGATTTTTAAGTCTGCACTGGCGACGAAGACAGACCTAGTCTGTTAGCAAATTTTCTGTTAAACAACTCTTTAATCTCTTTCCAATCTATTCTTTACTTCTACCCTTACAGTTATCTATGGGCTGCTGCAGCCTTCTTCAAATTTAATTCTCTTACTCAAAATGACCCTTCTTCCTCTCAAGCCTCATGGTCACCTTACTGGGGTATTTCCTATTCTTGCCAACATAGTCTTGCAAGACTCTTGAACTGTGAATTCCTTTTCCATGTACTTGAGTTAATTCATCTCCTATTCCCTTCAACTTTTCAGGATTCACTGTTGTTTCCTTTCTGGAAAACTTATCTCTTTTAGCCTATTTAACACTAGCTTACTGAAGCAACAGTCTTAACCTTGTGAGTTCTTTTCTAAGTGGAAAAACAGTATGTCATTTCACTTTGGTCTGCTCACTTGTATGGTTGAATTTACTTTCTAAATCAAATTAATTTAAACTTATACAATTAAAAATTCATTCACATACTTATACTCTCACACATAACTTTATTTTATATACATTTTAGTAGGTAACCATGACATCATCAAAAGTACTAAGATGAAAAAGTTGTCTCTGTATAAATCTTCATAGAGCTAATGAAATCTCATGTCCAGAAAGAAATCTTGGCATTGATTTAGTACATGTAAAAATGTAAATCTAAAATAACTGGAACAAAAATATGCATGTATATGATAATTGTTATGGTCTGAATATGAGGTGACCTCCCCCAAAAGCTCATGTTAGGCAGTGCAGAAATACTGAGAGGTGAAATGATTAGATTGTGATTATAACATTAGTGGATTAATCCATTTAGCAGGCTAATATTTTGAATGGACTATTGGATGGTAACTGCAGACAGTTAGGGCATAGCTGAGGAAGTAGATCACTTAGGCTTTACCCTTGGAATATATCTTGTCTCTGGCTTCTTCTCCCTTTCTGCTTATCTGGCTTTCATAAACTGAGCCACTTTTCTCTACCTTGTCCTTCCAACATGATGTTTTGCTTCATCTAGGGCTCAGAGTGAGTGATAGAGTTCGCTCTCCATGCACTGACACTTCTGAAACCATGAGCCCCAAATTAAGTTTTCCTCCTCTAAGTTGTTCTTGTCAGGTATTTTCGTTATAATAATAAAAAGCTGAATAATACACTAGTCAAGATGACACTTCCAAATGAAATAATAATACACTACTTTTAAAAGAAACCTGAAAAATATGATGATAGCTTTCAAAATACTTTAAACATTGGTCAGTTTTCCATTACTATAACAAAGTATCTGAGATAATCAACTTGGAAAAAAAAAGTTTCATCTTGGTTCACAGTTTCAGTGGTTTCAGTCCATGGTCAGTGAATCAGTCCAATTGCAGTTGGGCTTTTGGTGAGGAACACACAATGGTACGGAGCATATGGTGGAAAAACACCATTTACCTCATGGTTGGGATATTCAAGTGAAAGCAGAACACATGAGCTACCACTATTCCCTTAAGGGCACACCCCCAATGACCAGAAGACTTCCAACTATGCCCCAATTCTACACTTCCACCAGATCCCAATAGTACTAAGATGGGGACCAATCCTTTATCCAGTCTTTGGGAGACATTCTCGATCAAAACTACAACATTAGCTAATTAATATTAATATACTATCAAGCATTAAAATTTCTTAAATGTCCAACTATCATTAAAACATTAATATAAAAATTAGTAGGAAAGTATGTTCATGCCAATTTATGCCTTTATACATGTACTTTGTTTTTGTTTTTTTGCATTACAATTCTTAATACACATATATACTTTATATACAGAGATACAAAAAATTGTCCTCTATATGTGTAATAAGAATTGTAATGCATTCCATTGTTGTAGTGTATTTAAAAATAATAATAAAATCAATTAAAAAAAGATTAGTAGGAAAGAAATATGTAGAAAAAAATAGAGGACAAAAAAAAAAACCCAAAATATTTATTTTTAAAAATGTGAGTGGATTCTGATACAAATGTTCTTTAATGTAACTAGCTATCCAAAATTCATGACCTGGAGCTTAGACAGTAATAGTTTGGAATTGCATTAGCAAAAAATTAGGTTCATTTTTGAGTGTTTGAGAACTTAACACAACACTGGCTAAAAACATAAATTTATGTCTTATATTATCCAATCCAGTATAAATATAATAAGGAAGTTTCATAATCATCAGATTTTTCAGGATGAAGAAGGATGCTCAATGTTTTAAAGAAAACTTTTCAAAAGTCACAATATCCTACTAGCTACTACTGAATCATCTGTACTCATTTAGCTGTAAGGTGAATAGAAGTGACTCTGGAATATATGGTGGTTATTTATTATGTAGACCAAAAATTAGGGTCCCATTATTAACAAACTGAGAGTAGATATTGGAGGACAAGTAGCAGTCTTTGCTACAAGGTCAAATTATGAGTTTTATATTTGGACATAAAATCAGTCTCTTGCTTTCCTCCACAGGAGGTGGAGGCAACTCCATTTAAGCCATGGCTAGAGAGTAATTCCTAGGACATGAGTTGGATTTACCAGTACTCTCATTTCTGCTGGGTTAGTGGTGTTATGATCTGAGCCTGAAACCAGTGCCAACCAGTAAGAACCTGAGAACATAAACAGTCATGTAGGGATTTAGGGGTATAATTTGAATTTTGACTCAAACTGTGTCTAGAGACAATTCTACTTTTGTATGTCAACATTCATCATAATTTCCAAACTTCTGCTTGGTTCAATAATAAGATAGTGGACCATGTTCACAAAGGTAGTGTGCATCAGCTTTTAAGCACTTATAAAGCTTTATGTATTAGGTTGATACATATTTGCAAAATCCTAACAAAACATTAATATAAAGAAAAAATATATTTATTGGTTTTAAGTTTTTTTCTTTTTTAAATACTCTAGATAAATTTTGTCCAGTGTATAAATATAAGGAAAATCACAAATATAAGTCTTATATATAATTTAAAAATTTCTCAATAGACATATTTAAAAAGTTCAAATAATCCACATGAAATTAGATAATATATTTAATTTGCCCAATATGTCAAAATATTAATATTTCAATATATAATTAGCAATAAAGGTACTAAATACATTTATTCCTTTGATATTATGTCTGCAAAATTAATTTTGTATGTTATTCTTACAATCTATCTGCATACAGACTAGATGCACTTCAAGGGGTCAGTAGCCATCATGTGGCCAGGTGACTACCACATAGATTGGCACTGCTCTAGGCCACTCTAATTCATAGGGAAAATATGTTAAAGAGCAAAAATAACTCACCTATAAATCAATTGGGCCTGTTGAATTTAGTTGCAAAAAATGCGTGTATGTGAGACGTTCAGTTATCTTTTCACCTAATTAGCTTTTCATAAATCTATTTTGATAATTTTTTTTCCTGTACATAGAATTTGAAATTTTATTGGCATAAACTTTATAATGTCTAAAAGGTCATCAGCGTTATTTTGGGTGAAAGTAACTGATAATCTTGTTTCAGCTGCTTTATGGGGTGGGAGCAAATGTATAGAGCTATGTAATTATGAAGCATCAGAAACATTAAAGTTAAGATCAAGGAGATCAACTGTTTTATAATCTATGTCAACTTCAATTTTGTAAGGTAGACTCTCTTTGTGATGGCTCCTCCAAATTAGAGATTTATTTTCACTTGGTACAAGTTCAGCAGAATAGAGCATTATTTCCTAACCGTATTGACAAAATCATTTGGCCAGATTCCTATAGGCCTAAATTGATCCACATACCTAATTTCTGAGGCAATTATTGGGATTGGGTTGAAAGTACAGTTTGATGGAAATTATTTATTATCTTAAGTCATAGGAATTGGTGATAGAAACTATTCTGCCCTGAATGAAATGTGGACAAAGAACATTCCTTCAAAGAAAATTAAAGAAACAGATGAAAGACCGACCGGAAAAAAAGCAAAAAAGCAACAGATGTCTACTCCATCTCAATCAACTGTTCTTAATGCCCTTTATATGAATCTATGATTATGTTTGATTTTTCAATGGCAATAGTTTGCATTTGAAATTTTATTTTTTCCCCTGTCTACAATGACAAAATGCAAATATTTTATTACAAATTATAAAAACCTAAGACTAATCCAAGGGTTTTCTTCACATTTCTCTTTATAGTTAGTACTTTCAGTTATATTCAATGGCCGCTTTATCATTACAGTTTCCGACTCCTGTTGCATCCATAAGGTGTCTGTAATTGTAAAAGGACTCAGGGAAGAATTTAGGGGCCTTTACTGCTGTGTGGAGTCATGTAATTACTTTCCCTATGGTTACTCTGTCATCCCAGATATAGGTGTGGTCCTTCTGCCACATTCCCTCTGAATGCTCATAAATGAAAGTCATGGAAAAGCCCAGCTGCAATCGCACACTAGTTATCTTCCTATAAAATTAAATTGTTCTTGCATTATATGTGGTTTTTTAGTCCTTCCCTTTTTTTCTCTTTACTCTGATAATAACCCTATATGATGTTACAAACAGAAAACAATAAATGTTATTTTTAAAATGCACTTAATTTCTATATTTTGTGTCCAGTCAGGTGTTTTGGAAGAAAACTTTAATAAGGATTCAACTTATTTTTTTTCCTTCTGTCATCCCTTATCCAAAGTTAAGAGTTAATGGATTCAGAAACCCAAGGTCCCACCCAGCTTCTAGTTTCTTGAGTTCTTATACTTCTTTATTTTTGTCCTAAAACAGCAGTTTTTGTGTTCTGTTTATATTTCTGATTAAAAAAAATTAAAAATCACTGGTACTTGTACTGAAACTAATTTTGTATTATACAAATCTTACCTTTCAGTAAGCCAAATAGCACATTTGCCAACTGATTTTTGTGATAATGCCTTTTAGCCAGAGGAAACAGTCACACATGCTGTCCATTAATGCGTCTTATTAAGAAAATTCTGACTTACAAAAATAGCATGTTAGTATTTTCTCTGTGTAGCTTTCTTCTCATAGTTAGATATTTTAGTGCCTGCTCTCCCAATTCAGCTTATCAAGAAGAAGCCCTTTAGGACATGTATTTTACTTCATTTTTAACAATTATCTTCCTCCTTCATTTGTAAAGTAGATTGAGACTTGGGCTCCTTGGTATGTAATAGTCTATAAAATGGTGTTCACTTCCTCAACTCTTTCATAAGAGTCACCATTCTACCCAAATTGAGAAGTGTCCAACTAGGATAAAGCTATAAGGCTCCTCATTTCTTTAACTATACAAATTCAGAAGCGAATCTTATTTTCATTCTGTACTATGAAATGGTAATTCTGGTGTCCTTACTATTTTGGCAAATAGTAAACTCAGTTTGAGAGAGAACACTGTTTCACCTGAGATACTTCTTCATTTCTTAACACCCTTTTACTTAATAGTAATACTTAAGTAATAAACAACATTTGATTTGTATGAGGTTTTCATAGTGCTAAGTTTTCATAGCAACATCTTTAAAACAGCTGGCATTTTTGTGCTCATTCAAGCACTAATTCAAAGCACCTGCAGTTTGGATACAAATGAGTAAGAAGAATAAAGAATGTATGCATTAGCTAAATAATTATTTAATCTGTCAAATTATCTGTAAGACAAAATATACTGAATACTGTAAGAAATAAGGAAATTAATTTGGAAGTGACATTGAAACTGAAATCATCATAATGACCAGGAATTATCCAAGATAAAGACAAATAAGACTGTTCCTGACAAAAGTAACAGCATGAGCAAAGAGCCTGGAGCAAAAGGGAATATGACTTGCTTGAGAAACTGAATGAATGAAAGAAGAACTATATTATTGACATATTTTTGGCACTTTTTTTACTGTCTCCTAAAATCTCAAACTCTAAAGAATCACTAACTAAGAATACATACATATAAAACTCAGTTTCCCAATATACTTTCTATCACTGACTAAAGTTTTCAATGATTTCCTTTCCCTCTCCATTTCCCATTTGCTGGGAGCAAAATCCATGCACAAAAAATAAAATTCTCTAATGCAGTTTCCTTTTCCTTAGCCCTCTTACTGAACCCTGGGTAGTTCCCTGCTTCTTCATTAATTCAGTTTATAACAGAAAAACTCTTTAGTATCTACTCCCTCACCCTCCTCTCACAGAATTCTCTAGCCACTGCCTTCAGCATATCCAGGCTCTTCTGAGGGTCTGACTTTACTTTCATGAGTACAAACTGCTCACACTCCAGATGCCTCACTTCTCAGGGAGGGTGACAACAACATACACTTCTGTCTGCACTAAGACAGACAGATCCAGGTTCTTCCGCCCTGTTGTGTATAAGCCCTCTGCCTCCTTTCAACTGACCACATCTTGTAAGCCTCTTCAGACATCAGCTTCTTTGCACTTTGCCCCCAGATTTCCTCACCCCAAATCTTGCTATCAGCATGGACTATTTACAGCCCAGGAGGGCGATGAATTTGATGTTTCAGTCTCTAACTTTTCTGCTAGCTCCAGCCTGCTGGGTTTCACCCTCCCCAATTTGTATTAACATCCTTTTTGTGAAACAACTCTTTCTTCACCATCTTGGATCTTGGGATCTATAACTTTTAAGCATTCCTTTATCTATGTTTACAACTTCTTTCACCTATTTTCTTTCTAATAAAACTTTCCTGGAAATCTCACCCTTGATAAATTGAACCTCCTATAGTTTTCTGGGTACAGATGAAAACATCTTTATTTCCATGCAGGTTAGGGAATAGCTTTGTTGTCTCCAAATTCAACAATGCCTGGCTCTTCTGTGATCGTCCTCTGCTCCATTCCCCTGGAAACAGTTGTAATTCTTCTGTTTTCCCTCGTTAGTCAAACTTTCATTGACTTATCTATTTCAACGAAGAACTTTACTTTCTTCAGAATAAATAAAAGTCATCAGAAAAGAACTGAAAAACCTACAACCAACACTGTGTCTGTGCCTCCCATCTCCTCCTTTATTCCTTTGTTTTCCCACCCTGTCTGGATTCCATCTGCTTCTATATCCTGCATGATCTTGTCCATCAACTAACTTCAGGCCTGCATCTCCAAACTCTGCTGAAGCCATAACAAGCTTCCTTCCACCAGCCTTCTGTTTTCTCCTGGCCTTGCCTGGTACTAGAAAAAAGTATTGAAGACTCTATCTTCACTCACTGCCCTCCCTTCTTGGCATGGTATTTTTTCCCTAAATTTCAGTAACTTCATTCTGTGACACCACAAACTCCTTAGAAGTGTAATCTCCAAATTAGCCTAGTTCCCTTGTCCCACAGCCAAGCAAACACTTCTTAGGCCTTAATTTCCTTCTCTCTGGAAATTGTTTATTCTTTCTTATCACAGTAATTTTTCTTTGGCTTCTCTGATAATGATATTGTTGAGCTTTCATAGTTCTTTTTATTTATAAATGACAAATGTTGGGAACATTTTCCTCATTCAGAATAAAACAAATGGATATCAACATTTAATATATCAATATTCAATAAGTCCAAATCTATAAATTACTTATTTTTATATCTATTTGATTTTAGCTTGATAGTTCTTTTTCCTTAGTTTAATTTCTTAATTGTTTCTTACATTTAATGTACATTTTCATTGTCCTTTTTGTACTTCAAGGTTATAGACTTGTTTTTTTCAGTGATCCCTTTGTATGCATGTGAAAACAGTGAAGAACTGACATATGTTTTGATATTATGTAGTAAAAGCTCATTATTTTCAATCTTACAGTGTCTCTAGCTCAAGGGTCAATTCTGAGTATTCTTTTTAAGTTTCCCAAATATAAAAAAAAAGCAATGATCTTTATATTTTGGGTTGAAACCTAATTTAATTTCAGATGTGTCTGTTTACTTTCTATTTCTCTGGTCATTTATTTCCAAATGCATCTCTATAAACAACTTCTTCATATCTTAAATTTCATGTATTCTCTGAAAAGTTTGATCCTAGGCATGCTCTTGTCGATCAGTAGACTTATTCTGAGCAATATCCTCATTTCCATAACTTCAATAAATATTTCTGAATGAATGAATCTTTAATATACTCAACTCAGAGTTGATAGAAAATAATTCTTAGACACAGACAGGTTGACAACATAACATTTTAGTTGTTGAGCTGTTATTTATTCAATAGTTGAAGTATTCAAATATAATATTAATTTTAACACTTACTTTGATAGCACACTTTTAAAAGCTAGCTTAATAATTTCTTAAATATTCAGAAATGCTAAACTAAATAAAGTGGTAAAGTTATTATTTACATGTAAAATAGGTTATCAGTGAGAACACTTTGGCTATGCATTTTTGAAATCATACAATTAGTTCTTAGTCACATAAATGAAGACTTTGATGTGTTTTTAATGTTTTGATTAGTGCATTAGAGTTATACATTATATTGGGGTTTATTGTGACATAATCAGACATGCATGCAATATAATTTGCTTTACTTCAGACCTCAGGACTTGCTCTTTCCCTTCCCTGCTCCTTCCCTCTGTTCTCCTTCCTTTACTCTGCTAGTCTTATATTTATTTATAGTTTTTTTAATTGTAATTTATAAGTATACGTGAAGGTGAAATTCAAAGTGGTATATTTATGTATGTACATAGCATTATTTGGTTAATTCCTTTCCATTTCCTCCCTCTTCCCTGTCCCTCTGTCCTCTATCCCCTTCCTCTACCCCACGATCTCCCCTCTGTTTTTATGGGATTCCCTCCTCCCTTTTTTCCCCCTTATTTGCTCCAGCTCCCACAAATGAGAGAAAACATCTGACCCTTGACTTTCTGAGTCTGGCTTATTTCACTTGGCATGCTTGAAAAGTTTCAAAACCAATTGCATCATTTCTGTTTTTCTATATTTTTTTGCCTTAACTACAAAATGCAAAGTTGTGGTGCCTCTGGAATACGCCACACAGCTTCAGAAATGAAAAGGACAAACTTGGCATATAAACTAGGCATTAGATCATTTTTCTCAAAGCTTTTTCATGAGAAATCTCACATCATTTGGGGTAATCTTAAAAATACAAATTCCTGGGCTGGGGATGTGGCTCAAGCGGTAGTGAGCTCACCTGGCATGCGTGCGGCCCGGGTTCGATTCTCAGCACCACATACAAACAAGGATGTTGTGTCTGTCGATAACTAAAAAATAAATATTAAAATTTTCTCTCTCTCTCCCTCTCTCACTCTCTCTTTAAAAAAAAAAATACAAATTCCTGGATGTCAATCTAGATGAATATAATAGAAGTATCTGAGGATTAGGTCAATGTCTCTACACTTTATACATTTCATAGCTATTCTTGTGCATCTTAAATTGGAGAATCATTATAATGAATAAATTGTTATCTGGTTGAGACAAAAGGCTGCATTTGCATGTTTTTAGAACATATACTATTCAAGTCCTCAAGTGCTTTAGAGAAGACCTTTCAGTGTTGTAAAGAAAAAATTTACATAATTATGTGGAAAAGTCAATTTCTATAGCTTAAGGCATGGTCACAGGATTCTATAGAATGTGAAATATTATGGGAAAATCCTGGCATCAAAAACATCTTCTCTCTGAATGTTAAAGTGTTTTTTGACTTCTATAGAGCAGTGCTTCTCTAACTACATATGGAGAAAAAGCATGTGTGGAACTCTGTAATGTGCAGACTTAGAAGGGCAAGGATAGGGATGGGATTCTGAATTTCTAAAAAGTTCCCAGGTGAGTTCACATGTTGAGCAACAACGTTATAAGAAACAGCTGGCTCACTGTGATTGATATAACTCTCAGTAAAGTTTCTACATCATTAGTTTTCTTATAAAAAACATTTTTCAATTATTTTTATTCATCAAGATTAAAATAGGATCTTTGATTAAGAAAAAAGTATCAATTTAGGTCTTTTTGAAATGCTCGTTGATGCTCCTTGATATCATCACCCTTCTATCAAAATGTCTTTCTCTACCTATGATATAAAATAGTAATACAATATAATTATTTACTCAGCAATGAATATCACAATATTACTGAAAGCATATATTTCAATAATAAGAATAAACAACAGAGAATTATTCCAAGTAATTTTGCTTAAAAGAAGAAACATAGAAAAAGTTAATAAATATCCTAGGATTTAAATAAAGAGTACTACTGTTTTTAATGAATCCTAAAAGTTTTACTCAGTGTTCAAAGATTATTATCCACACAATGTAAATTTTTAAGGTAAACATGAAAAATTTGAGAGTTTCAATATTTTTTCCAAATGAACAAAAGTGCCTAATGTGGGAGCATTTGCATTTGAGGACAATTCAGGCAATTTGTGAAAGCTGAGAGCCCTAAGATTTCAACTTAAGTAGCAGAGGCTTGTTTTGGAGTAACCAGAGGGATTGGCTATTATTCAGACTAATGACACTTTTAAAGGGTAAAGGCCTAGAAAACCCAGTAATGCTGACTCATAAGTGTACATTTGTTCTGGACTTCTAAGGGAATTAGACATGCAATTCCCATTAACATTAACAGGAGACAGAAGTTCTATATCTAATTTCCCTCTCAGCAGGCTGGAAACAAACCCCATAATTTGAAGGATTTGCAGCTTTAAGCAAACTATATTGTGATCAGAAATTGTATATGATGAAATGGAAATGATGGAAAAAATGCCTTATCCTTAATTTTAAATGACCTTGTGTTTCACAAAGCATCTGAGGCACAAATTAAAATAAAGAACAGTTGTATTGTAGAATAGCCTTCATTCTTAAACATGAGTGTTACGGCCCCAGTGCCCTGATCTGTTAAAGATGGTGAGTTTAGCTCCTTGAAATGCCACTTTGAAAATTGGTTTTGTCTGATCTGTATAATCTTGTCAGTAAAACAGCTCAATCTGGATTTGTTGCTTAGCATGAAATATAATGATTAAAAGAAGAATTGTGATGCTTCTTTAGAAAGGGAAAAACCACATGTATGTAAAAACAGTAATGATTCATTGCTAGTGTCGTTATTTTAATTGACATCTGTGGATTTAACTTTTGTGGAGTTGCATCACGATAAGAGAGTATTTTCTTTCTTTTTGACATAGATGATTATGATTAAGGATTCATAGGAGTCTTTGAATAAAATAATGCTAAGGCAAAAGTTAATATCAATACCACTCTTTACAATTATACGAACAAAACAACAATGGCAAATTTGCCATTGCACAAAACAAAAAACAATAAAAATAAAAACAAGATAATTGTCCCTTTGGGTCCCTGTTTAATAACAGCTAAACAAACTGAAAATAATCCACTAGTATAAAGAATAGTATGTTTTGAAGTGGAGTTTAGTGCCCGATACTAAGGTTAAGGATGAAGTGAGGCAACTTAACTTTCTGACTTCACTTGAATGTTTTTCTGAGCTCAAAAGAATTCTAATAGAAGACAGTGAGAGGAGGCCATGCATCAAAGAAAGCTATTGAAAGAAGTGGTGGGAGAAATATTAGAAGGTACAGCTGATGGAAGAGATGAGATTCAAAAAACAGGAGGGATGCTTCAGAAGGGAGTGGCGGAACTTGTTGACTGCCAGAGTCTGCCAAGTTCAGGAGCTTTTTCTCACTTGTCTTCGTGGCTGATTTCTCATCCTTTTCAATCACTCATCACTCTTACAACAAGTAGTCATTCTTTTTGTCTCTGCCTTTAGCCCCTCTCTTCTGTTTTGCTTTCTCTCCCTGCAGCGTGTCCCAGAGATATCCCTCAGAAGCCCTGGATACTGTGCTGCCTGCCTGTCCTTTCTGGCCTGAGGTTTGGGATTATAATTATAAGAACTTCTCAGGTAGCTCACTCTGTCCTCGATTTCTTTCTACCCTGATATTATAATCTACTTAGATTTATTTTTTAAAAGAGTACTTTGACCAAGACACTACCTTTCTCAGAAGGCTTCTACTCTTGGCCATTTAGTAAGAGGATAACATAAACGGATTAACCTGGCATTTATGTCAGGTCCTAAGCAGAGCCTTGCAAGCCTTACTTATGTGGATTTTCCTTTATCAGCCACACACCCTGCTTCAGATCAAGCAGCTCTTCCTGCAAAGTGCTTGTGGTGTTCCCTGCTTTTGCTGTGCTGTTTTTCTGTCTGCGTGTCCAAAGCCTGGAGTCCACGAGGGCCTCCCGGAGTCCCGGAGCTCAATCATTACCTTCATCTCAAGGCATAGTTCTCAATCTGTTATATGTTTGAGTTCACAGCTTTATTCTTCTTGTTGGATTCTATGAAAGGCAGAGAACTATGCTAATTGTCAATATTCTCTGAAATTTCAAGTACAAATCCTGGTAAATAGTAGGCCCTCAATGAAGATATATATTACACTTTTAAATATGCTTTCTAAGTTTTAAATAAGGCTAAATATTTAAAAATCATTTATTAGAAACTTTGTGCAAAACGTATTGATTTGTATAAAAGCATAAATGATTCATTTTGAAAATCATCACTGCGCATTTAGTGCCCAGAAGGACACCTAGCAACTCGTAAGCACACAATTAAAATGTATTAAATGAATAAATCAATAAATATGAGATTTAAACCATTTCCTAATATCACTCTTTTTTACTCTCATAATTTATACTTCTTATTTCCAAATATATAATTCTGCCCCTCTCCCCAGACTGAAATATCTTAAGCATAGAGGTGGGTCTTTTTCTAGAGAGGCAAAATCCAAATACCGTGGTGGGAGGAGGGGTAGAGATGAGAAAGTTGAAAAACATCAACAAAAAAACAGTTTGCCTTGTTGACTGATTCTTATTGTTACTATGAATATTGATGATGATGTTGATGTTAATATTCTTACCATTTCTGTTTAATCTGCAATTGAAACAAGATTATCAGAAAGTTCAGAAAAGAATGACAATTTTAAGGAACATGTGATGAAAGATGTTTTTCCTGCACTCCTCTTAGATGCTCTAAGTGCCTCAACTTCTAATGCACATAAGTTTATGTAGAAAATGCCTATTGTATGAAACAATTT
Source organism: Callospermophilus lateralis (assembly GCF_048772815.1). Taxonomy (NCBI): domain Eukaryota; kingdom Metazoa; phylum Chordata; class Mammalia; order Rodentia; family Sciuridae; genus Callospermophilus; species Callospermophilus lateralis. The sequence continues at coordinate 38,194,162 of NC_135314.1, read as the reverse complement.
ATGTAATACATCTGGAGGTAGATGTCTACTAGGTCGGGTGAAATTCCCGATAACTTCCAGCAGTGAACACCAGTTGGCACCATGCCATTGAGGCTCTACAGATATTCCTAAGATGACCTCCTGGTTAGAGGCAGTCTGGACAGAATTTTTGTTATCACCCTTTTTAAGCTTTGAAATGTAGCAGATTTATCAAAACTGAGATGGAGCCATAAAAGAACTTCATATTATTTTACTAGAGTAACAGCAAAGGAATCTAAAAATAAAATTCCCTCTATGCTCCTGGGGTATGAGCACTTCATGTAGCTTTGTGATTTGACATCATAAGAAATTCCAGGGGAGGCTGCGCAAGCAGGGAGGAAGCCAGGGTCAAGGAGCAGCGGGTTCCAAACCTGTGCTTGACTTACTTTGATGATCTTATTTGTTATATCAAATGGAGCGGAGAAAAAAAAAAAAGAAAAAAAAAGGGCTCTCCAATGAGCATAAGAAGCTACTCTTGGTTTTAATTCACTCCCTTTGATTTCCCTCAACAGCACAGATTAAAGATGGATCTTTTTTTTTCTCCTGGTGCATCTCACTGTGGTACTCACTAGGAGAAAGAAAGAGCCAGCTTTAAAGGATTCTTTGTCCAACACGGTCTCTTTAACTACCAAAACATCTTCCAGGATGAAGTGCCAAGGTGTTTGATGTTTGCTGAACTAGATATCACATTCCGTCAATCAAATGCAAAGCCAGTACCTGGCAGCCTAGTTATGAAAATCAGACAAAATGATATGGAAAGAACAAAAAGCTCCACATTAAAAAATCACTTTAAACTACCTTACTTCATTCATTTACATAAATATAGAAGTGCCAAGTTGCTGGACTGGAGATGTAACTCAGTGGCAGAACGCATGCCTAGTATGTACAAAGCTCTGAGTTTGATCCCAGCACTGAAAAAAAAAAAAAAGAAGAAAAAAGAAAAAAGAATACATAGAAGTGCCAATTGGAGGAAGAAAGAAATCACTTAAACAGCTCGATTGAAATGCACAGGATTGTTGTGAGGGGGTGGTTCCCAGCTCCCTGGGCACACATTCCCAGGCTCATAATGCTCCATTGGTGAAGTCACTGTCTTTCACTCACTATCAGTTGATAATGAATGTCAAGACTAATGCTCCCAAATCAGCAGCCATTGCCAGCATACAAGAGTAAGCATGTTTTAAACATATGTTTTACATGCTACAATCAATCTATATACAACTAGTGCATCTAACATGATGTATATGGTATTAATAAACTTGGAGAGTTGTGCTGCAGAGAGATAACACATTTTGCAGCTCAATGGAGGCTCTAATTTGCCCCTTATGCCTCATGGCACTTTCCAAGAAGTGTGTTATCTGAAAGTAGCACACCCTTGGCTTATGCCTTATTGCTTAATTGTAATCCAAAAACATCAGATTCAAATAATTGCCAACCCAATTTGCCATTAACCATTGTAGGCTTTCTGACTTAATCTAAACGAACATTTAAGAAATGTTAAAGTTATATTGACCTTAAAGGAAGAGACACCTTTACTCTTATAATTACATATTTTAATCAGAGATTTCTTGGGGAGAAAAGAAGAGGATCAAGAAGTTGGGTATTTCTGTCTTTTTCTTTTTGACATAGTCCATCTTCATAAATTCACCTGCATTCCAGTATACAAACTTTTACTTTGGCAATAAAAAGCCATAGATGACTACTATTAACCATACATATATATATTTGGAAAAAGCAGAATTTTCCTGTAACTGGAAAATGACAAGAATTTGAGTCAATTCAATAGAGTTTCAAAGACATACATTTATGTTTCACCTTTTGTAAACGTAGCATTTATTTGCACTAACCCTATTTGGTACTTCTTACAATGAATATAAGAGCTTTCCCCACCAGCCTTCAAATTGAGTAAAATATTTCCTGATTCCTTAGGTTAGTGATATGAATGATACATTTGCCCAGTGTAAGAGTTTTCCAGCTGGACTCCCCCTATTATAGAAAATCTGTTCTTCAACCTTTCCTATCTATCAATGCCATTCATTTTAAGAAGCATAGCTCTCTTTGACTGTGTCATTTCTCTTTGGAAACAGAATCTGAAACTTACTATTACTTTTACCATAAATATTTAAATCATATCCTTGAATTAAAAGTTCTAAATGATAGGACCTCAATCTGTTTCAAGTGGTTTTCCAGGTCATCACCTTCACTTATTCTATGATAAAACTATACCCCAACTTGCAGCATTTGTCCTGTGCTTTCCAACATGCATGAGTTCCCCGCACTGCTTCTGCTTGCAGAATTCCTTTCCTCATTGCTCTTCATTTCAATTATTTTTCCTTTTCATTTTTTAAATTCATTTTAATCTAGTCCAAAGATTCCTAGATTCTTGTCTGACTCTGTGTTCATTTCCATGCTGCCAGACACTGTATTTGAGGTCACCTGGAAAAAAAATTCACATAGTCTAATAATTCCTGTGTAGCCTGAGAAATGCTCTGATAGAGAAGCTCAGGCACAATAAATACTCAGATAACCATTACCAAACTCAGTCTGTGTGGGCAAGGGAGACTTCCTGAAGGAGATGGCCCTTGAACAATAACTGGAGGAAGATTATAGGGGAGGAAAAAAATGCTTTCCATGGGGAGGGAATAGTGTATTCTGGGCTGGACCCAGATTCCCTCTGTTCCTGCTCAGTACCTGTCTCTTATCTGGAGTTCTTCAATGCCTCCTTGATGTTGCTGTTTTCATAGGGAGTGAACATAATTTCTTTCTGTTTTGGTCCCTGAATCTTTTCAATTCTTCAGCTCCCTGAAAGCTTTCATGACTCAATGGTGTATGTATGTCATTCCATATGGAATGCCCTTGTTCTAACTTTTTATTATCCAATATTGTGCATTTCTTTCCTTGTACTTCACAAAGCAGAATTATTTGATTCTTCCTCTACAATCTTATGTAAGCTACTTATCTTTTGATCACAATTATTGCCATTTTAAAAATATTTTTTAGTTGTCAGTGGACCTTTATTTTATTTATTTACATGTGGTGCTGAGGATCAAACCCAGAGCCTCACACATGCTAGGCAAGCGCTGTACCACTGAGCTTACAAATACAGCCCCAAATATTGCCATTTTATAACCGTATTAGGTTCTTTCCCCCAGGACCTTCCATTGGAAGTCAGGAGATCTTTTCATGTGTTATCTGGCTCAAGAAAGCACTATCTCTAAATTTTTAAACTATGCTATCAGAAGACAATAATTATAATTTTCTCTATTGACAGAAAATGCTAATAATCAAATAGGTATCTGGACATCACTTAATTTTTTTTATGAGCTTAAGGGAAGAAAATTACTTAGCCTGTATTGGGGATTACTACATTCCAATCCCTATACCAACACACAACATGATGTCTTCAAGTCTTTCTCTCACACACAATACCACCGATACAACCACTATTAACAGCAACAATGACAATAAAGACAAAGGCTAAGAGGAAATCATTCCATGGATAAGATAAAGGAAAAAGACATGGGGATTAATTAAGAAACTCACCTTAGAATGCACAAATTGTAAGAGGAAAAACCAATTTTCAAGCTTCAGTTTGCCAGTCCTCAAGGCCTTTGTCTTTGCCTTATGCATACAACATAAAAAGTTATTATTTATTAGTGTTTCATTTTATCATATCTTCAGAGTTTTTATTATGTCTAACGTTCTTTTTATCAAAAAATATCCAGTCTCCCTCACCACAGACAGCAGTCCTTCCATGCCAACCGTATATGACGAGGAGAGGGAAGCCTATCCTTTTTTGTGTTCAGCTTCCTCATGAAACCTGTCATTTTGCCATTGAGAAACAGACTATTTCTTTAAGAGTTTCCAAGTTCTTCATTCAGTTATAATATGTATTATGTTTTAATCCACTTAATTTTAGAAGATAATTTTCAACCCAAGTCAAATAATCATAGCCTCTATTAGTTAGGGTTATACATGCTCCTATAACAAGTAAACTGCAATTTTCAAGGGGTTAGAAAAATAGAAATTTATTTCTTATTAGCATAGCACTCCAACAGGGTGTTCTTATTGCTGGGGAATAGTAAATCTCTGTGCTATAGAATCAGGTTGATGGATGCCCTGGGCATTAGAATTTATCCAGAAGGGAGAACACCAAGGAGAAACACATCTCACTTCTTTTTTTTTAATTATTTTTTTTATTATTTGCTCAAAATATTACAATGATCTTGACATATCATACATTTGATTCAAATGGGGAACATAATCTTATTTTTCCACGTGTACAGATTGCAGGATCACAGCCACGTTTATACATAAAGCCATACTAGTGTCTATTGTATTCTGCTACTCTTCCTATCCTCTCCTCCCCTCCCCTCCCATCACCTCTTTCTACCCAATCTACTGTGACACATTTCTCTCTCTCTTTTTTTTTCTTCCCCCTCACACCATCTCACATCTCATTTCTTAAAAATCCCAGCTCAAAATTTCAAACACACTTTCTTTTGCCATATTTTGATTAGCACTATTATCTTATATCTGGAAAATAAAGAGGGTACAATTATGAAATTTATGAAATACTGTGGGTTCTGAAACTTACATAATGCCAGGGTTCTTTTAAGGCAAAACATAATATATAAGTTACTAATATAAAATTAGGTATATGGCTTTGGAAGAGGCAATGAGGGATCTTAAAGATTAACATCATTATGTCACAATCAGTCAACCTTTGAGAGCTAAGTAATAATAGTCCCTGGTTTGAAAGCTACCTCCAGACACAACTCCCCTCTATGGAAGGACAGAACAAAGACTTGGTAGACGGCTGTCTCTCTCTACCATATAAATTAAATTTAAATCTCCTGGAAAGTAAGATATAATGCTAAATCATATCTACTATTACCTATCATTTTTTAAAACAAGTCTAAAATATGCAATCATTTTAAACAATATAAACAAGATTCTGGAATTTCATAAAAATGATTAAGCTAAGGTGAATTTAATAGGTCATAAATGAAATAAAATAGCTAAACAGACTGTTCATTAGTTTTTTGTTTGTTTGTTTCATATAGTGACATGATTTTGCAAACCCAGAATTTCTTTGACATATTTTCTGAAAGATTAGATGTTAAATTTAAGCCATCACTATTATATCTATGGGACTGTATTGAACTATGATGTAAACTTATGCTCATCAAATATTATATACTACACAGCCACATTAACCTAATTTAATTTATAGTTTCCTAAGGTGTGTTGTATGAATATGAGGGGTGAGGAACAGGAGAGAGAGAAAGACAGGGGGAGAGAAAGAGAGAGACTGAGTGATTCAATGGTATCAAATACTATGTAGTGACATAGTATTTGAAATCTGTAAAATTATTGTGAACTTGAAAATCACAGAGCTTCCTGCTCTATCTCTGCTGTTTCCTTTCTGCAACAAGGTATTTCCCCACCCTTAGTCTGTAAAATGGGAATAATAGTACTGAAGTTGTTCAATTGAAAGTTTTTGTAAATACCAAACATACTGCTGAATGAAAAATAATCATTTAGTGATGATAAAGCACTTGATATTATAGTGATTATAACTGATTATAATCATGATAATAATGATAAAATACTAACCTTGTGGGGTCAATGATTTTCAGAATGCATGGATATCTATGTGAAAGTTCCCGACTCATGAGGTATGGGATTTTGAAGAAGATACATAGTTTTTCTATGTTTCTTACTCCTTCTCTTTATCAGGATCATTACATATTATCCTGCAGAGATAATATGAGAATTAAATGAACATATATAAAAGCTTAAAATAGTCCCTAGGACATTAATCCATTAAATATGTAAAAGTATTCACTAGATAAAAAATTATTTTATATGCACATTCATTTCCTTTCAAAATCATCTGTTTTTAAAGACAACTTAAATCCAAATTTCATTATAATAGCTACCTTCACATATCAACTTTATATGATTTCTCAATTTTTTTGAAGGTTCAGTAGTTGCTAAGATCATCTCTAGTCAAACTTCTTGAAGTCTGACTGACTGTAGTACGGAATCTGTTTTGCTATCCTGAAGAAATTGGATTCTGTGTTTTGTTTTTTGTATTTTAATATGTATATTTTTTTAGGTGTAGTTGGATACAATACCTTCATTCACTTAATCTCTTTTTATGTGGTGCTGAGGATCGAACCCAGGGCCCTATGAGTGCTAGTCAAGCTTTCTACCACTGAGCACAACCCCAGGCCCAGATTCTCTGTTTTATGAGTGTGAGAGTGAAATAAATATACATTCAAATTTCTTTATTATTAGTTCTGTGTAAATAAATCTTTATCTAGATCGATATTCCATTTATCTGATTTTCTAAAGCAATGATTTTTCTATCAGAACTCACCAAACATATTTAGGCAGCATTATAAATTCTGCAATTTTTCTGAAGTTGTGTCAATAATAACCAAAGCAATTGCTCCATCCCTGTTCAAATTCTCTTAGTGGAAAATAGTTTCATCTTTTTTGATTTATGCCTGCCTTTTGTAATCTCATGTTTTAGAATTTCTAATATCCTCATTATTCTTTGAGTCTTTTCAGAATATTTTCTATTAGTGACACCACAGAAAATGCCCAAGTTTTATTATTTTGTGAATTATTAATTCACAGTATTTATACTGCATTTGTAATACAGCAGAAGTATATTATTATGCTGATCTCATATTTATAAGCAGAGACAACTGAGGAGAAGAGGTACTTAAACAAATTTGGGTTACAGTTGTAGAATAAACGTACCTCTCTCACTTTACTTTTATATTGATATTGATCTTTTTTTAAATACTTACTTTGTAGTTAATTTGATTTATGTTCTGCAATGCATTGTGAATGTGGAGGTCAAACTATTGATTACTTGTTTTATAGTCTTGTCTTTCAAATTACTTCTTAGAAGGTAAATTTCATTATTAGTCATGGTAAATAAGTTCAACAAGGTAGAGGCATTTCTCTAAGTAATTCAATCTATAAAAATGTTATACCCCACAAATAGAAATAGAAAAAAGGACAACTTATTATGTGAAATGATTAATGTACAGTGACCTGAATTATTGCCCATAAGATATTCATTTAATGGGAAATCTTTATATAGCTATATATGCACACATATACACACATTTATACATATGTGTAACTCATTTTATAATTTTCACATTTTTATTTTATTACAAACCAATTACCCATTAAACAAATACATTCAATATGGACTATAATAATCATGCCACAATTATATTAGACTTATTTAAAATGCTCAAATGCATCTTATATGTATAACATTCCTTTTGTTTTTGTTTCCTGACTATGGCATTTACTAGAATAAATCTCCTTCTGGGGAAAGTTAATAGTTCTGTCTCATCTATTGTTTCTTCTTATAGAAATGTGAGGATAATACCTTTTTTCAGTGTGACAATTAGGATGGCACAATACTCTGAGAGAATGGAAAAATCAATGATGTATAACTGCTGATTTTATTTTGATAATCATCAACATTATTATAATTTTAAAACTTCATATAGAAATATTATAGGGTTTTTTCCTGGATAATCTAAGAATCAGCTGAAATATATAACTATAAAAAAATCTTAAATCATCTGGGTTTTTTCTGTGTTCCTTCCATAATGAGTACTAATCTTTGATGACTTTACCAAGAATTCTGTTTAGCACTTATTATTTTAGTTTAGAAAACCCTTTCAAGAAACACTGTGAAAGGAAATTAAGCCCATCACATAGATCTGAAAAATGAGTTCCAGATAAATTTGCACTAGTTGGTAAAATTTTTAGTAATAGAAACAATTGAACAAGTTATTTATAATAATTAACTCTACACTTAGCAATAGTATATCATGGGTTTGCAACTGATTTTAATGTTCTCTACATTTACATTTAATTATACCATAATTATACCTATCCTTATATTCCCTTCATGTGAAGTTCTATATTCATAAATATCAATCAACAAATATTTATTTGCGGCCACTTTTTTTATTTACAATATTCATAAAGTATAATATCTTGGAGGGCAGGATCTACTTCATGTATTTGCACTACAACAAGGAATTTAAACAGCAACTCAGAAATATATTTGGAGAAGAAAAATACAAATAAATATCACATAAATGAGAATATCCTGAATCAGATATGGTAGGGATACAATTCCCATCTCTCTCCCTGATATGTTTTTCTAATATTTATGACTGATAGTGAGGGTTAAGTCTTGGATGGCCTGATTGCTGTGTGTGGTCTTAGTTGGTCAGCTTCTCCAGGGGTAACATTTCCCCTTCTATCTGATTTATGTCCAAGATGAATCTCAAGCATCACTTGATGTTCAGAAAGTTCTTTCTGACAGCTGTCTCACAAGATGAGTAGCAGAAGCAGACCAGGTCATGGGTCAGATTTATAGTCAGGACTCAGATGAGAGCCTGACTAGAAGTCTCCATTCAGAGTTCATTTTCAGAATTTTAGGGGATTTACCCTCCTTTCTTCTACCTGTTGTCAGCTCAGGTCAGCTACAAGGTGTTTCTTTCATAAAGGGAGTTTAAGCTACTCCTAGAAGAGTCTTATTTTGTTTTAAAGTTTAAAAAGGTTGCATCTCTGCTGACTTGGTCTTGTCTCTAGGACAACCAAGCTTTATGTCCCATTGTCATAGAGATCAGGTAATTTCTGGCCCAGGATTGGAAATCTCATTCTATGCTATATCATATTTCTAAATGATGCATAGTGTAGACCCTTAGAAATGTTTCCATGAGCTTTATTGCTTTCATTAGTCTTATGGCCACAGTAGCTCTCATATGGTATACTACAGTGATTTAAATAGAAACCATACACATGATTAAGCATTGCTGAGATACAAATATCTAAAGGGTGACTTGTCTTTACATTTAGCCTCTTGAGAAGAGAAATAATGATAGGTCCATACTTATTTATGGAACAGCCAAAGTAGAACTCTGACTCAGGATGCTATGAAGTTTCCTAATAAGAAATACACAGCTGGGCGCGGTGGCATTTTCCTGTAATCCCAGTGGCTCAGGAGATGGAGGCAAGGGGATTTTGAGTTCAAAGCCATCCTCAGCAAAATTGAGGTGCTAAGCAACTCAGTGAGACCCTGTCTCTAAATAAAATACAAAATAGGGATGGGGATGTAACTCAGTAGTCAACTACCTCTGTGTTCAATCCCTGGTACCAAAAGAAAAGAAAGAAGAAAATACACACACACACACATACACACACACGTGTGTGTGTATGTGTATGTGTGTATGTGTGTGTGTGTGTGTATCCCTAACTTAAGATAAAAAGAAACAGCTACAAATATAATAGTGCATACAAATAAGTTTCTTGATGTTAATATCTGATTTCTCCTAAAAATAAAATATGAAATAAAACTACACTTGGTTATTAAGATCCACTTTTTCTTCCAATTTGGGTAGATTGTCCTTTGGTTCCAGGCTGTTGTTCCCCCTTTACTTCTGTTGAAATTTATCATTTTCTCAATCAGGGCCCTTCTTGGTCCTTGCAGTTTAGTCTTAGATTTAGCTAATTTAATGCATGAAATGTATTTCAAATGTCGAGTCTTTAATAATGTTTTCTTTGAGATTTGCTTCTGTTGATAAAATTGAAAAACGTTTGCTGCCATTAACCCCAAGGGATTCCCTGTGTCTACACTGAGCAAATTTTTTGTGCTTTTCCTCCCTGATTTACTTGCATTTTGTGATACTGTAGAGGAACATGCTTCCTTGGATGGAAATGTTACTTTCTAATTCAGAACTAACAGCAAATGAATTTTCATTCATGGAGAGCAAGCATTAGTCTCCATCAACATACCCTTCTCCTCTCCATGAACAAAGGTTTGGAGAACATTTTTATTTAATGATGTAATACCCAAGCTTACACTGGCTACTCTTGTAACACTTAAATTACATAAAGCTTCCTTGACTGGAGCATATCAGACCTGACCAGGTCCAATATTTGCTCCCCTCTTCAGCTTTATTAGTTGTGGATATTCAGCTTAGAGCATCAGCCTCCTACTAGGAAACTTATAGGAACAGTCTGTCAGCAAATGATAGTGACCTTCATGAAAACTACTAGGAAATACCCAATTTGGAAATGCTTCATTTAATATTTCTGATCACCCATAAATATGAACGTTAAGTTTCGGCAAAATGAAACTTTCAAACAGACAGCAAACTGTACCAGTTTTGAAATTTTGTTTTGTGTCATATAAAGAAATGTATTTTTAAAAATGTCTCAGCCTTGCTGTTTGAAAAAGAGAATGTCCATCAATTGGACTAAATTTATAGCTATGTTGAAATTTCTCCCTGCTAAAGCATGAACCCTGCTTAATTGGACTGTGTTGGGAAGCTTAATTGAACAGTCATCACTTCCTTCCTCATTTTTCATACACAGGCAGGCTGTCAGGCCTTCCCAGGAGTCATGGTGCCCCAGTACCCATACTTTGGAGTTTGCATACTTTGACAAACATTCAAAATGATGGGATGATTTTATGATTTCCTCGTTCTTTGAAAGAACAAAAAACAAAAGTACAGTATTTTTGCTAATCATCAAGATTTATTCATTATGTTTTTCTACTTGACATCATTTCTACCATTTTGTTTCTCTGCATATGAACTATTAAAATAACAGCACCATCTGGAGAGTTAAGTGAAACAGAACTGAAGTGCTGAGTATATGAAATTATATGACTGTGGGTACGATAGCTCTAAATAATTTATGCTCAAGTATAGCAAATAAATTTTGAAACTGTGTTCCTGTGCTCCAACATAAGATTCTAGCTCATTTTCAGAACTATTAGAAAACTATTATTCTATGGAAAAATCAAAGTTTTCCTCCTCCTTAAAATATAGATATCTTGATTGTACTTAGTATATCATGTTGCATCTCTTGGGAATGTAGACTGACTAAAACCCACTCTATAAATTTCAGATTATAAAGGCACATTTCATTTGAAAAAAAAAGCACAAAAAAATTATAAAACAAAAAAATTGAGAAACATAAGTGGTCTCTTCTGCCTCAAGGCCTTGGAACTTAACTCTTCCTTCTGCCTACAATATTCTTCCCCTGATTCTGTGTAGCTCTCATCTTGTTTTTTTTTTTAATTTTTTTTTAATTTTTATTTTTAGATTTTTGCCTCAAACCTCATCTTTTACAGATGTGTGCTATGATTATGGTTTAAAATAGTATTATTTCCTACCCAAACCCTCAATATGTCTCATTGCTTTTTTTGGTCTTCCTTGCAGTTAATCCCCTTGATATTATGCACCTTTCTGTTTTCTAATTTATTTTCTGTCTCCTTCTAAAATGTTAGTTCCATGCCAGGCGTGGTGGCTCATGCCTATAATCCCAGTGACTTGGGAGGCTGAGGCAGGAGGATTGCAGGTTTGGGGTCAGCCTCAGCAACTTAGTGATGCCCTAAGCAACTCAGCAAGACTTATCTCAAAATAGAAAATAAAGGGGCTAGAGATGTGGCTTAGTGATTGAATGCCCCTGGGTTCAATCCCTGGTTATTTATATATATATATATATATATATATATATGTGTGTGTGTGTGTGTGTGTGTGTGTGTGTGTGTGTGTGTGTAAAAAAATAAATAAAATGTTAGTTTCACGAGAAACAAGAATCTTATTGCTTTCTTTTAAAATTTTCCTTCCTGTTTCCCTGCCTCCTTCTTTCCTTCCTTGGTACTAGAGTTTGAACCCAGTGCCTTAAGCATGTTAGGCAACCACTGCAACTCTGAACCACTTCCCTAGTCCATTTTTATTTTACTTTGAAACAGGGTATCACTAACAATTGGAGACTGGTCTTGAATTTATCATCTTCCTACCTCAGCCTCCCAAGTAGCTGGGATTACAGGCATGTGCCACTGTATTTAGCAAGATTTTTATTTTTGTGTTATTTTTTGCTGTTGTATCATCCGTATCCTAAAACACAAACTGGTTAATAGAAGGACCTCCACTACAAAGATTTGTTTAGAAAATTTATATAGGTAAATTAATAAAAAATCTAATAAAGTTCTAATTGTATATACAATGTTTTGAAAGAAAAACTATCAGGGTAAATTATTGGATCTGTTACCAATATCACAGCCTGGTGGGTTTCCCTCACTACTCCGTGTACACATAAAGCTAGGAATTACTTCTATTTTTTTATTTCCGGTATTTTTTATCTCAGTGTTTATACAAATTTCTCAATATATAATATTCTTCTGATCATTCCCCAACCCGGTTCTAACTATAGACATTCTGATCAGCTTTTAAAGTTCAGATCAAAAGATACTTCCTTCTTGAAACCCTCTATATTCCTAGTCATAATGAGTCAGTTGTTTCCTCTCAATTGTGACTGCTATTTTACTGTTCTAGTTCTTATTCACTTTAGTTTTTGTATCCCTGTGTCCCCAGCTAGATTGGTTAACAAATAAATCAATTTATCTCTCAATACCATGAGGTACCCAGCACAATGCATTGCATGCTTAAGGTACTTAAATTATTTTTGTGGTAGAAAGGGAAGTATAAATGAATCTAATTCAGTGCTTTCAGTAAATGTCCACAGTAAAATTGAGGCTCAGAGGGGTTGATGCCAAAAGCATCTCGAATTCTATTTAATTAATTTGATCTACCTTTTAAAAACCAGAGGTCGACTTAAGTTGACCAGCTTATCTACAATAAGAAATCAACCTGCAGAACATCCCTTCCTTCTCCCCAGATTCTACCCATACATGAATTTGGGAGGAGTGTGTTTATCGACTGAATGGTGACTAAAGAGAAAAAGGTAAATCATCTGCAGAAATTGACAGCCTGATGTTCCTGTTTCTGTGATAATTCCTGTTTGTTAGAAAATGCTGGCACTGTTACATGTGGCCCATGGTTTGTTGTATCATTTGCTCCATAATATAGACACTCAATATCTCAGACAAGACACACTTAGATGTATAATATCTCTCTCTGTCTCTCTCTCTCTGTCTCTCTCTCTGTGTCTCTCTCTCTCTCTCTCTCTCTCTCTCTCACACACACACACACACACACAGTGTTGATAATGAGAAAACTTCAAGGGAGAAGCTGTGCCGGTGTCCTTTTTATCCAGGCCTTCATTTCTAAAGCTATTTCCTGATGGGTAGGCAGCCAATAAGTATCAGCACTGCCAACGTCCTGACAAAGCATCTGATCCTGCTCTTTGTGGCCATTTCTTAACATTAGTCGGAAGCAGCACATATTGACACTGAAATGTATTTAAAAGCAAGGCTCCTGACAACTACACTTCAAGAAGGCAGAGCCTTTAAAAATGCACAGGGCACGTTGTGCTGACAGCAGGCTCTGTGGAGTTTCCCGCTAAACAATCCCATGCCAGGGGCTCAGTAAAGGTACAAGGAGCCCAGGGGAGAAAAGTGCTGGTTTTTCTTAAAAATTACCTGCTGTCAGTCATTTTGGCATCATTTGGGGCAGCAGGTGTTCCACAAGATAAAATGAAAGATCATGAGAGATTTTGTTCTTCTTCTTCTTTCTGTTTTTTGACAACTCATTAATGGTGGGATCTAGTTGTGATGAAAGTTCAGCTTGCCTTGACAAGATAGCTTTTTCTCCAGGCTATTAACCCAGTCACTGGCCTGTGACAGATTAGGGGTAGGGAAAACATAGAAATTTGACTTTCTCTATCTTGACTTTTCTACACACAGAAACTATAGTTGGACAGAGAAAAACCACACCTACATTTCAAATGCAACTTCCCTAAACTGATTACTATGCAAGTGTTTTGTTTTTGTTGTGTTTTTAAAGTCTGTCCCTTTTGACATCTCTGATCCACAGGAAGATTCTACTTTGCATGATGTTACCTGCTGTGTTGCCAAAGGCGGATGAGTGTATTTTAAGGTGAGTAGATTGAGTGCCAGTAACTCTATGTTGTAGTATGGGTCATAATTTACCTACGGGAAAAAGTGACAGTATGCAATGTTAAAATTTCACAACTCAAATCTGTGATGATAATATAAGCCTGTTTTGTGTCTGATTAAGTAAGAAAAATATATGCCCCTCTGCATAGAAGTCATAGGAAAGTCCATGGAAATTGCTAATGCTGGCAAAATGTCAAATGTTACTACTATAGGTAACAGTGCAAACCATGGACACATTTGATAAATGCACATGAATATTATGGATTGAAAATAAAATAGGTGAAAGGTGCATTTGGTTTTGGCAATAAATTTTAAGTCAATCCTGTTGCTATTATAACTGAAGGAAAGAGAAAAGAACTTAAAATATTCTTGTGAAAAGCAGAATGACAAGAGAAAAGGTGATAAGGAGCCACATGCCACAAGTATAATCAAGAAATATTACACTTAAGAGGAAACTGTTATTCATTTAATTAGGTTTATACATGAATATGTAATTATAGTAAAAATATAATTCACCATAAGCTACTAAAATTACAACATTGATACATATTGCAAAAACAAAATTATAGCATAACATTATGCATTTATAATGTTATAAATTATAATTATAACATATAATTTATAATGTTATAATGGTTATAAATTATAGCATACCATTTATAATGAAACATAGCATAACATTCTGAATATAATACTTGTTTATTTACTTCTGTGACATGTAGCCCTTGGTTGTATCTTCATAAAACTATGATTTTTGTAATGTTGGTTTCTATAAAGAGCACAGAAAAATGTGCAAAAACTTTTAGCATCACAGCTCATTGGTAACAACATGCCTAGACTTAATCTGGCCTGGTGGATATAAAGAAAGGGAGCTTCCCAACAGGCATCCTCGGCATTGGCCACACTGATAAGGATTATGTTACACAAACTCAAGGATCCTGCATAATTCCCCTCTTGAGAGAAAACAAATGTATGGTACATTATCAGGAATATTATTCAGGAATATTAGTTAAGTGCCAGGAATAATCCCCAAAGGAAAACTACTTTTGGCTCAGCTTTTATGAGAACCAAAATCTTCACCAAAATTGTCAAATTATTGGAAGAGCTTTTTTAGCAGATCACTTTCTGTGTCTGTGTGTCCCAGCAATGGCTCTCCTGATGCTTGGGCTCCAGACTTAAGACTCAAAGATCAAGCTAAGGAGTTTGGACTTATTATAGTGGCAATGGTCTGGTGGAGTCATTTTATGTTGTTTTTCTCTGCTTTGTTTGAAGAAAAAAAAAATAGCCCGGCTGAAACATAATTCACCTACCATCCAGAACATCCATTTAAAGTGTACAGCTCATCGATTTTTTAGTATACCGTCATTGCCCACAATTTAATTTTAAAACATTTTCATGGTGCTGGGAAGAAATTGCACACCCTTTAGGCATTCCTCTTATTATCTTTCCCACCTCCAGCTCCTGACAATCATTCATTTACTTCCTCTCTCTATGTATTTGCCTATTTTGAACCTTTCATGTAAATAACCTCTTACAATATTATTATTTTTGTGTCCATCTTCTTTTATTAAGCTTAATGTTTTCAAGATCCATCCATGTTATAGTTCATCTTTTTTTTTATTACTGAATGTATCACATTATACAGATACACATTTCACTTACTCATTCTCTGTTGGTGGGCATTTGAATTGATTCTGTATTTTGTTTAATATGAATTTTTTGTAGACATAGATTTTCATTTATCTTGGGTTATGTATTGATGATTAGAACTTCTAGCATATATGGAAACTGCTTATTTAACACTTTGTTGCAACATTTTTTTTTTCAAACTGGCTAAACCATTTTACATTTCTATTTGCAGCGTATGAGCATTCCAATTTCTCCACATCCTCACTGGCACTTATTATTGTCTGTATTTTTGGTTACATACAACCTAATAAGTGTGAAGTAGTATTTTTGATTTCCATTTCCCTATTAACTAGTTTTGTTGATCATCTTTTCATGTACATATTGATCACTTGTGTGTCTTTTTGGAGAAATGCCTATTGAATACTTTTGCCCATTTTTGTATATTTATATATACATTTGAAATATAATTGACATAATAGACTAATCATAGTGTTAAGTCCAATAGGTTTACTATTCACATAGAATTATATATTTTAAAACTAGAAGAATGTTTATAATACATCAAAAAGAAAAACTCAAGCTCATCATGTTTAGGTTGGTCATTTTTGCAATGGTACATTTATTTAAAATAGACATACTAGGATTCATTTTTATGCATTTATAATGCTTTTTATTATTTTCCTTTTTTTCTTTGCACTTTCTAGTTTGCAAATTAGAATGCTCTGTCCAGGCTGCTATTGATAGAAATTTTGTTGAATTTACAGCTACATCCCTATGCATACATTTATTGTTTATCTAGTGATTTCCCTTTTTCATGGGTTTAAGTGAATCAAATATTATATATTTCTTTTATATATTTTGCATTTGACACTAGAAAACAAAGTGGTTAACTATGTTATTTCTGTTCTTTCTTTGGTTCCTACCTTGGGTCAAATTAAAGTCTTAATGGTTCTACTTGAATTAAAGTAAATCAAATATAAAAAACAAACAGTGTTGATTCCTTCTTTCCTTTCATTACAGTTTGTATATTTTTAAGATGACATTATTTCCAAATGATGACAGAAGTATATTGATACTACAGTGAAAGATAAAAACTTACAAAGCCAAAAATTACTAGAAAATTAACAAATCGAACTCAAATATTTGCAATTTTATGTATATTCTACTATATTTATCATGTACTTAACTAAATAATCCATCAATATGTTGTTTTATAAGTTTTGTTTTATGTAAGGAACTGTTAGGTTTCCCTAGTTCAGCTCTGTTCTAATTCAAACCATGATGTCATGGATAGTTTATTGAAATTTGCTTGAAAATTTGAATTTGATATTGATTTGTAGAATGGATTAGATTGGAATGAGTGGTTTCACTATTTTCTTTCTGCCATCTTAATGATTTTGCTGAATTTTAAATCTGAAGTCAGACAGCTTACAAATTTAGTATGTCCTTTGGAGATAAAAGCAGAGTTTGTAATGTATTTATTTAATAATGTATGAGAAATGTATCCAAGGTAGACATAGAAATGGCCAGTAAGTATATGAAAAAATGCTCAATATCACTAACCACTGAACAAATGCAAATCAAAACCAAATTGACATATTTCCAGAGTGGCTATTATCAAAAAGACAAAAGATAATAAGTCCCAGCAAGGATAGCCAGCACAATAATTTTGGGCACCTGGCTGGTGGGAATGCATATTAGTGCAGCCATCATAGAAATCATGGACGTTCCTCAAAAAAAAAATAAAAATAAAAAATAAAAATACAACTACTATATCATCCTTTAACTCCAATACTGGGTATGTGTCCAATGGAAATGAACTCAGTATGTCAAAGAGATATCCGCACTGTCTGTCCATTGCAACACAATTCACAATAGCCAAGAATACAAACAATAAAAACTGTTCATGAACAAATGAATGGATCAAGAAAATGTGATATATGTTATTATTGATTGTTTCCTTTGATGTGAAGAAGTGTTTCAGTTTGATGCCATCCCATTTATTGATTCTTGAGTTTACTTCTTGTTCTTTAGGAGTCTTATTGAGGAAGTCCATTCCTGAACCTGAATGATAGGAAGTTAGACCTATTTTTTCATCTAGGAGGCCCAGGATCTCTGGTCTAATGCAAATAACCTTGATCTACTTTGAATTTTCTGCCAAAGTCCTTTATCCACTTTGAGTTGAGTTTTGTGTAGGATGAGATATAGGGGTTCAATTTCAATCTACTACATATGAATTTCTAATTTTCCCAGCACCATTTGCTGAAGAGGCTATTTTTTGCCAATGTATTTTTATGCCACCTTTGTCAAGTATGAGATAACTATACTTATGTGGGTGTGTCTTTGTGTCTTCTGTTCTTTCCATTGGTCTTAAACTCTATTTTTGTTTCAATACCATGCTATTTATCTAATTAACAACTTGGTAGTATAATTAAAGAGCTGGTATTGTGTGGCCTCCTGCATTGCTTTTCTCACTAAGAATTGTTTTGGCTATTCTGGGAGTCTTATTTTTTTAATTTTTAAAAAATATCTTTTAGTTGTTGATGGATTTTTATTTCATTTGTTTGTATATGGTGCTGAGAATTCGACCCAGTGCCTCATACATGCTAGGCAGGTGGTCTTCCACTGAGCTACAACTCCATCCCTGGGACTCTTAATTTTCCAAGTGAATTTCATAATTGGTTTTCTATTTCTATAAATAATGTCATTGGAATCTTAATGGGAATTTCATTAAATAATGCATAGCACTTTTGGTAGTATGGCCATTTTGACAATACTAATTCTGCCTATTCAAGAATATGGAATGACTTTCCATTTTCTTAGGTCTTCTTCAATTTCTTTCTTTAGTGTTCTGTAGTTTTTATTGTAGAGACTAGAATATGAACAGAGAGACTACAGAAATGGAGAAAATCATTACTACCTTCGGCTAAGATGGAGCATTAATCTCCAGGATATACAAAGAACTCAAAAAACTTAACACCAATAATAATAATAATAATAATAATAATAATAATAATAATAATAATAACCCAATCAATAAATGGGCAAAGGAATGGAACAGGAACTTCATAGAAGAAATATGAATGGTCAAAAATATATTAAAAATATTCAACATCTCTAGCAATTAGAGAAATGCAAATTAAAACTACACCAAAATTTTTTCTTATTTCAGTCAGAATGGCAATTATCAAGAATAAAACCAAGAATAAATGTTGGAAAGGATGTGGGGAAAAAGGTTCATTCATACATTGCTGGTAGGACTACAAATTCATGCAATCACTCTGGAAAGCAGTGTGGAGATTACTTGGAAAACTTGAAAAGGAGCCACCATTTGATCCAGTTCTCCAATTCCTCTGTTTATGCACAAAGGACTTAAAATTGGCATTTTAAGTGACAAAGTCACAAAAATGTTTATAGTAGCTCAATTCACAATAGCCATGCTATGGAACCAACTTAGGTGCCTTTCAACAGTGAATGTATAAAGAAAATGTGGTATATATGCACAATGGAACATTACTCAGCCACAACAAAGAATGAAATTACGGAATTTGCAGGTAAATGGATAAAACTGGAGAATATTATGTCTATTTAGTCAGTCCTCAAAAAATCAAAGGCTGAATGTTCTCTCTAATATGTGGATGCTAAAAAATAACAAAGGTGGGTAGGGAGGGAAAGTATAGAAGTTCTTTGGATTAGACAAAGGGGAATGAAGGTAAGGGATAGGTATGGGAATAGGAAAGACAGTAAAATGAATTAGACATAACTTTTCTCCACTCATATATGAATACACAACTAGTGTAATTATGTTCAACTACAGAATGGGCTCAAAATTGTAATAGGTTTCACTCCACATATGTACTATATGTCAAAATGTACCCTACTTTCAGGTACAAAATCAACAATTTTTTTAAAAAGAAAATCTCTTACATATATAAAGAAATACTATTCAGTTATTAAAAGAACAAAATCCAGTAATTTGTTATATATAGATGGAACTGGAGATAATTCTGTTGAGTGAAAGCAGGCAAAGACAGACAAGTATCACATAATCTCACTCATGTAAAAACTGAAAAAGTTGATCTCATAGAAGTTGAGTGAAGAATGGTGTTATCAGAGACTGGAGAACATGGATGCAGAGGAATGGTAGAGGTTGACTGACAGATACTTAGAAAGGAGTAAGAAGTTTTGTTGATAATGATAATGTTATTTTATATTTCAAAAAGCTAGAGAAAAAGATTTTGAATGTTTTCATCATAAAGAAATGTTATGTAAGGAGATAAACATGTTTAGTTTAATTTAAATATTACACACTGTACACATGTATTAAAATATTATATGGTACCTCATAAATATGTATAATTTTTATTTTTATGTATTAGTTAAAAATAAACTTTATTTTTCAAATTCAGAAAGAAAAATGTAGAAAATAGTCAAATTTATCTCTCTAGCTCTAGAGATGCTAATATCCCAAATGTCTACAGTTTTCTTCAGTCTAATGGCTGTTTGAAGGATAAAAGTACTCCAAATGATGAGAAAAAAATGGCATAGAGCTTTATAGTATGTAACTAAAATACATTTTAAAAATGTTTGTGAGACTAGGAATTATAGAGTTTTAGCAGGTATCTTCGTATTTACTAGATTTTGAACTTTGACTTCAAACTAGACAAAAATTCACTTCAGGAAAGGAAGTTACTTTTAATATTGACATTAATATTACTTTTAATATTGACATCACACAAAACCATATCCTGAGTGATAATTAATAATGTGTTTGTTCAATTGATATATTTAATGCTTGGGTATTCTTAATAAATCAGCACAAAATAGATGTAACTGGTCTGATTTTTTAAACCAGAATCTTGGTAATTATTTTATTGTTATGTTGCAAATTTAAACATCTATCTATTGTCTAATACTTTTTAGGATGTGTTTTTAAAGATTTCTTGTCATTGTTATTTAAGAACTAGGTCAGGGGTTGCAATCTATAACCTGCAAGTCACATTTAGCCATAAATAAATTTTATTGGAACATAGCCAGTTTCATGCATTTAGAATGGATGCTTTTGCACTATGACAATAGAGTTGCAATGAGAGATTTCATGACTAGAGAATTTACTGACATTTGCCAGAAAGAGTGTAGGTGCAAAATAAATGTAAATGCTTTAAAAGACCCTTCCCAGTGAACTCCTATCAATTAAAACAAGTAAAGATAGCTAAGTGAATAATTAGTGGAAAGTTTTCATTAGGAAAAGTCATTAAGTATCTGGATAGTAAATTGTACTTTAGTTTAAGAAATCGTTGGATTATTGACTATTAATGTATTTCACTGAAATAGCATTTTCAAAGTACATAAATTATATATTTAAACATCAAAGGTAAATACTATGATATAATCACAATAAAGCCATAATAATAATTAAAACCTGTCACTTGGTTTATTATATAGTATCACGATGATTATGCTTCTATGTTAATGCACTTGTTTTCAAAAGCATGTATTACCATTTTCTACTCTAACTAAATTAGTGTGTGGTTAGCTTAATGCATATTGACTTATTTAAGAAGAAATCAAATATCCTAGGTCAATTTTCTACATATGCAGATTGTTTTTTTATTTCTCCTTGAGCCATATCTTTTCCCTCCCAAGCTTCATGTTAGCATTAGATATGTTTTCAAGTTTGTCTTCAAATAAAAACATAACGAACCTATCAAAGGTATTTACTCATGTGAAGAATGTTGATATGTCAAAAAGCCTCCTGTTTGCAAGAAAACTGTTCTTCCAGCTCTCATTTATTTCTAACATGCATTATAAATACATATTTATGCTGCATTAAATTTTAAAACTGTGTGAGGGTCCTTTGATAAATATTGTTTGAACTTCAATTCATTTTTCAAATCCATTAATTCATATTTGGCTAAAAGTGGAATCTATTTTACCGCTTCCCTACAGTAGGTTTAGGGGATACCCATAATTCATTAACACTTGACTAGATTTATTACCATTTTTCACCCAAGATACATTTAGCAATCATTTTCTTCACATATGGAGATGTTAAGAAAGATCAAACTTGACTTCCATCACAATGAAAAAAATTCCTCAAATTAAATGTTTATCTACCTATTATTAGAATTCAGCTAATTTTTCATTCATTTATCATCTTCTGTGTAATTAATTTTAAATATCTGTTAAAATGGTTAAATCTTAATGTTTTGTATCTGACAACCTTTTAGGAAATACAATTTTGACTACACTAAAAGAAGTACATGAATTTATATTAATTTTAGATGTACTGCTTTTTATTTTATTTAATACTTGAAAACATGTATTTTCTATAGTGTCATAATGAACATACTTTTTAAAAACTGTTTTTATGTATTTTTCCTATTTCCCTATCTATGATTTATAGTCTCATCCATCAAATGTAGAAAGGAATAAATTTGCTAAAATAAAGAAACAGATAATGTATAAGAAAGCCCTTTATCAAGTACAAAGCAAGGCATTTGGCTCTTTTTATGACCATTCACATTATGTTTATAACTGCATCTTGTATTTACAACATGGTACTTGTTAAATTCAAATGCCATTATTGTTTGTAATTGAACAAGTTTTTTTATTCTCTATTGTATCAGAAAAATAAAGCATCTAAATGAATGAGGGTGAAAATTTTTACTAACTACATACTATGACAGACATTATGTTTTGTGCAAGATACAAGAAATAAGTGTCTTCAATATCTACCAGTTTGCAATGAATCAATGCCATTATTAACAATTTAATTGAATGCCATGGGTTCCTTCTCATGCAGGAACTGCAGGCTCATGAAAAAAAAATGTATTTATTTCCCAACAGGTATTTTGGCAAATCCCAAGGCATGTCTTTGTTATGTTTATAAATTCTCCCTGATCCTAATATGGAAAAAGTCATTTCTGTCTCTACTGAACTGACTCTGCTGAGCAGAGGCTCTGCACACCTGAAAATCTGCAGTGATGACAACAATTCAAGTTACAGTGTTACTAATGTCAAAAGGGTAGAAAACCCTGTCATTAGCCTCATGACCACCACAGCACTTGACCCTCAGCAAACAAGGTTATTAAGGAGGTCTCTTATGCAAGACTTTCTGGGCCTGGGAAAATTCTGATAAACTAGAGACATAAAGAGATACCCAAATGGGTCACATCTAATTCAGTTGACTTCAACTGAAACCTCTACAATCCCTCTGCCCCCTGGTCCTTCTAGCTGAGTCCATCATACAAGATTCTAAATCAGGTTTTTTCAAGTTGAATGCCTTTTTTTTCCTACATTAGAAAGTTATGACATTATATATACATGCAGATGCAGGTACATTATATATATGTGTACGTGTATGCATGTACACAACCATAACATGTGTACATAATGAATCGCTTTTGATAAATAACATCATTACAATATTACTAGAAAATTTAGAGCACACAGAGATCTTCTGCTTTCTTTCCTCCCAAATTTCCTGAGTATTTTGAGGCTGGTGTATGTGTGTGTGTGTGCTGGCGAGCGCACTTGACTGGAACTATTCATTTGTTCATTTGCATAAAGGTGGAGAGGGAGAGAGAGAGAGAGAGAGAGAGAGAGAGAGAGAGAGAGAGAGACAGACAAGACATAGGAGCTAATTCTTCAGCAAAGAAGAGAAAATCTGTAGAATGACGTAGTGTCATGGCTAAACTTCACCTCAGTCCTCCAGTCTAACTACCTTCAAATAATACCTGAAATCTTCTTCTCTAGAATTGTTACCACGCTATAAGTAGTATCAAGAACTGTCTTTTAAAAGAGAGCCTGATCTGTTTTATCATATGAAGTGTTGCATAGCAAGATTTCTTTTAGAAAATATAAATTTTCCATAAAATCATTCTTTAAAAGAGAAAATAAACAACATAAGGTGTCTGAAATAGCTTTAAATCCAAGGGAATTATAAAGTTATTGGCAGGAATTTTACCTTTCTTCATCAAATCCTCAGTAATATGACACAAAATTGCCAGGGCTTACATGACTTCAAGATGCAAGGCAACCACATTACCATGGCTGCTCAGGAAAGCATATGCCATGTGTATGCACCTAGATCTGTCATAATATTGTGTCACGTGTTTGTGAATAATCAAGTCCTGGGCTGACTTCACTTATCTAAGGTTTGACAGCACAGAGTCCAAGCATTCCAGTGGATAACATGTTTCCCATGGACAAATGACATACACCTTCTTCCTTTCAAATCTCAAGCTAGTAGACTTCATCACTCAGAGGACCGGTGACCTCTGGGTCAAAATTGGCAAGTGCACTTGTCAAATCTATTAACATATTGTCCTCGTTCTTTCCTTTTAAGAAGTCATGTTGTAAAGAACATTCATTCACCTTTGGACAGCACTGTTTCTCCCAGTGGTCTTCAATTTCAATTCCTTACAATTATATATTACCTTAGGAATAGGAAAGTACCTCTCCCTAGGTTTCTTCATTAAAAACAAAACATAAAATTGTAAAAAAAAAAAGAAGTAAAAAATGGATGACAGGAATAATAAAAGATACTGATTCCCTTAATCAGAGAAAAAAAATAAAAACGGAAAATTGAAAAAAGTCACATCTATAAACAGAAGAATATATTGACTGTAAAATTTTAATTTGTATCCTTTGTTGTTTAAACAGATACGTTCTTTCAAATAAAAATATAAATTCCATGTGGGATTTTTTCAAATCTTTGATGCCTCTATTTTTTTATAAATTAAAATGTTAGTGACATGGTCTATTTTAAGTAATTCTTCAAAGCACCTGTGAGCCTGTGGAAATATAGATAATGAATCAGTTGTGCTGGAGAACTTAATCTTTCCTGTGATGCCAGTGCCTTTAGTCCTGGAATTATGCATTGAGTGGCAAGACTCTAGTTAAGAGCAAAGAAAATTGAATACACTCTAGACAAACAAGGCCTATCAGATCATAAATATACATATATGAGATGAGTAGTTTGAAGAATCATTTTTAATCTAGAAATACATAATGTAAGAGCTAACTTTGATGAAGTTTCATTATACTATGTATTTATTGAGTAGTGAAATATCTACCCTATTAATTTAACTAATTTATTTAACAAATCCTTTATAGCCTTTATATCATTATATAATTCATAAGTCAGGCTCTGCTTCACATGTCATATTTTATGATTATGAATTTCTTTACTCCACATAATAAGTCTCTGAAGTAGGCTCTATTTTTATCTTCATACATAGAATGGCTTCATAACTTACTTATTGTCACACAGTCTATTTACTGCAGCATCTTAATGGCTAAAGTATTTCTAGTTTTTTGTTTGTTTGTTTGTTTTGGCCAGGGATTGAACCCAGGGGAGCTTAACCACTGAACCACATCCCTAGCCCTTGTTATTTTTTGTTTTGAGACAAAGTCTAACTAAGTTGCTTAGGGCCTATGCCAAATTGCTGAGACTGGCTTTGAACTTGGGAAGCTCCTTCCTGAATCTCCCAAGCTGCTGGGATTACCAGCATGCACCATTGTTTCCAGCTTGATTTTCTAAATAGGGTTAAAAATTAAATTATGCTAAAGTTTTCTCAAATCATTTGCCAAATCAACCCCAAAGAGGCATTTATAACTATTATTTATTTAGCACCTAATATGTGCCTAGCATTGTGCTAAGCATTGTTATGTTCTTCTCTCTCAGTTTCCTTAGCAACCATGTGAGATAAATGCTCTTATCACACCTTTGCAGGTAAAGCTGCAAAGACCAAAGTAACAACTTAAGTTATAAATGACTGGTGATATAAGCATCCACATCTACAGAATTCAGTGAAGTTTCCTTTAAAATATTTATTATTCTGTTCCCCCCAAAATAAAAATCATCTTAATATTATAGAAAATTATATTAAAAATAATATCCAGAGTTTCTACTAAGTAGAAATTTTGATGTTTTGTATCTTACATAATTTAAGTTGGCTAATGTTTTTGCAATAAATATTGTATAATTAAGGCTCTAATAATTGCTTGTGTCTTTTTTAAAATATAACATAATTATTTGCTTTTAATTGTAAAGACAAAAGAATTGATTCAAAGGTCAAGATATTATTCCAAATTATTAAGAAAGTGTTTTATAATTGCCTGAACTGGGTTTAAATATAATGGAAATTAAGCTAGGGAAATACAATTGGTATTTTGTTTTTTAGGGCATTATCTTGGATATTCTTGGTATATAGTTAATCAAATCCACTAGTATATGCCTGTACTCCTTATTATTGATTTAATTAACAATGCTTCCTGAGCAATTTCAAGGGAAAGAATCAACTAGGAAAAAGCAATTAAAGAAAACATGGCCATTTGGAACTAAAAATGTAATAGTAGAAGTAAAATTTTATTCATAAACACAGAGGTGAGA
Source organism: Callospermophilus lateralis (assembly GCF_048772815.1). Lineage (NCBI taxonomy): Eukaryota > Metazoa > Chordata > Mammalia > Rodentia > Sciuridae > Callospermophilus > Callospermophilus lateralis. The sequence continues at coordinate 38,168,192 of NC_135314.1, read as the reverse complement.
GAAGACAAAATCCTCGAGAAGCCTGTGGCACTAAGAAAACTGCCAGAGTGAGCAGGTACCGCTGCTGCGTGTCTTTTACTCAGAGACTGTATTACTGCAGACAAACCAATCTGCAACTGCCAGTCAAAGAGGTAACCTTCACAGTCACCTTTTGCAAATTATCAGGAGCACATCATCTCAATAATGGGAATGCATGCCATGGATATCTATTGGGAGTGACACCTGCCTTAAAAGCCTAATCCACATTTTAGAGAAAGTATCTCATCCTGACATTATAAACAATGAATTATTTGAGCTTTTTCTTTTCCTTTTTAATACTTCTTCCCAGCATATTGGATCATTGAACTCATTCATTCATTTCCATTCTTTCTCTTCCTGTCCATTCCTTGTCCATGCCTCTTGCTCTTTTTCTTTTACCTTTTTCTCTCTGCATTTTCCCCAGCATCTCAGGGGAGAGTTCAGAGTTGAAAAAAGATAGAAAATATCCAAACAAACTAATACTATTAGAGCTTCTGCAAATATATACACTTTGCATATTACCTCATCATTTATGTGTGGGACTTGTGGGCAACTGATGTTTGTTTTTCTATAAAAGGTGCAAGCCTCTGTATTTGGTTGCAACCTCTACACGGTCTTTCTTCATATGTTCTTGGAACCTCCTTATACCTCCCTTCAAAGAAAGATGCCCATCACAAGAAGAGCAATTTGATGACTCACCAATGACTCAGTTATGGCAAAAGTTGGAGAAAACGCTGAAAGGAAGGGACTGTGAGGGAGATGGAAGAGGGAATTTACTCATGAAACACACATCTTCTGTTTCTAGAAATGCTCTGTTAGTATGCTCTCACCCTCTGTTCTTTTTATTTCTCCCTCCAGCACTCAGACTTTCATCTTCCTCATTCTCCCTTCTTAAAATCACCTGCTCTAGCTTTTCAATGCTTTCCTCATTCTTCCTTATTAAAATCACCTGCTCTAGCTTTTCAATCCTTTCCTTTTTATCACCATCTTAGTCTCTTTACTTGTATGTAGAAACTCACTACTGAATACCTTTTTTGAGCATGTCCAAGCCAGTAGAAGAGAATCCATTTCCCAGCTGTAGCAGGCATTTGCCAGATTGTATTTTGGTTATATGGACATTTTCTCTCATGGCCAGGGCAGAGTTGTGGAATAACTAACCAATGACTCAGTTATGGCAAAAGTTTCAGAAAACCCTGAAAGGAAGGGACTCCAAACACTTCTCATTCGTTGGTCTGTTTTGTGATATTTGAACTGGAACCTGGGAACATTTGTCCTTTACAACCTGACAAAATAAGCTTTATCAGTAGAGGACATTGAAAAGATACTGCAGGAGGAAAGATGTTCTCTTTCTGAGTTTTACTCTCTTCCAGCTCTGACTGCATAACTACTAGCTCTGAAAAGGGAAGACATCTGCTGATGTTCACCATCCAACAAGTTACTTTGCCTGTCCAAGACTATCGACCAGCTCTGCACCAGCTGTGGCCTGGGACAGCCATCGACTTTCTCTGCCAACCGGTAGACCATCACCACATGCTCTGTAATGATCTCTGACATCAGGTACTCTCCCCCAGCCCTAGGTGTGTCTTTATTGTTCTCTTATTACCTCTTAATAGCTAATCCTTTGTTATAAGACACAATGCTTTGTGTTAAATTCTCTATGCTTAAATTATTGTCCTTTATGTTTCCTAACTAGACTTTGAGCAGTAGAATAAAGTAAAATGCTTAATATGATGTATAGCTTACAAATGATATGAAAAACACAATATTTTAAATGTCTTAACTTAAAAATCAATAATAGAATTAAATTAACATTTTCAACATATAATGGAGGGAAAATTGTCAAGGATGATAAAGTTAAAAAGAAATAAGCAAAAAAAGGGAAATAATAAACCAGAATACATCAAAAACTGTTATACAAAAGCAAATACTTCATTTAAGATAATTGAGTGGATTAATCTCTTTGTTAAAACTCAAAGATTCCCAAATTGAGTTTAAATATTTATATACACTTGTAAAACCAAGTTCTGCACACTAGATAGAGGAGTTGTATATTAAAAAAAGGATGGTGCATTCATGCAAATGTTTTTTCAAAATGAAATAAAATTAGATTATATTAAGGGGATTGATTTTCTAGAAAAAATTCAACATTTTGAATGATACATAATATTCAAGGATTGTTTTACACCAATGCCTTTACATTAAGTAATACAAAAAGAAAGTTAGCAGAAATAAAAGAAAAATTTAGTATTAACTGAATTTTACTGGAATATATAGCACCTTGATTCTAAACATTTACCAATGAAATATTTATCAATCAGAAAAAAGATCAAAAACTTAGATTGATTTACCTATATAATCAACAGAATTTTAAATAAATATATGGTGAACATTAAACAACACAAATAGAAATTCTATTTTCTTATTAGATACCCATGGAAGATTAACCAAAAAATTCATATTCTAGATTATAAATATAAACATAATAAATCACCAAAAATTAAAAAGTTAGCCACTCATAAATAAATCTCAATGTATGAAAACTAAAAACCTACATAAGTAATATCTTTATTCACACTAAATTGAAGGTAAGCAAATTTTCTAATTGAATATATTTAATTAACAATTAAAATAAAAATAAAGTATGAGTTTATCCAGTTTCAAGATGGAAAAGAATGTGTTTAGTCATATGAAAATAAAAATCAATGAAGGAAAAGATAAGATGAATATTCTAATCAAGATCAAGTGAAAAAGCACAGGCATATAATACATGCAAGAGAAAAGATTAAGCATAAATAAACATATGGAAGAAAGCTACCTCAAAAATAATCAAAGAAGCAAGAATAAAAGCAAGCAATGAGATGTCTCTTTTGAAAAGATCAATTTGTTAAAAATTTAAAGCTGGGGTACAAGTTGGCAAATATAGGAAAATGGGTTCTGATACTCTGCTAGTGAGGGTACAAACTGGTATAATTTTCTGAAGACCAACCAGAAAAAGTCCTCTTTTTCTAATGGTATAAGGATGTTCTAGTAACACACAAAGACAGATTTACTGTGGAGCTAGTGGCATTTAAATTTCAGAACAGTATACGAGTTTGAATCCCTTTCAAGACTGAAAGAGTCATAGAATGGGATAGAACATGTTCAAATGGATATATGATCATATATACGTATATGTATATGCATATATGTACCTATATATATACATATTATACATATAATATGTTTATAAATTCAGTCAGAATTTCCCCAATGCAATTATGCTTATTGGGTTATTTTAATGCATATTGGACAAGCATGTAGAAGTCTTTTTGTAGAACTTAAAACATAATTTACTTAGTTTAGCTCTTTTTATATTTCTATCATATCAATATTAATTTTTAATTCATAGTTTCTTTCTACATTGTAATAAGGCCGTTCTTACATGTACAAAGTTTTTAAAACTTCATATGTAAGGGATACAATGTCTTTTGCATTTATATAAAGATTCTTTCTTTTCTGTGAAGAAATAGGTCCAGAATTTCTCTACAAACTCAGAATGTTAACAGCATCAATATTCATGAAAGTACAGATGAGGGTTGATGAGAACATAAGGATGCTTTTACTTCTATTGAAAAATGTTATTAACTAAGTCCATAAAAACAGATTAATTTACCACAAATGAGTTTATGAATACGATGGGAAATCAATCTTGCTATTCTAAATGCCTACAGAATCTGAAAGTTTTACAGAATACCAGGCATCATAATAATTTTGCAAAATGGTTTTTAAATCTAATATATAATTTTGTAAGAAGTTTGCTCCCTTTGTAATAAATATTCCAAGTTCTTCATGAGTTTAACAACATTTCACTGACTTCTCATCATTTACAACAGATAACATAAGCCTATGATGAACTTACAAAGAGAGTTAGGATGACAGTTTTTATATATATTTGGGGGGGGGGTCACATCATGTTGCCCAAACATGTTGGTCTCAAACTAATGAATTCGAGTTTCCCTCAGGTCTCAGACCCATGAGCAACTGGGACTTTACCACATGTAACCCCAACTCCCAGTTGAAGAACCCAAGTGAAGATAGTTTTCTTGGGAGGAGGCTTCCTTTGTTTCTGTCGGGAGATTAGACACACTAGATACGGTTTTCTGGTTTTTGACTCCTCAGATTACAGACTACATTTAGGAAAAACCTTTCCTTTTCTCTTTTTCCTTCAATATTCTACTAGATTTAAAACAACAACAACAATGATAATAAAGACCAGTGAGGAAAATGTGATTTACACTGGGACCTTTACCTTCTCAGAGACAGCTTCCATTATAGTTATACTAAATGTCACACAAAGAGCAGACCACACTTTCATTCTTTTAAAAGTGAGCTCTATCCTGTACTTCCAAACCTAAGCAGGTAGAAAAATCTTAAAAGATAAAGGAGCATATTTATGGAGGTGAATATTTTAAACAAAAATACTGTTTTAATTCATTTTTCTTTGTGCTATAGTTATATCTGGTAGGATGTTGAGTTTCTATTACCTAAAATATTCAGTTAGATTTTGTAAATTACTTTAAAATTATCATTCTTACATACTAAACTTGTAAAATAATGATACCAATGATTAAAAACCATTCCAAAGAGCCAAAAAATGCATGGATTTCCTATGATTGGTCTTGTACCCAACAAACTGTCATTAAAGGACACACTTTTCAAAATAAAATGATTCATAAATATTTCTACAATTCAGCAGAAATGTTGATCTTGCCCCATTTTGTTTGGTCAAATATTGTACCTTTTGAATAAAAAATATTAAGAGGATTTTAAAAAAATAATTGAACCATATATTGAATGAGTAACTGTGCTAGATATGAAATCTAAAATTTTGGGAATCTTCCCAGACTAAAGCATAATAGTAATTTATATTAAATTACCACAAAATAAATAATAGATAAGCATAGCGTGTTACAGGGTAAGAATGGAAATACTGAAAAGGATCAGATGAAAATATAATTATCTCCAGTGAACACACACATTCACAAAAGAAATATAAACCTACTTTACCTGCCAGATCATTTTTCGTTTTTATGAAACAGGAAATTTGAAACACACAATTTATCCTACCTGTTGAAGTAACGTAAATGAAGGTGGATTTAGTTTGATAACTCCACTCCTCTTCAGATTTAAAAAATGGAAAATAAGCATATAGGCTATCAAATCAGGTTGACATTCAATCAAAATCTTATAAAATGTCATGTATCATAGAAATAAAAACATAATGTAGCAGCTGTAATAGCTAAATAATGATTTATGAAAGTTTGAATATTTTAGTGTTCCTGAAGTAGGCAGGAAATAATATACATGTATAGTTTTAGTATATTGGCAAGCTATATGACTTAATCACTCTAAAAGTAATTTTCTACATTTGCAAAATGGATTTAATAAGACTGCCTACTTTACATAGCTATTTCAAAAAATAAAAGATTATTTTAAAGAACCTAGTTCAGTCTTGAGAATTAGATACACGCATTTATAAATAAGAATCATTATTGTTTGATATATCAGTTTTCTCAAAAGTAAATCCAGGTCTTTTTGTCTCCACATCCTTGATCTTTTTGTTTTGTTTCTGTTATTGGTATAAAATTGATTAAAGATAGACCTAAATTTTGCTATCTTCAAATTTAGAGAATGGAAACATAAGCCTGGAACAATTTAGGGTATCCTTTTGTTAGAAGTGTATAGATTGAAATAATCTTCCTTCTCCATTAACCCACACATTTTGGTGTTACTTTCATTCCCTATGTACTTTCTACATGTTGCATTATATATAGGGGAGACTTAATAATCTAATGGGAGCTATCCCATCTGAAGCAAATCTTGATGGGAGTATCAGTCAATTTAACCCAAAGCACTTTGAGCGCTTGTCATCTACAAAAAAACTCTGTAAGACATTAATTACATAACAACAAAGCAAAAACTGGATAAGATACTCTCTATTAGTGAATGTGTGTAGAAATAGGCACTCTGATTCATTATGGAGGATAAGTCAATATCATTCTCAAAGAGGTCAAGGACCACATCCATGAAAATTTTAGATAATAATTCCCTTTGAAACATAATCGATCTTTTTTTAGTGCTACACATACTTCAGGATTTGAGCATTATGTTTAACAGCAGATGTGGCAACATACTAAATATATAAGGGAGAAGGTATATAAATTACATTGTAACCATGTAACTGAATGCAAGATAGGTATAAAATATGAAGGATGGTGTACTATATGTCAGAATAGATTTTTGTAAGTATAGATTCATTGCTAACTAGAATGATATTATGCAAAAATTAATAAAATCAGAAATTCAGAAAACAAGTTTTGCAGAATACATAAAAATCTAAAAATAATACCTATGAGAAGGGTATAAGAAATAGAACAATGAAAGATCAAATTTTCATTATATATATTTTTATGCAGTTGGAACAGAATAAATATTTAAGCTTTACAAAACAAAATTTACTCTTTTATAAAACAAATCATCTGGCTGCTAACTGGAGAATAAATTGTAAGAAACAAACCAGACAACAGAGAGACCAGTTATGGTGCTATATAGCAATGGTTCAAATAACAGAGGGATGACTTGATTCTGAATCTCTTTCAAAGAAGAACAAAGAATTGAATAAAATTGGATATGATGTTTAAAACAAAGTAGAAACTAAGATTTCATAGATGCTATCACAGAAGACAACTGGAGAAACAAATTTGTGAGAAAAAGTTCAAAAGTTTATATATTTAACTTTTTGGATATGTGATGCTAAATAACTGAAATTAATGTATAGAGAGGATTAGATAAATTAGAGGCTGGAGATAATTGACCCTTATTTTATTGTGATTTATAACTATTTTACTTTCAACTACAGTAGTAGAAGTTTCAACATAAAGGAAATAATCAGAAGAATGAAACGTAAGTTTTAAGTTGTTTATTATGTTTGCTCACATATCTCACACACACACACACACACACACACACACACACACTCTTTTACATTTTGAATTTAAAGTTTGAATTTCTTTCAGGGATAGGGTCTGTTGCTTTGCAATTCTAAAATAAAGTTTTAAAGTAATGTGAATTTGAATGTCTTTAGACAAAGCAGTACTTTGACACTTACTTGGGGCCTTTTCTTATTTTTTTATACTGTTGATGTTTATATGTTATAGTCTTCTCTTTTGAGCTTGGAATCTTAATTTACACCTTTCCCCAGAATTGTGGATATCTTAAAATATGAATGTGTATGTATATGTTCTGCAATAAAAATGGAAAAAAAATTATGGGGAAAAAAGAAAATTTCACATTGTTTATGGTAGAACACAAATTTGGTTTGATCTTATCCACCACCTTGAGAGAGGAAATAGATGATGTATAGTGCTGTGAGTATAACACAAATGAATAGCCATGGGAAAATAAGGAGGGAGAGTAGAGGGAGAAGAGGAAGTGATTGCACAGGACAGGAGAGGGGACAAGAGAAGGGAGGAAAGGGGAAGAGAAGAACCCCCACAACTCCCATACTACTTAATATTTAGACCATTCTCCAATGTGCCTTTATAAATATCCTCAATGACATCTCTGCATTCTCTGAATTCATTCATGATGAATTCAGCTATATATAATCTTAGGTTTTAAGATATTCTTCAGTGCAGAAAGTTGCTAATATGAAATTCTCCAAATGAAATTATGTAAAGTCAAAATATATGACATAATACACAGTTTGTTTTATTATTTTTCTGTACAGTGTGAACTGAAGCTACTTCAAATACTTATCAATAGAAACTATTAGAATCACACTTTTGTAAAGTTTGGGATATTAACTCTTTGGAAATTATTATTTATTTAAAGATTGAGAAAAGTTTGAATTTTTAAAAAGCAGATATGCCAGATGAAAAGTAAATGTTAGAGATAGGCAAGAAACCTGCTCATTGAAAAAAAAAGAAAGAAAGAAAGAAAGAAAGAAAAAACCAACAAGGGCCTGTTACCTCTGCAGGAGATGGCTGAGGAAAATAATCTGGGTCTGTTTCAATTTGCTGAAAAATCTAATGTATAATTATGATGTCCAGAATCTACCTGATATAGCAGTATTAATCAAAGTCTTCTGACAATATGATGCTACTAATTTTATGGTATGATCTAAGTAATTTGTTAAGAATACAAGGCATGAAATCTTACAAACAGTTTAATAAAGTATAAATTTTATATAATTTATAATTTTATAAATTTAAAGCTAACTCTTAGAATTAAGTGGCTCAAAATTCAAATTGTATTTTCAGTTCTCCATGGTACTCAACATCTCCTATTATCTCACTTGAGATCAAAGAAAGTTATCTTTCATTATCATATTTATATTAGTTTATTTTTCTTTCTTAATTTTTTAATTTGTTTTAATTAGTTATACATGACAGTAGAATGCATTTATGCACTTTGATATATCATACATAGGTGGGATATAACTTCTCATTTTTCTGAATGTACATGTTGCAGAATCTCATTGGTCATGCAGTCACATATATACATACAATAGTAATGTCTGCTTTATTCTACTATCTTTCCTATCCCCACAGCCCCTCCCCTCCCTTCACTTCCCTCTACCTAATCTAAGGTAACACTATTCTTCCCTAGCGCCCCCCAACTTATTGTGAATTAGCATCCACATATTAGAGAAAATATTTGGTCTTTGGTTTGGGGGGATTAGCTTATTTTGCTTAGCATGATATTCTCCAACTTCAACCATTTACGGACAAATTCCATAATTTTACTCTTCTTTAAAGCTGAGTAATATTCCATTGAGTATATACACTTCCTTTTCTTTATCCATTCATCTTTTGAGGGACACCTAGGTTGGTTTCATACTCTAGCTATTGTGAATTGAGCTGCTATAAAAATTGATGTGACTATGTTCCTATAGTATGCTGATTTTAAGTCCTTTGGGGATAAAACAAGGATTGGTAGCTGGGTAAAATTGTGGTTCCATTCCCAATTTTCTGAGGAATCTCCATACTGTTTTCCAAGGTGGTTGCACCAATTTGCAGTCCCACCAGCAATATAAGAGTGTACCTTTTTCACCACATCCTTGCCAACATATATTGTTGCCTGTATTCTTGATGATTGTCATTCTGACAGGAGTGAGATGAAATCTTAGAGTAGTTTTGATTGGCATCTCTCTAATTGCTAGAGATTTTGAACACTTTTTCATATATTTGTTGATCAATTGTATTTCTTCTTCTGTGAAGTGTCTTTCAATTCCTTATCCCATTTATTAATTTTTTTTAAGTTTCTTGAGTTCTTTATATATCCTAGAGATTAATGCTTTATGGGAGGTGGATATGGTAAAGATTTTCTCCCAGTCTGTAGGCTTTCTTCTCACTGTATTGTTTTCTTTGCTGAGAAAAAGCTTTTTAATTTGAATCCATCCCATTTATTGATTCTTGATTGTACTTCTTGAGCTTTAGGAGTTTTGTTAAGGAAGTCAGATCCTAGGCCAACATGGTGAAGATTTGGGCCTGTTTTATCTTCTATTAGGTGCAGGGTCTTTGTTCTAACGCCTAAGTATTTGATCCACTTTAAGTTGATTTTTGTGCAGGGTGAGAGATAGAGGTTTAATTTCATTTTGCTGCATATGGATCTTCAGTTTTGCCAGCACCATTTATTGAATAGACTATTATTTCCTTTAAAAGAGAGAATATGAGAGGCTGGTATTGTAGCTCAGTGGGACACTTGCCTCACATGTGTGAGGCACTGGGTTCCATCCTCAGCACCACATAAATAAATTTAGTTGTCCATCTACAACTAAAAATTTTAAAAAGAGAGAATATGATCTATATTCATGCTTCCATCAAAAGAGAAGAAAAAAAAGAGAAGTAAAGGGTTATATGACTTAAGAAAATGGAGTAAACATGACTTTTGTTTAACATTTGTGGACTGAAGCATCTTCACCCATCTGCATTGCCTACCAATTCTTGTAGGCATTTGTAGTTTTCCACAAAGCAAAGGAAGTACAAGAGGGAAGTAGTTAAAATAATATCACAGGGCAGGAAATTACAGGTGAGGGAAAGAGGTGGCATGAAGACAAAAATTAGTGAAAATCTCCAGCTGTGTATACTTACAAGCATTAAAATGTACCTTAAACCATCATCAGAGCCAGAGTGTAAAGAATAAATTAACTGTGATCTATGATTACACATAACCTCCAAGGAATCTCCTGAAAGGATGATGCTCTTGAAGATCCTTTTCATAGACCTAATATTTTAATACAGCCAGGATAAAGATAGTGTCTAGGACCAGTAAGGATTGCAAGTGACCAGTAAGAAACTCATATTAGTTGTAAGTCCCCACAGAAGCAGAAACAACAGGATGTGTTTATATTGAAAGAGATTTAATTTAAGGAATTGGCTCACATGATTTTGGAGACTGGCAAGGATTGTCCAAGAGACTAGGAAAGACTAATGCTGCAGTTCCAGTCTGAGGCCAGTTGCTTGCAGAAGGCCTTCCTGACCAGAGGAAGCTGGTCTTTGTTCTGCCTGGGCCTTTAACTGATTGGGAGAAGCCCACCCACTTATTGCACAATACCAAAATCTACTGATTTAAGTGTTAATTTTATGCAAAAATAGTCTCACAGAAACATCCAGAGTAATGTCTGATCACATATCAGTGTACCATGGCCTGGCTAAATTGACACATAAATTCACACAGTTCATCTTAGTAAATACTGTATTAGTCAACAGTTACACTCTAATGCAAATCCTACATTCTCCTTTATGTGGAATTCATTTCTTTTCTTTATTTTACCAAATGATGTGACAAAAAAAAAAATCAGTATAGAAAATTGTCAGACATCCAGAAATACTTAATCTGGACCTCCCTTGGAAAACTTGAAGAGATATAGGCATTTGTTCATTTATTTAGCTGGTTCATATTTGCAGAGATAAGTGCTTGGTAGGCTATAAAGATTCAAAATCACATAAGTCTATGAATTTATTATTGCCATTAATATTTACCTTTGTGAATTTCAAAGTTCTAAGTTGTATCTCTGTATCTAATTTTATCAGTAGTTACAGCATGTTTTTTTTTCTCCCAGTTTAAAACACACAAAAAATTGCCAGGTGGTAAAAAATGAGCATTTGAATAAATTAAATCAATGTTAGTGTGTCTTATGGAGATGTAAGCATTTCCATCAGTAACTATTGTGTTTTAAACTAATCATACTTACAAATATCTTTCTTTATAAAGCTATGCTGTGTGATAATCATTGCTTATACATTTAGTCTATGTCACTTGAGTAGAGACTTGGATATTCTGAGTTTTTATTCTTAATTTTCAGAACTTAGGGACATTCTAGCAAAAATGAGTTTATATTTAGTTACATCTAAAATGTAAACAAGTACCTGTATTATTTAGAATGACAATATTACTGAAAAGTGGTATTCTCAATTTTTTTTTTCATTTTTAACTGACAGGGATTTCTGAAAGATTATTATACTTATTATTATAAGTCTTATGGCAGGTTCAGTTAACTTTGCAGTTAGAAAAACCACATGGATTTTTAAAAACATTCAGCAAAGAAAGGATATTAAATGAATAAATTTTACAGCCAGCTAGTACAAAAGGGATATCCAAAAGTACTTTTAAAAGGTATTTAATTTGCCCACCAGGATGTAATGTATAATTTTTAGTAGTAGTTTCCACAAATTTCTAAGAAATAGAACTGCTATTACCAGTTGGTACTTTCATATAGATGCATTCACCTGAGAGAATTTTAAGAAAATAAATCAATCAACTGTTTTTCCAAAGTATCTTTCCATGTGTGTGCCTCATTTTAAGGTTTTCTAACTGAACAATTTATTAGCATACTAGAGATTAATGAGTCTCACAAAAAACTTTTTGCAAACTTGGTGATATAAGGTTTACACTTCGAATGTATATCTTTTAGAGAAGAGTTGCACTCTTTTAATGTAATATCAAGATTTTCCTGCTTGTTTTTTATTTTAAAATGTAGATTTCTGATTTCATTAAAACTGAGTCTCCTTTTAGTTGTTTTTAGTCTCTCAAGATAAAATATTTATGAAGTACTTTTAGCATGGGTCAAATTATCATTTCAGATCTTCATTATATAAACATTTTGTGGTATGAGTGGATATTAAAAAGAGTAAAGCTCTCTACTTATCCAACTTAGCTGGCTCAGTTATATCCTAAAGGAGTAAAAATTATTTTTCACTTGAGAAATCTTATTTCTCCAGCTGGTGTATGAGTATCTTATTCTTCTTTGCCAATTAACCAATCAATCACAATTCAATGAATCAATACCCAAAGAAAGAGTACATGAAAATAAAAGAGGAGCTTTGATAGGAAAAATGTCCTAAATCTTTCTAAAACTTTAATACCTGTTATCTTTCTGTCAATGGGAAGCCTAAAAATTTTGTCAGATTGATTAGTACATAATTTTTTCTCTTGAAAATTATATAATCATTATGTTGCTAAAGATTATCAAATATTGATTAAAAGCTTCCATTACAAAGATTGTCAAATAATCTTTCAAAAAGTAATTCTCCTACTTGAAAAAAATGCTTTTGCTTATCATGCCTGAGTTCTGTCTAATTAAAGATTCTCCCATGTGAATCACTCAGTTTGTGTCCTTTAAAGCCAATACGAACTACTAAATAATGACATGAAGATTAGCAGTTTGGTTTATTTTGACATATGCATAATTTTAATTGAGTGTTCAAGGTCAAATGAATTACCAGTTTGCCTAATTTCTCCTACACAAGTGTGGAGAAATCTAAATATGCATATGGATGAAGGAACTCTACTCATTGGAATGCATGCTAAGATTCCTTAGTCAGGAATTTCCCATGAAAATATGCCTTGAAACCCATGGAAAAAGCATTCAAAAGGTCTATGTCCAAGTCATTTTAAAGTATCTTATATGAGATACACTTTTTGTGTGAAGCATTATGTATTTCCAATAAATTTAAATGCATGTAGAATGACAAATTAAAATAATTATAATTTCACTTGAAAATTCCAGTTATACTTTTGGCTAATCTCATCTTTTCCTATTCTTCACTAGCTAAAGAACAAAGTTCAAATTCCTGGCTTTCTCCCTTAGACTAAATGCAAGAAATATCAGGAAAAAAATCACAAATATCTGGATAGAAAAATAAAGGTCAAAAGGCAATGAAAGCATGACAATATCATTGTATAATTTAAGGCAAACATGATGGTATTCATAAGCTTTGACATCCTGATGAGGAAAAATATGATATAATAAATTAGGAATGCACATTACTGGCAGTACTATTGATAAGTTTATTATACTCTTATCATTGATAAACCTTATCATTGATAAAGCTAGTATCATTGGAAAGGCTAGTATAGCCTGATAACATTTACTCATAGGAGTCAATTTTTGAAAATTAATTTTATTTATAAACATGTTGTAAAAATTATAAACATGATAGTAAACAATCAAGTTTTTTCATTTATTAAAATCTAATTAACCATGTCCAAATAGAGTTATATTTATTTCAGAAATGTAAGGATGTAGCATTATAAAACTCAGCTAACAAAATTTATCCTTATTGAACAAATAAGAAAATTTGTGTACAGAAATTAAATAGGGAAAACATAAGTTTTTTTAATGGTCTATATAACTGTGAATATTAAAATGTTTTAGAAAATCAGGAAAAAAAGTTAGGAATCTTTTAGCCTATAAAGGAATATTTCTCAAAAACCTACAGCAAGTGTACATTTAGTACAATTTTAAACTTTAGAAACATTTCTTTAAAATTAGGATAAAATCAGATATCTATTATGTGGGCTGCTACAATACAACTTTGATTTAAGACCAATCAGTATGTAGTTGGATCTTATTTTATAAACTGTTCTGCCTGTCTTATCATTTTACTGGGGAATTGAAACCATTTACATTCAGTATTATTACTAGATATTTATTTCTTGCCACTTTGATTTGATTTATTCAGTCTTTATTTTAATTTACATAGTTGTTCTTTTAGTGAGCTTCATCTATTTGGGAGCTTTGTGATTTGTTTTTGAGTTTTTATATGTGCAATATAAAGTAGTCCCTGAAGTTCTGGCTTAGAGCTCATAAGTTCATTTAGTTTTTCCTTATTACAGAAATTTTTTATTTCTCTTTTGATTCAGAAAGATAATTTTCCTGGATATAGCAATTTTAACTATAGGATGTTTTCTTGTAGAGGTTGGAATATCTCATTCCAGTCCCTCTTTGATTTTAGGGTATGATTTGAGAAGTTACAAGTGAGTCTTAGTGGTTTGCCTCTAAATGTAATCCAACGTTTTTCTCTTGCATCGTTTAATATTCTTTTCTTATTTTGTATGAATTCTAATTATGATATGTCTTGGAGAGGTTCTTTATTATCTTGTCTATGGGGGGTTTTATGTGACTCCTGTATGTGGATATCTATCTCATTTCCAGAGTGAGGAATTTCTTTGCCTGCCATTATCTCTCTAAAGAGGTTCTTAATGTCTTCAGATTGTATCTTCATGCTTTATATATGCTGGTTATGACCTTTTATTTTTCTTTTCTTTGTTTCAGACAGAGTATTCAAGTTCATGTCTTCAATGCCTGAAGTTCTGCATTTGAGGCTTGGAGTTCTATTTTTCATGCAATCTTTTCTGTTGATGATACTTTAACTGCATTCTTAATTTGATTCATTGTGTCTTTCATTTCTGGGAGTTCTCATGGTTTTATTTTCAATATGTCTCTACTTCTTTATTGAAATGGTCTTTCACCTCACATATTTGCTCTTTTAATTCATTCTTTAGACCTTCTTTTAGTTTGGTTGAACATTTTAAAAATTATTTTTATAGTCTTTCTCTGAAATTTCATCCACTTCTGTATCTATAAATTTTTTTGTTGGGAGACTGTGAATTTGGGAGTGGGTGAGATTTGATTGCCTGTTTCCTCATATTTTCAGAGGTCCTAACCTTGCAAATCAGTTAAGATAAATTCTTATTCTCTATTGTAATATGTATCCTTTATTATGTAGTTATATTTTTTGTTCTAGGGACTTCTCTCTGTTTTTGCTAAATGAGTAAGTGTCCACCAGGAGTGGAACTAAGGCTCTCCTTTAGCTACTCATACTTGGGATCTGACTGTTGGTTTGGGGATTTTTCTCTCCCCTAGTCAATATATTAAGATATTGTTGAAGCTCCAATGGGGCTAGTTAATGTGAAGAGTGAGGTTCACAATTACTTGTCTGAGTTGTGAGTATCTCTGTATCTCAGTATCTCTGCTCTGTGAATTTGAAGTTTCCCAATCACTTTGTAGCCCCTCTTAAAAAAAGGGACATCAAGAACTATCAATTATATTAGTAACCAAAGTATAGTCTGAAAATAAATGTCTAATATCAACTTTGACATGCATAGCTCTAATTACCATCTGTAGAGAAATGGTGAGCTAAGTATTTTACATTGGTATCAGCAATAAACAACTATGAACTATATGAGACATTAAAAGGCAGATGTCTACTATGTCCCCACGCTATTATTAATAACAACAATATTGATGGGGTAGGAATTATATAAACTATATAATTCTATCAGAGAGTGGACTTACAGTTCCTAAAGTGAAGACAAAATATGGTATGAAGGCAAGAGAAAGTTTGAGATATTTAAAAGTAGAACATAGATAGCAGATGACAGGTATAAAGATGAATAGGTAAAAATAGATAAAAGTAATAAAATAAAAAGAAGCAACTGAAAAATTTGATTATCTGTCTGGTAAAAAGAGTAAAGAAGGGGTAATAGGAGGAACAAAAACCAAAGTACAAACGTACAAATATAAGATCAAAACCATGTCAAAATTTTCCCACTAAGGTCAAACCAAGGCTAAATAATAAGTGGGTGGAAAGAGAGCAATTAAAATGAATTAATTCTTGGTTTTATTTCTTGCGCTTTAGGAGTTTTGTTAAAGAAGTCGGGGCCTAATCCGACATGTTGAAGATTGGACCTACTTTTTCCTCTATTAAGCATAGGGTCTCTGGTCTAATTCCTAGGTTCTTGATCCACTTTGAGTTGATTTTTGTGCATGTGCATGTTTAGATACCTCTTGTTGCATATGGATTTCCAGCTCTCCCAGCACCATTTGTTGAAGAGGCTATATTTTCTCCAATGTTTTTGGTGGTTTTGTGTAGTATGAGATAACTGTATTTATGTGGGTTTTTCTCTGTGTCTTCTATTCTGTTCCACTATCTACAGGTCAATTTTGGTGCCAATACCATGCTATTTTTGCTACTATAGCTTTATAGTATAGTTTAAGGTCTGGTATTGTGATGCCTCCTGCTTCACTCTTCTTGCTAAGGTTTGCTTTGGCTATCCTGGGTCTCTTATTTTTCCAAATGAATTTTACGATTGCTTTTTCTAGTTCTATGAAGAATATCATTGGGGTTTTAATAGGAATTGCATTAAATCTGTGTAATGATTTTGGTAGTATGGCCATTTTGACAGTAGTAATTTTGCTTATCAAAGAGCATAGGAGATCTTCCCATATTTTAAACTCTTCTTCAATTTCTTTCTTTAGTGTTCTGTAGTTTTCATTATAGAGGTCTTTTACCTCTATAAGTTGATTTCCAAGTATTTTATTTCATTTATTTTGTTTTTGAGGCTATTGTGAATGGAATAGTTTTCCTAATTTCTCTTTCAGAGGATTCATCCCTGATGTATAAAAATGCATTTGATTTATGGGTATTGATTTTATATCCTGCTACTTTGCTGAATTCATTAATCAATTCTACAAGTTTTCTGGTGGATTTTTTTGGATCTTCTAAGTATAGAATCATGTCATCAGCAAATAATGATAGTTTGAGTTCTTTTTTTCCTATTTGTATCCCTTTAATTTCTTTCGTCTGTCTAATTGCTCTGGCTAGAGTTAAAATTGTGGTATTTGCATGTAAATGGATGGAGCTGGAGAATATCATAGTAAGCCAAGTAAGCCAATCCAAAAAACCAAAGGCCGAATGCTCTCTCCAATAAGTGGATGCTAATCCATAATGGGGGTGGGGAATGGAGGAACTTTGGGCAAAGGGGAGGGAGGGAATGGGGATGGGGCACTGGGGCAGGAAACAGTGGAATGAGCTGGATATATATTGCGAGGATATATTGCCATAGGCCTAGTCCTCTCTGTGTCTACCCTAGTTACATGTATGACTGCACATATGGTGTGACACTACATCTTGTACAAACAGAAATGAAAAGTTGTACTGCAATTGTTACAGAGAATCAAAATGCATTCTGCTATCATATATACCTAATTAAAATTAATTAATTAATTAAAGAAAGAAAGAGTTTTTTGCCACGGAGGTGATGAAAACTGTTGGCAAGGATAAATGTTCATTGATTTTTGCTGTTATGCCATTCTTTGTGTTTATTGGGGGCTTTGTAACCCTTGGTTCTAGAGCTGAGGTTTGTTAAATTCTCTGTCTTTGTGTTTTACCAAAGTGCTAGGTGTTGTGACCAAGCCAAAGCTGATTGTACTATCTCAGTGTTCCATCTACCAGTATAGGATGGGATAGACTGAAGAGTTCTAGTGGTGTACTCCGTAGCATGACTGCCTTAGAGATCTAAATTGGAAGTTCTGAAAGCTGGGGTTTGGTCTTGGTTGATGTTTGAAACTGTCAGTGGAATTTGAGATTTGATACACACCCTTTGTTACTGGGGAGATGCCAATCTCTGCTGGACATCTGGTTCACAGGGACCTCCTCCAAATTCTACTTTTAGGATAAGGAGTCTAAACTTATTAGGCTTCACATATTTCAACTCCATGAATGTGAATTATCCAGGATCAGACATGGAGTGCAGATACACCTGTCAGCCCAGTTTCTGTCATCTTCCAAGATATTCATTGGGACCCCTAGCACTAAAGGAATCTCTTTCCTTGGTCTCCCAGGATATATTGCCATAGGCCTAGTCCTCTCTGTGTCCATTTCAATACAATCTGGACCCCAAAACAGGAGAATTCTGGGTTAGCTGGCAAGTTTCTTTATGAAGTCTCAATCTCCAGCCTCTGCTCACAGCCATGGGGCCATCAAAAATGATTCCCACCACTGCAACTCTGATTCCAGACAGACTCTTCACCCTTGGCTGAGCAATTGTAATTACCTTTCACTCAGCAACTTCTTCAGCATCTCTGGATCAGTTCAGATCAGTTTCCCTCTCTATAGAGGTTCCCCCAAGGCAATTTTATTTGCTATACTTCCACCCAACTTCTGCCTCTGCCTGTTTTTCCCCTCCCCTAAGAAATGAGCTGTGGTTTTGATGGCAACAATGCTGCCAGCGAAGCTGGAGTGTCTCGAGTGTATTATGCTCAAAGTTTTCAACTTTCTGGTGTCTCCATAATTATTTAACAGTACAATGTTGAATTTCAGTGAACTCTCTCAGTAACCCTGCTGAGGAGTAATCATCCTGCTTTTTAAATCTTGAGCTGCAGCAGTGTTGGGGAGTGCACCCCCTTTCTCTACTCTGCCTTCTTCCAACATTTTTAATTTCTTATTAAGCTTATTCCTAGCTATTTTCTCTCTTAACTATTTTAGTGAAAAACATTGTTCTTTTGTATTCAAGTAAGAAAGCCAATAATTTTCAATAATAATGTTGAGAATTTACCAAGTATTTCTCTCTTCTCTCTCTTCTTTTGAGTTCCAGTCATACAATCATATTATATACAACATGAATCACACTTTTGCATTTTCCTTCCCATTTTGGTATTTATTACATCTTTCTCTTGACAATTCACACTGATGAGAATTTTTCAAAACGCTAAATGATCATAGTGATAGAGTGTTCCACTCATCTATTATTATACAATAAAGTACCCTAAAACTCGGTTTTTAAAACAATCATAATTTATTTTTACTCAAGTTCTGTGGATTTACTGGGCATAACTTGGAAGTTGTATTACTGTTTGTTAAGGTTTGGATGTGGGGTGTCCCCCCAAAATTCATGTGAGACAATGAAAGAAGGTTCAGAGGAGAAATTATTGAGTTGTAAGAGTCTTAATCCAATCAGTGATTTAATCCCCTGATAAGGATTGATTGAGTGATAACTGAAATGGTGGTGTATGGCTGGAGGAGGTAGGAATTAAAGCATGGCTTTGGTATATATATTTTGTATCTGGCCAGTGTAGTCTCTCTCTTCTGCTTCTTGATCACCATGATGTGAGCTGATTCCTGCTTTGTCACACACACCGCCATGATATTCAGACTCATCTTGAGGCCTAAGGAATGGAGACGGCCTTCTGTGGACTAAGGCCTCTGGAACTGTGAGCCCTCAAACAAACTCTTCCTCCACTACAGTTATTCTGGTCAGATCTTTTAGCCACAGTAGCAGAAAACCTGACTAAAACACTGTTTTTACTAAAGTTTGTTCTTGCATTTGCCCTCAAATTACAGCCTGAGCCAGATTCATCTGGAGATCTGATGGGGATATTGTAACAGCTGGGCATCCCTTGTCTCCTTATATTCTCTTGGTCTTTCTAATGCTCATTCTCTCAACATAGTCTCCATTGTAGTGAAGTTACACTTCTCAGAAGGTAACTCAAAGCCCTTCAAAAGTAAAAGCAGGGGCTGGAGTTGTGCTCAGCGGTATAGCACTTGCCTATCATGTGTGAGGCCCTGGGTTTGATCCTCATCCCCAGGTATAAATAAATAAAATAAAGGTATTGTGTCCACCTACAACATATATATATATACTTTAAAAATATATATTAAAAAAATAAAAGCAGCCAATATTTTTATAAGCTTAAGCATGGACATGGCTAAGAATTACTTAAACCTCTGTTGTTTAAGCAGTCACTGAATCACCCCAAGTCCAAAGATAAGGAAAATAAAACCTACCTGTTAATGCAAAAATGAAGACTTTGCAATTAGCTTTAATTTCTGGATATCACCTGGGTGTAATGCAATTTTTCAGAGATGGGCCCTCCCCTCATAGGAGGTCTTTAGGTCCATTTACAGTGTACCCTCAAAAGGGATTAAGGTATTTCGCATAGGACCTTGGTTAGTTATTAAAAGAGGATCATTATAAAAGCATGAGCCTTGCCTCATGCATCCTGTTTGTGATGTGATCCTTTTTCCCACGGGACTCAGCTGTTACCTCTGCCATGATGTGCCATAGCAAGAGGATCCTCACCAGAACAGAACTGATGCAGGTGCCATGACCTTTTAACTCCAGAACTGTGATCTACACAAACCCCTTTACTTGGTAGAGTTAGCTGGCTCAGGTATTCCATTATCAAGAAGAAAAAATAGCTAATATAGGTCGCTTTTTAATTATTTGCAATTATTCATATTTGTCTGCCATGTAAAGTACATTTAACCCTTTTCCAGATCCTTCAAAATTTTATCATATGTTCTACCTTCAAGAATAAGTATTTCAAGCTCCTTAAGAGTTGTTACTCTTGAATTAAAATTTTTAGAATTAAGGTAAAAGTTTTGTTTTTTCCTTCACATACTTAGAATACAATGATAAGATAAGGGAACTAAACTTATAGTTTCATTTAAAAGATGGGGCAAAATAAAAGGTACATGGTAGTCACTAGTCCAAAGGAATTCTGAAACCTGATTAGATATATGTAATCAGTGCCTTCATTAGAGCTTAGTCTTACTCCAAAAAGTGCTTCTCTGTGGCTCCTGGTTCTACACTCTGGGCTCTTAGAGGCTTCATCCTGTTGGTCTTTTTTTTTTTTTTTTTTTTTTCCTATAAGAAATGACAAATGTAAGCAGTTGTATGGCTCATTTTTAATTGGGCTTTACAGGATATTTTTGTGGTTAGTTGGTTTGTTAGTTCCTCTTCCATAGAATGCTGGTATATTTCCTTGAGAACCCTATGCAAGTTTCTTTTGTATCAAAGCCATCTACTCCAGTATGTAAAAGTCACACCTATTTATCTTTTCCAATCAGGCCCCTTTCTACCTAGGACCAAGTGTCACCTTACTATGGACCACATCCTTAAGAATCTTTGGAATCCTGTACATAGCAGAGACAGTCTGATAAACAACATCTTAAAGCATTCTGAGGCACTAACAAAGAGTTTTATATCTTCAAATTTTATACCTGAATTCACATTTCTTTGCATGCCATAGGTTTGATCTTTTTATTGAAAGTATTTTTTTGATGGTTTTTTGAGGCCTGGAGATTCTGAAAATAACACAGAAAGAAAATAAAACTTAACTTTTATTTCTAACTTAGATTAACTTAGAAATATCTTCTCTGCATTCATATTCAATTTTGTTATCATTATTTTAGCATAAATACTCTATTTATGTCATACAGAGACACATAGTGGCATTCTATCTGGAAATTGTATCCATGTTTACAGAGTGAATTTATAAATGGATAGTCTTATACTTAACCATCCTTGCATTTCTGGTATTAAAACTCTTCTACTTAATTCATAAATTTATTTGCTGTGTTACAGCTTTTGAAAACTGTTTAGTATTTCTACATTGGTCATAAAACATTGAGGTCATTCTGTAGTGTTTTTATGGGGAACATATGATATTTGCCAAATTTTGGTGGCAGTATTATTCTAGCTTTGTGTAAAGTATTTTGGATACGTTATTTTCTTGTCCTCTGATTTGAAAGAGTTTAAATTCATTTGTATTATTCCTTGGGATTGTGAAAGATATCATCTGTGTATCCATCTGGAACCAGCTATTATGTTTTACATGTTTAACTGTCTAAAAAAAAATTTTATTTCATTCTATAATTTTTGTACTATTGATTTTTAAAAATTTCCACGTGGATTGATGTAATCATTTTTATTTCTTAGGAAATTACATATTTCAAAAGCATTTATAAATTTTATAGAACTCAGCAAATTTGTTTATTCAAATCCCTCTACTCTTGTTAAGTTTACCCATTCTGAACTATAACTTTGTTATTTTGGCATTCCACTTTTTGCCAGATTAAGAAGCAGTTTATCTACAAGAGAATCTCATTATTAGTGATTTCAGAGGATAAAAATCTGGAATAGGAAAATTAGTCTAGAAAAAAATGATCTGGAAATGTTTGACTTTAAGCCCAGTATGAAATTTCTTAATAAATCCAATAAAATTGTTTTTTCCTTCAGTATTGAAATAGATTTTTGCTTCCTTGAGCACCAGATGAAATATTGGCTTGCATTTTGAGACCATGTTGCATGAAAAAATAAGTACATTTAAATACCAGAATTGTAATTACATGAAGTGAACCAAAATGTTCAGATTGAGAAAGGCAGAAGGGAAGTGTGATTCAGTAAGTTAACAGAAAGTTCTTCTAAGTCAACTCATGCTCTCTTCAGGGCATATTCATAGAGGAGAATGAAGAAGTGGTTTGTGGGAACACTTCAGAGCTATCACAAAAGTAGAACTTAGCCAAAGACATGAAGAGAAATCTGCTATTTCTTCATACTTACTTTTTCTTAGCTTGGCCCAAGTTTCCTGTATTTGGCACATATTCTTCAGAGTTTAGGAGCCAAGGTTATAGATATATATATTTTGTTTCATTGAAGACCATATTTTTCTCTATGTTATTTTTATTTGTTTTCTGTTGTTTCTTTTGAGTTTTTTAGAAGACAAAAATTAAATTGTTTTACTCCACATGTACTCTAAAGCCAATTTTTATATTCAATTTTATTATCATTATTTTAGGATTATCTGACATTTTATTTCACAAGAAAGTGTCATGTATTAATAAGACAACTCTTTTAAATTATAATAACTTACTGTTTTCCTGATTCGTTTTATTTTATGTTGTTATGTTTGGCTTTGAAGTTTGACTCTAATTTAATAAAATATTGACTTATTA
Source organism: Callospermophilus lateralis (assembly GCF_048772815.1). Classification (NCBI taxonomy): domain Eukaryota; kingdom Metazoa; phylum Chordata; class Mammalia; order Rodentia; family Sciuridae; genus Callospermophilus; species Callospermophilus lateralis. Next base: position 38,145,330 of record NC_135314.1, on the reverse strand, counting down.
AGTGGTGGTTGTATACTAGAATTTCAACTCAAAGGAATCGCTATCAAGCTCATTATTTTTAAATATAATACTTTAGTTTTTAATTAAATATTAACTAAAATAAGCATGATAATTTAGCTATATTAGAAAATAAGAAAAATATGAGAAACTCAGAGTTCAAATATGTACATCTGTTCTTAAGTTTATAATCATGCAGAAATCCATTGCTGGTTTTATTTAAATCATGATGGTACAAACTCTTCCTTCTGTCATATGTATTCACCCTAACTTAGTGTCCCAATTAACTTCTAAATTTACTCATGTTTATAAGGAGGAAAGGGCTTGATTATAAAAGACAAGAATTTTTTAAAATATTCCTAAAAATTATATTCATTTCTCTTTTCACATTTTCCTTTATTCTCCTGAGGCACTTCTCCTCATTCTGCTATATGTGTAAATAAGAATTTAGCTTGTGCCAAAATCTGTGCTCATTTTCTGGGAACACAATATTGAGCACAATATTGAATACAGTCTGTTCCTATATAGAACTTAAAATATAATAAGAATTCTATAAAAAATGAACTGAAACTTATAATATGGTTTGACAAGTGCTGCAGTAGGGAAAGTGCAGTTCCCATACTATCGTACAGGAAATGCTTCTAATCCAGAGTTAGGTACGCAGAGACAATAAAAAATAAGAAATAATATATGAATAACTCATCTTCTTTCCATAAGAGCCATGTTAATTGTCCATGTGCAGCTATAATTTAGTATAATCTCTGGGCAGAATTTGTGTATTAAGTTTGAGGTCTGACCAATAGTGAATTGATAATTGTACTAATGTACAATTATAAGTAATTGTACATTAGTACAACTACTTCTTCAAAATGTTAATATGAAGTTAAATTAAGGAAACTGCAACATTTCTGAAATGGTAAAAATCCATTTTCCTAAATGGTATCTGGGCTTTTCTCATGGGACTCTACCAAATTTTGCTTAGTGAAGAGAAAAATCTGACATTTTTTTTTTCCATAATATGGCCTTTCAAACTAACTCAACATAAAAATTTCTGTAGACATGGATATCAAAAATAAGTATAACATCTTATTTCCTTTAAGAGACACATCCTTTTGTCAGGATGACTAGTGTCTGTTTTTTTTGTTAGCCTGAACGATTTAAAGCCAAGTCACCTGTTTCTTAATTTACTTTGAGAAAATTTTATTGAGATTATGCTTTAGATATTTTTACATGCTGTTTTAAGGAAAATATTTCTTGACAATAACATAGAGATATTTCTAAGTAAACAATTTTGATTATGCATTTCAGAAATAAAATATAACATTCTCTTTTTACTAAATGATAATTATATCTCAAATACATCTTCTAATGTTGTAATAGAAATTGATTATGAAAATAATCAACTAGAAAATTTTGACATCTGATATCAGCTTCATCAACACAAAATTTTACATAGCCTGGATGACTAATCCAGTGACCGTGATCAGCCTTGACCTTTTTTTATCCCAATGTAACTAGCCTATTTCATGGAATTCTTTTGAAGATCAAATGAGAGAATACATGTATGACAATAATTTTAAACATGAATGGACATGATGGTGTAACTAATTTATTGAAAAGTTAAGTTTAAAATCAGAATAATATTCCAAAATATTTTTCAAGTCATTGATTTTCATCCATTATTGCTGAATCTCTTGTTTCTCATCCTTATCACCTTGGGAATTATACACTATTTTTGATTCTGACAGTTATTAAAATTTTAGTCCTGTTTGAAACTTTAGAATCAAAGACTTGTAATGACCTGTAGTTGCTTTGATGTAGATGAACTGATCATAGTATTACTCTGATCCACATCCACCCTCTCAAAGATCCTATTTTCCAGGATTACAGAATTATTTTTCATTCCCTATTTTGTCATTGCTGCTTCACCACTGGCTCATCAGCAACTTCTGTGAATGTTAGGTATCTAAAAACTGTTGCTATCATCTTTGAATTACATGTAAAACTTCAAATATGACTCCACCTCTTCTGGTTCAGTTCTGCAGTATTTGCTAGGTCCTCTTTATCTCCTAGGAAATACTTAAATGTGTTGTAATCATAGAGACACAGTTTATATATTTTTTGTTGTTGTTATTTCCTTGATCTAGAGGAAACTATCCTACGCCATCTTCAGATAAGGGTGCAAATGTTCATTGCTGGACTGCATGCCCTTCTCTCATTTTCCCGCCTCTTTTAATTCTTCTCCTTCCTGCTCAAGTAGCACAGAGTCTAACTGCTAGAAGATTGTCTATGGATGGTCTGAGGAATGTATGTAAGTTAACAGAATCATAGGCCTCCCCATACCCTTCAGTATTTCTCTTGGAATTTGTTTCTCATTTGACAGAAGGAAGATTGAAACAGATAGGAATGTATATATAGGTCTAATAATTAAAGCCACAGAACTGCATCATATTCCCAAAGATAATTTGTTTTTCATTTTCCAAACACTAATTGATGTCAACTATGGCCATCAACATCTCATTGTCTATGGATAAAATAAGTAAAATTAGATATGGTTGCTACCCTAAAGTTCAACAGTTTGGGAGTAGATGAATAGTAATATTGATCAAGCCACATAATAAATTCAAAATTATACTTTTGTCATTTTTCTTATTGTAGTGGTAGATTGCTAAATAGTATTGTAAAATAACATAGTATAGTTTCAGGAACAATAAGCATAAATCTAATCAGCATGAGTTTGAGGACAAATTAAGCCCATAGAACATGAATATAGAGAAAACTAATCTATGGTATTGAAAATAAGTTGGGGAGAAGAAAGGATGGACTGATAATTTGCTAAAGAGTTCTGCTAATGTTTCAATTTTGGGCAAGTTCATAGTTGTATCAATGTGTTTCCTTTATTCTAGTTTATAAAATTTCCCTCTGCTTTCTGTATTATTCATGATGGTTGTTTGCATATGAAGATGTGCTATGGACTTAATTGTGCCACCCCCAAATATCCATACAATGAATATCTAATGCCTAATGTGACTCTATTTGGAAAAAGAAGCTATAAGAAGGTAAAGTTAAAAATGGTCCAAATTTGATAAAATAGATAACCTGATAAGAAGAAGATATATCTTTCTCTTTATGTGCATACAGCGGGAGAAATCACATAAGAACATAGACATGGTAAACACCTGTAAGCAAAATAAGAATTCTTAGAATAAATCTACCTTACTAGAGCCTTGATCTTGAACAACCCAGCCCCTGGAAATGTGAGAAATAATCATTTCAAATCTAAATGTATTAAACTCTTCATTCATGAGGCATAGAATAAATTAATGGATTATTATTTTTTAAGCCCATGACAAAATGAAGCCAAAATTTGAGGTGATCCCAGTGTTATGGTTTAGATGTAAAATATTTCCCAAAAGCTCATGTGTTAGACAATGCAAGAAAGTTTAGAGTTAAAAAGACTGGGTTATGATAGTCTTATCTTATTCAGTGTATTAATCCTGATAGAGATTAACTGTGTGGTAACTGTAGTCAGGTAGAGTGTGGCTGGTTGAGATGGGTCCCTGGGGACACACCTTTGCAGTATATTAAGAGGAACTCAGTCTCTCTCTCCTGTCTCTCTCTCTCTCTCTCTCTCTCTCTCTCTCTCTCTCTCTCTCTCTTTCTCTCTGTTTCTTGGTGGCCATGTCCTGATCTGCTTTACTTTGCCACACACTCCCTCCAGGATATTCTGCCACATCTCAGGCCCCAAGGAATGAAGATGGTCATCTGTGGAGACCTCTGAAAACATGAGCCCCCAAATAAACATTTCCTACTCTGTTTGTGTCATGTCTTTTGGTCATAACAGCAGAAAAAAGCAAACTAATAGATTCTCCACTTTCACATAAGTTTCAGACCTCTAAAGCCAATAAAACCAGTTTTAGTGTTAGCAACTAATCACAACAGGGAATACCTGATGCCAGCTCCAAGGGTCCCAGCAGGCAAAGCCAGAAAGCGGCGTGTCACAGCACTTAATGGGGGGTTATGTCCTCTACTTTTGTTGCAGAACTCAGCAACTTTCCACCAATTTCTTTATGGGTACTTGTCTCATGAATTTGAAGAATCAAAATCCACAGACAATAATGGGAGGCAAGAGAAAAAGGAGTAGGATTTATTCAAGTGAGAAGGAAAGAGAACTCTCACAGGGCAAGTGGGGCCCAAAGGCAGACAGCTGCTTGACTGTGCTTCGCTAGGGGTTTGTATAGGTTTTGGGTCAAACTATTGGTCCAAATTTATGCTAATCAAGTTTTAGAAAAGTACCAATACTACTGGCTAGCTCTTGTGTCTGAACTTTCCTCTGCTCAGGTGTATCCTGCCACAGTCTGGCTCAGCACGAATAACCGAGCAGCCACAAAGCCTTGTAGGTTCAAACAGCAACTACTTTATTTCAACTCTCACTGGCACTGCTCACGCGCTTTTCCGCCAAAGCCATCCACTAGGCCCTTCCAGCAAACCCCCACACTGGAATTCCCTCCTCTGGCACTTGCCCAACCAATGGGAACTATCCGGAATCCCTGGAAGAACTCCAAAGTAGCTGGCCTAGGCGGATAGCAGGGGTCTAATATGCAATTGAATACACAGCTTAACATAACCATTATCATCTCAATGGCTTGCTGGCAAAAATGCCATGCGTCATTCCAACTCAGCTATGGTTCTCAGCACTATCCCACTTTCATTTTCTTGATGCTTATAGGGCCTAGGTGAGGCCACCATGGGGTAGAAGTTCAGCACAACCTGACTCCCAGTATCTCAGGCCCACACCAGCATAGCAGGTTCTTCACAGCCACTACCTGTGCTATGCTAAAGCCTGCCCAGGCCACTGTTTCACTGCTGCAGGGCTTGATTCCAATACTATATAAAAGAGACCAAATTTAGTGCTGGGGTTGTGGCTCAGCGGTAGAGCACTCACCTAGCATGTGCAAGGCCCTGGGTTCAATCTTCAGCACCACATAAAAACAAATAAAGGTAACACAATTAAAATAAAATAAAGGTATTATGTCCAGCTACAATTAAAAAATAAATATTTTTTAAAAAAGAAAGACCCAATTTATATTTAAGGACACTTTCAGACTGAAAGTGAAAAGATAAAAAGAGATATTACCTGCAAATGGTAACTAAAAGAAATCAGGGCAGGAGTTATAATTACATATGATGAAGTGCATTTTAAGCAAAAATGTTCTAGAAACAAAGATATAAAGGTCAATTCAACAGGAAGTATAAAAATTATAAGTATTTGTAGTTCAACATCAGAGAACTTAAATATGTAAAACAGAAAATATTGACAGATCTAAAGGGAGAGTTTGACATCAAGACAATAATAGTAAAAAACTTCAATGCTTAAATATGATATTTTAAAATGAATAGAACATCAAAATAGAAAATCAGTAAGAAATTAACTTGAACAAAACTACAGATCAATGGACCTAGGAAATACACGCTGAAGTTTCTATCTGACAGCAGAAGAATAAACACATTCTTTAAAGTGCATGCAGAATATTCTCTGAAATAAATCAAATACTAGGTTACAAATAAAGTCTTATCATATTTAAGAAGATCAAAAGAATTTAAAATATCTTTTCCAACCACAATGCAGTAAAACTAGATGTCAGTAACAGTAAGAAATCAAGAAAACTCACAAATACATAGAAACCAAACAACATACCCTTGAACCATTGATTCAAAAAAAAAAAAAGAAATCTTTCAAAAAATTTCAAAACAAATGAAAAATGTACAAAACATACAAAAATGTATGAGATAAAAAAAAGTAGTACTATGAGGGAAATTTAATTGTACAAAAGTCTACATTAAAAAATAAAACAAAGATTTTAAATTAAAAAAAAGAGAGAAAACTTAACTTTGCATGTTAAGGAGCTAGATAAAGTAGAACAAACTAAATGCAAAATTAGCAGAGGGGAAAAAATAATAAAATTTAGAACCAAAATAAATCAAATAAAAAACAATCAAATAATCTGAGTTATTTTTTGAAAAGATCAAACATAATCAACATATCCTTAGTTAGATTAAGAAAAGAATAAGACTCAAATATATAAACCAAAAGTGAAAGGGCAGGAATTATACTGAATGTATCAGAAATAAAAAGGATCATAGTGACTATTATGAACAATTATACACCAGCATATTAGAAAAATCAGAAGATATGAACAAATCTAGCAACATTCAGTCTACTAAGAATGGATTATGAAGGATCAGAAAGCCTGAAAATAAAAAATAGCACATAAGAAGAATGTTCTTCCAATAAAGAAAAGTCAAGTTGATAGCCTTATAGGCGAATTCTGAGAGACATTAAAAAACTAAGTATTTTTAATCCTCCTTCAACTATTTCACAGAATAGAGTAGGGAATACTTCTAAATTCATTTTAAGTTTAGCTTCACCCTGATAGCAAATTCAGACAAAAGCAACAGAAAAAAAGAAAACTGTAGTCAAATAATCCATGATTAACATGGATGCAAAAATTCTCAAGAAAATACTAGCAAAGAAATTTCTAGAGCACACAAAAGGTTTACGTGCTTTAACCAAGTAGAATTTATCTTTACAATGCAAATATAGTTGACATGAAAGTCAATTAATGAGATATATCACATTTGAAGAAAAAAAGAATAATAATAATGATAATAGATTAGGAATAGATTAGGAGTTAGGGAAGTTTGTGATATTGGAAAGATAATTCTTAAAATAATGAGTTGATTTATCTAAGCTGAATAACAAGGAATTTTTAAAGAAAATTACTGGGCTAGAAATGCAATTCAGTGGTACAGCACTTGCTTAGCATGTGCAAGGCCCTGGGTTCTATCTACAGCACTGCAAAAAATAAATAAATAAATAAATAAAATTAAAGTAAAATTAAAAGAAGACTGAGAATGTATAAAATAAACCAATCAATAGACTAGAAGCTGAGAACAATAAAAGTGATCACAGTGAAGGTATTTAAATAAACAAAGTATGAGAAGAATTCATGGCCAGTGTGGGATGCTGAAGGTACTTGGATAAAAGAGAATGGGGAGGTTGGAAAAGAATTAACGTGCATGACTCTGGAGGCAAGAAGGTAAAGGACACATGACCTAAGATAGACTACCTGAGTGTTAAAATAACCCTGGAAGATGGCAGCATTTCTGTTCTTAAGGAAAATATATAAAATATATGTCAATATCTTTTATATATCAGAGGGAATTATCTGGATATTATCAAATACCAATAACAAGAAGGGATTAGGTGATATATACAAAGGTCTTAATAAGATTCCTTTTTTTGATGAAAGATTGAAAGATAGTGAGCTGGATATAGCAAGAAGAAATAGGAACAATAATATTCTCATCCCATGTCCTTGAGATTTGAGAAAAGAAACAGTCATGTTTTGAGGACATTGTGCCAGATAAATGTTCTCATAAGAGAGGGAGTTTCACTTAAGACAAAGACATTAGGAAACACTCCCAGGAAAGTTTTCAAATTAAGGATAATTTGCTAATTATGAATTTACAGTTCTATTGAGCACAGTGAAAGGAATTCTGCACTGAGACAATAGTTTGAAGTTGGGAGCTGGGTCAGGTACAACAAAATATTTAGGTGACACTGTTTTAGAAGGGTGTACACAGTTTTGCTGACTGATGAAAATGAAATGGGAAACATGAACTTGGTCTGAAAGTTGTTGGAGGAGAGGCATCTCTAAGCTTAGAAGCTGGTGGATCTGTCTCTTTTGGTCAAAGTGCTGGTGAAGACAGATGCTTCCTGTAGAAGGACCCAGAATTCAGATTCACATGCTGAATGGGTTGGATTGTTAATGGTGGATCCAAACATTTTTAGTATCATTACTATAAATAATGCAGCACATACCATGTACCAGAACAATTCTCTAAATGTATTATAAATATTAACCATTTTAACCATCCCAACAAAGTCTGGGAGGTAGTAACTACTGTTGCAGTCATTTTAAGTGTGAAGAAATCTGGGAAATGAAGAGATTTTTGTCACTTCTGTGAGCTTCCAACTCTGGTAAGAGTGGAGTATGGAGTAAAAAGAAGTCACTGAGAAGTTGCACACTTGGAAAAGCCACCACATTTCCCCTCCCATCTGTCTCCTTCTGGCTTTCAATATAGACATAATAGCTGAAGCTCCAGGAATCACACTGAATCTAGGATGATCTGGAGGAATGGCAAGAAAAATGAAATCCTGGATCTGCAATGATACCCTGAAGCTGCCAGACAGTGTGGAATTCCTAATTCCAGTGTGATTTCAAATGAGAACAAAATATACAATGTTCTAGTATTTTTCTTTCTGTTAAATGCAGGGCATAACTATGTAAAGTCAAGAAAACTTACTATTCAGATACCAGAGAAATAGACTACTTTAAAATAGAGGAAATATTAGTATCTTTATTAAAAACTAAAGTTAATGACTGAAATGAGTTTCTTGGGTTAAGCATCATTTTTAGGGAAAAAAAAGTTTCAGATAGGACAAAATTGGAGGTAAGGAAATGGAAACAACCCAAATTCTAAACATACTAGAAATTTCTTCCATAAAGAGCATAAAGATAGGGATGGTGAATGAAGAGAATCTAGGATCTAAAAAGTCTAGGTTTGGGGCTTGATGACTTTGGTTTGTACTAAGACATGGAATAAACTAGGATATATTTGCCTCATTTTCTTATTAAAATTCTGTGTATTTTCTTTTTGGCATGGGGAAAATTATAAATATATGTAATTATTTGTATCTTTACAGAGGGTAACAAGGAGAAAGAGGGAGAGAGGAAAAGAGAGGAAGAGAGAAACAAAGAATGAGACTTAGACACAATTTCAAATGGTGTAAATTTCTATATATGTGTGTTGCTGTAAGTGAAATGAAATTTCCAAATAAAGTAAAATCAGTGCAAGGCTCTCAATTAAAATAAACACAACAGTTAAAGACAGATAAGTATCACACCATATAGCACAGAATATAAAATAAGTTTGCACCTGCATACCCTTAATTTAAAAACTCTTGCTGGTGATTATATCATAATATTTTAATAACAAAATATATTTAGCCTGTTGATCAAACTCACTTAAGGTTTTACTTGACTTCCAAATTTTAAATAAGAGTTATCCTGGGAGAATATTTTAGTATTTAAATATCTGAAATTGAAAATGAGAACTTCATGGTGCATTTGAAAGAGTATTTCAAGAAGATTTCTATGGCAAATTGTTTATGTGCCATAAATTCTCTAAAGTTTCATCAAGCAAAATAATATAGGAATGAATTTATCTCATGTTCTGTTTCCTTTCCAAAAATAGCTATTTTAAAAAAAATCTACAAAGTTTTACCTTATGCTTCTCAGAAATCCTTTATATCTTAGAAAAGTTTTGGGAAGAGATAAACAATCTGCACATTAAATTCTTCACAGAATTGTTAATATGGTTATTTTTGACATTATTTAGAAACTAAATTAAGGATTTTATCTTGAGGTCCTAGTGTGTGCATCATCAAGGTTCTCTTTTTATAGATTAGAACTAAAATGTTTTCAAAGTATGGAATAGCTTTGGAGGAAAGAAAATCAATATTCTTTATCACTGTTCTACTTCTATCTAGTTCTACTTCTAGTTTCTATGGGGCTTCCTTGGACATAATGGTATTAGGATAGAATTGCCTGTAGTTATGGAGGGATATATATGAGAAGTAACTCTTTTCCATTATGTCCTAGGCAGTACTCATTTGTATCATTAAACCCACAATACAAAATGGACAAAGATAATGTATTCAGTAATTTCTAAAATCAGATACAATATTGATTTTTCAAATAGCCAACAAAATTCCCACAAGCAAATAATATTTATTTTAAGATAAGTTTTAATATAAAGAAATATTTTATGTGAAACTTGTTGTCAATACATTTTCCAAAGGGCACTCTAAGTTATACCATGAAAATAGAGAGATTTCTTTTTTTACCTTATTAAAATTATTACCATCTAGTGGGTATATATACAAAGTGATTTCAAAAAATAGAAAAGTACACATGGGAATAAAAGAAAAATTTGTTTTCCACATGCAGAACTTTGTTTTTCCAGAGGCAACCAGTGCTAAGGAGTTGATTATTTTATTTTTCCCAAAGATAATTTAGGAAAATATAAACGAATCAATATGGACAGAAGATAGACTCTTTTAGCAAATACAAGCAGCAAGTCTACATATGTATGAAGTGGTTATTTTTCTGTCAGGTATCTTGCTATACTTAACCAAACCTTGATCCAAAACCTTAATAAAGCAATTCTCCTCACTCATTGCTCCAACACAGCTAAATCAGCATGGATACCCACCTCTTGACACTTTGCGTTACCTTGCTTGATCTTCTGTACAGTAATTCTCAATGTTTGAGATTATCCTTTCAAATTAATTAATTGAGTTGCTTGCATTTTGTGGTTTGTGTTTTACTATTAGATCATAAGCAACGTGAAGGTAGAGACTGTTTGTTTTTTTTTTGTTTGTTTGTTTTGGGTGTTTTTTATTCTTTACATCTCTAGTACCTACCACAGTGCCTAAAATATATTAAAGATGGATGCTTTTTTCTACTTTGCTTTTTTCACTTAACAATATATCTCAAATATCATTCAATCCCATAGAAAATAATTTTACTTGACTACATGCCATTTGGTTGTACAAGTTGTCCCATGGTTTATTTAACTAGCTTAATGGATATCCATGCTGTTTCTATTATTTTTCTCTGACAAATAATTCTGCAATAAATACACTGGCATATATATATATATATATATATATATATATATATTCGGTTGCAAAATATAACTCTTGGATAAATTCCTAAAGTACAGTTGCCAAATGGAAGAGGATATGTATTTTTATGTTGAAATATTTTGCCAAATTATTCTCTGAAGATACTATTCCAATTCCCTACACAGTGTATGAGAATGAGTGTTTCCAAAGATTCTCATCCATATAGTGAGGGTAAAATTATGTTGTTTTAACTTTTATTTTGTTATTATGATTTAATTTGGCACATTTTTCATATTTAAAAATGTTAATTTTTTTTTCTGTTTGAATAGTCTTTTATGTATAATTTTATCAGGAGTCCATTGATTTATAGGCATTCATTAAAGGAAATAAAATAGTCCATGTGTTTTCTTTTGACTAGGTTTTAGACACAAAACTCACAACTTTAATTTTTACACACTCCTATATAGCACTTCTTTCTTTTATGACTGTTCAGTTTACTTTTATGTTTACAGAGACTATCACATTTCAAGATCATAAAAAGTGTCATATGCTTTCTATTATTTATCTTTATAGCTTCTGTTTTTACAATTATGAGCCATCTGAAAATTATCTCCCCATAAGAAATAAAGTTGTAGTTCAAGTTGTCCCCCCTCCATTTTGTTAGCCAGTCATATCAGTTCTATTCATTGAATTATACTTCTTTTCCAACTTATGTACAATTTCATATTTTGAACAAAACCATTAGGCTCAATGTCTAGATTCTCTATTTATCTATTTGTCACCTATATATATTACAATTGACATAGAAATTAATATTTTAAAATTTTTCATGGGGTTATTAACCTGCTATTATATCATTACAGTTTTATCCAACAGTATTAGCAATTTTAACCTTAGGGGACAATTTTGGCTATGTCCAACAAAGTCTTGATATTTTATGTGGATGTATTTAACAGTATAGACTAATTTAGATATAATTAACTTCAATATAATTTTAGAACATAAGTATATAAATAAAGCATGCTGTTTTATATATTATTTTTTGCATTTTTCAAATATTTATTTTTCCATTTTGCCCCTTACTATTTACTTTTACTTATTATTATCCTTTGTTGGAAATTTTTAAGACCATTTATCTTATTTTTGAAAGTTTCCCTATTATATATAGAAAAGCTACTGATTTGTATATGTTTATTAGTATTCAACAAACAATATATTCTTTCACTACTTATAGCTTTCCACTGATGCATATATTTTCTTTTTATTCTTTTTACCTCAATTTTTTTAAAAAATGAGTTGAATTTTGTTATATTCATGATACACATATAGAAATTTTAGTTTTAGTGTGTTTAATTATTTGAATATTTCTTCTCTTTTGACAAATCATTCATGTCCATTGAAGATTATCTGATATTTAATTTTAAATATCATTTATCAAAAAAAGTACACAGTAGGGCATGATTAATGTCACAAATCTATACATTTGATTAAACAGACAACTGCAGATATTTGAACAATGATTATAAAGTTAATTGTACTCGTTATAAACCACACACACACACACATATATGCATATATGTGTATGCTTTAAAACATTATACACTATTAGAATGATTACAAATAAATGGTTACCCAATTGCTAATGCTATAAGATTAAGTTAACTGCTCAGTTCTTATTCTTACTCTTTGTTGTAGTTACAGTTTTATTTACCTAACCTAAAACATTAAGGTTATATTCTTATAATAGCTGAGTAGCATATAAAAAGTGGTGAATAGTTATAATCAGAAATGCAAGACTTTTTTGTGCCTTATTACTCTCTTTTGGTATCCAATCGGACTTTTTTTGATAGACTAAATTAGAAATATCCAAATATTTGAATTTATTACCCAAATAGATCCTCACTTTTGCAACAATAATCTTACTATTTTTAAGTACTGTTTGAAGTAAAACCATTATAGATTTTTATTGATTTCTTTTAACAAAGCTAGATTTTTTTTCCCTCTGATCAACCAGTAAAATACACAGATTGACACACTTATGATTTTGTTTTTGACATCTTGTTCAAGAAATGATACATTCATTATTTGACTTTAAAAAAGTATTAGATATTAATTTATTGACTCTTTCAATGAATATGTGTTAATAATAAAAAAGATACCTGTAGGGACAATAAAATGCTAATTATTAATAAATATAATTATAATAAATATAAAAATAATTTTTAATAGATTTTTAAAATATTTTGTTCCTTAATGATACCAGAATTCTTTTGAATATTTATTATATAAAGTGAGAATCTCATTTTCCCCCCTTCAGAGATCCAATTGTCCGACAAAATTTATGTAGTGTTTATAATTTAACAGCTAATTTGTTTTGGCATCTCTTTCATGTGCCAAATTTTCATATGTGTATTGATCTTTACATCTATCTCTACAATAATACCATAATTATTTAGTAATTATAGATTTAAAACAAATATTGATATTTCACATAAGTGATATTCCCAATATTTTTTCAAAATACTTTACTGTTGGTCCCAACTCTTCCTTATACATTTTTAACTGGTCAGTTTCTAAGAGATGCCAAATTTAATTGAACATATAGATTCATGTCTTCCAAATTCATATCTGTGTGAAATATTTCTAACATTTCATCATACAGTATGATGTTTTCCATAAAGTTTTCTTAGATCTTTCTTATGAAATTAAGAAACTTCCCCTCTACTCTTAAAGTGCTAAGGTTTCATATCATTAACTTTCTTCATGATATTTTATTTAAACCTCTGGTTTCTTTAGTTCTGTATCTTTTGTTTTATTCTTATTTTGTTTTATGGATATTATTCTTTCAGTTACTACTTTGAATTTTAAAAATAATTATTTTAAAGTTTTCTAGCTTGTCCAAAATTTTTCATCTCTTCATCTCTTCTGGAGTGAATTAGCATTTTTATTTTTTTTTTTTAATTTTTTGCCTTTGTAAGGTGTGCTCATACGTCTTAGAATTATGCTGAAATATTCATTTTGAGTAGCATAATTTTTACTTTTCTCTGACTTAGTTAAAATTGTGTTTTCTATGAAGTAAAGAAGTAAGAAGTAGTCTAAACAAATAAAGAATGTTTTGTGGGTTTTTTTGTTTGTTTGTTTGGGTGTTTTGTTTTGTTTTCTCACATGACAAGATGTGCAGAGGCAAGAAGCCAGGACTGCTGTAGCAGCTCAAGGATGAAATCAAGGAATCTGGTTGTATCTGTCTTCATGCTCTGTCATCCATAATGAGGAGTTTTATCCGTATGGTCTCAATATGACAGCTGTACCTCCAAATATCATGTTACTGTTTCAGGCAGAAATAATAGGAATGCCCCAAGGATTTTCTTGTGACATGTGAGCCAAGAAGCCCTCACCCCAAACTAACACTATCAGTGAGTGGAAAAGAATCACAATCCAGCTCTAGAGGAGACTGAGCAATCCACTAGTGTCATTTACATAACTTGCAGTAAAAAAGCACAAAGGGGCACGAGGCTTCCCAGTAACAGTTTAACATTTTGCCTATAATCAGTTTCTCTGTCTTCTCTCCTGTTCCTGCTTCACTAGAACTGGATTCTGTTTTCCATTCCCCTGGCTCAGGTCTGTTTCTACATCTTGCGTTCAGTAGGCCACAGCTTCAGACCCTTTGATCATGTTTGTGATCCATGAAGAGATGTGTATATTGTGGGAACCTGACATTATCATTTACAAATTTATTTTTTATATTTTTAACTATTATTCTAATGGGTGATAAGAGGGTTAGCAAAATATGGCCTTATAATATTATCTTAACTAAACGCACAGATGATGTTTAATATTTTAGATAATTTAGAATAATATAATACTTTCAAAAATAATATATCCTTTATCCAGTTTTCCATTATGTTAGTATCACACACAACCACAGAACAATTATCACAAATAGGAAATTAACCTTGAAGCAATACCATTAAACTACAGTTTGTTTGGATTTTACCTGTCTTTCACTGAAGTCTTTCTGTTCTAGAATGTGATTCAGGGTCCCACATAACATAGTGATCTCATTTTAGTCTTCTCCAAACCAGTCTGTAGTCTTTCTTTGTCTGGAATAAGGATATTTGTCATGTGCTTGTTGTTGTTTTGGAAGGATGTCTTGGGGATTGACTAATGTTTTTCTCATTTTAAAATTGAAGTAATGTATTATTGGGAAGAAAAGGACAGAGGCAGTGTGCTCTGATGCACTCTCCTTGGTGTTCCCTTTCTGGATACATAGGGTCCCTAAGTACAATCACATGGCATCTCAATTTTTTTTTTTTCCGGTGGGGGGGTACTAGGATTGAACACAGGGGCACTGGACCACTGAGCCATATCCCCAGCCCTCTTTTTTTATTTTATTTAGAGACAGGGTCTCACTGACTTGCTTAGCACCCTAGCCTTTGCTCAGGCTGTGTTTGAACTGCCTCAGCCTCCTGACCTGCTTCCAGGTCTCTCCATTCTGAAGTTCATTTCCCCTTAGAAATTACTATTAGGAAGAGACATGTTGAGTCTGTGCAAATATCTTGTTTCTTTATAACCTTTGTCCTTCATTTGAATATCTTCTGTGGATCTTACCTGCAGGAATTATTAGTATGGTGAGTTTCTATTTTGCTTATTTCATGTAAGTTTATTTATTATAATTCTCTTATAAGGAAGAGTCAGATCTACTTCTCTAGTCATTTAGTTATGTATTTATATCTGCATAGCTTTGCTCTGTTTTTTATTTGGATAATAATCCAATATCATAGTTATTTCTTTCAGTTGCTTAAATTTGTTTTGTTTTGCTCTAGTTCTGGCCATTGGAGTTTTTTTCATATCACTTCCTGGGCTCCTGTTCTTTCTGTTTTGTTTTTTCTTATTTTTAGCACTTTTTTGATTTTTGGAACTGCAAAATGCAATGGCCAGGATAACAGTTTCCCCTTGGTGGCATTCCCATCCTTTGTTGTCAGTGATGTAAAATATGACAGGGTTTAGAAGCCACCAATTGATGAGGACTCTAGTCCGTGTCTTCAAAATTGTTATTTCTCTCAGTTGCTACTGTGGGTGTGGCTGTCCAGAGCTGGATATCAGATCCCCCACAAACCACTGTGTGCACTTGAGTATGCGTTGTCAGCTATGGGCTTTTATTCCCCTATTCTTGACACTGAATTATTCACCAAGGTTTGAGCCAGAGTAGGTCATGGGTAGAATGAGTTATAATTTTCCTGTCAGCTAAACCAGGAGTTTAGCTCAATGGCAGAGCAACCACCCAAGAGCTAGCACTAAAAAAAGAAAAAAAAAAGAAAGAAGGAAGATTAAGATTAGCAGCAATAACACCACAATGGAAAATAAAGTAAAAAAAAAAAAGAATAAATAAAAAGATTTTAAAAAATAAAAATTAAAAAAGAAAGCAGGAGTAAAGGGGAAAGAGAGAAAGAAAATTGAAATTAAAAATAGACTTCCTTAGATTCTGCTAGATGTCCAAACCATTGATTTTAAAGGAAAGCAACTTTCTTCATTTTATATAGTCCTGTCTCTTACTGCATAAAATTCTTGTTTCGGAGTCTCTCCCCAGGGCTAAACTGCCTTGTGATGTGGCTATTCACTGAGCCAGCGCAGCATAATTGTCAGGAAGACTGTGATCCCAGAGAAGGGAAAATGTAGTGGCCTCTGCTACCCAGAGTAGTAAACTAGAAAATAGGACTTTTCCAAAATTGGTTCCCAGTTATAGTTATATGAGAATAAAGTGAGATGTTCAGAGAACTTCTTCAGAGCCAGCACTCTGTTCCCAGGTCTTTTGTCTGTTAGACATCTTTGCAAGTTGCTCACTTCTGCAGTAGTGCAGCTTACTGGGCCTCTCCCTCTTTCATCTATATCCAAGCCAAAGGTGTATTCTACCTTCCCTTGTCCTGCAGAGAATTAATTCTCAGGTACTCTGCTGTTTCACCATTCAAAATCTCTGGGTTTCTCCAAGTCTCTCTCTCTCTCTCTCTGCTGTTGAATTCCAGCACTCTGACCTGGCCACCACCTCAACAAGGAGCTACACAAATATTGTTGTTATTCTATTTCTTCCTGAAGCAGGCAAGTACTAGATGTCAGTAATGCACCATCTTCATTCCCCCTATCCAGGAACCCCCATCATTATTCTGAACTTTTAAAACTTTTTTTAAGTATGGAATAATACGTGATGGAATAATAATTTTAATGGAATAACTAGGTAGGCAGCTGGGTCATGGCTAGAGGAAGTGGGCCACTGGGGATACCAGTCTTGGGGATTATTTATTTCATCCTGGCTCCTCACATTTGCTTTCTGCTTCTCATCCATCATGAGCTGAGCAGCTTTCCTCGTCCATAATGTTCTGCCTTATCTCAGGTCCAGAGCAATGGAGCTGACTGACAACAGACTGAACTTTGGAAACCATGATCTCAAATAAGATTTTCTCTTCTAAGTTGTTATTGTCATGGATATTGGTCACAGTGACGGAAAGTTGACTAACATGATGAGTAAATTGGGAAAAACAAAAATATATTATGGAGTTTATTTGTTTGTGTCTGTACTGGGGGTTGAAATCAGGGTGTCTCATACAGCTACATCTCCAGCCAAGAAAAAGGATCATAAGGGGCGGCAGGAGTAGAATTAGTAGATTATTATACCAGAATAGGAGATGGTATCAGGTTGTTATGGTTTGGATGTGAGTTGTCTCTCAAAAGATCATGTGTGAGTCAATGCAAGAAGGTTCAGAGGAGAAATGATTGGATTTTGAGAGTCTTAACCTAGTCAGTGAATTAATCCCTGATAGGGATTAACTGAGTGGTAACTGAAATGGTAGGGTGTGGCTGGAGGAGGTGGGAATTGGATTGTGGCTTTGGGATATATATTTGTGTCTGAAGAGTGGAGTTTCTGTTTGCTTCATGGTCACCATGATGTGAGCTGCTTCCCTCTACCACACATTCTGCCATGGTGTTCAGCCTCGAAGTGAACCCCAAGAAATGGAGCCAGTATTCTCTGGAGTAAGACTTCTGAAACTGTGAGCCCTCAAATAAACTTTTCCTCCTCTATAGTTGTTCTGGTCAGAATCTTTAGTCCCAGCAGTGAAAAAGCTGACTAAAACACAGGTATGCAAAAAGAAAGGCTCTTGGGTTAGATCATTGCAGAGACAGCTTAAGTAGGAAACAGTTTATTCATAGAGAATAAGAATGATCAAGGGGCACTTGATATTTTGAGGAAAGAAAATAAAAAAGACAGTGGATGTAGGCAAATTCAACCTTCATATCAGGACAGACAGCATTAGAGGCTCATTTATGGTTTCAACTGAAAGACAGTACGATAACTACATTCACCTACAGGAGTGCAAGGCTGAAATAGGTAGATTATGATTTACCAGAGAATCACACACACAAAATGAGAATTTGGCAAGAAATTCAAGGCCATATTCAATCAAAATTTTTATTATTATTAAATAAGTCAAAATTAAGCTTCCATTGAAAACCATCAAGGAGACAAAGGCACTGAAATATTTGTAAGTATAGTGGATTGTGGTCCCCTGTAGAGGTCAACATGTTACCGGACCAACAGCACTAAAGGAAATGAATCAAATGTGTGTAAGTAAGATTTTAGGATATTTGACAGCAAAACTATCAAATGTTTTTCAAAAGAAGAGGTATA
The DNA here is from genome assembly GCF_048772815.1 of Callospermophilus lateralis. Classification (NCBI taxonomy): domain Eukaryota; kingdom Metazoa; phylum Chordata; class Mammalia; order Rodentia; family Sciuridae; genus Callospermophilus; species Callospermophilus lateralis. The sequence continues at coordinate 38,126,899 of NC_135314.1, read as the reverse complement.
GATAGGATAAAAAAAAATCTAGGAAATGAGAATCCAAGATATGCAAGGATATTAAGAGTTTTGACAGTAGTAGTACTGAAAAGGACAAGAGTAAGTCAGGATCCAAATAAGATTGGTACCATGTTCAAAAAATGACATAGATACAGATAGATGATTGATTGATAGATAGATAAAAAAATAGATAGACAGAAAGATGAATGATAGGGGATAGGTAGCTATCAATTGCAGCCTGATGGCATGGCATGTAAACCTGGGAGAGGAAGTCAGGTATTTGAGAGAAAAAATGGTTTGGAAACACTGATCAAAGAGTGAACCGCTTGGGCTGAGGCTGTAGCTCAGTGGTAGAATGCTTGCCTTGCATGTATGAGGCACTGGGTTCTATCCTCAACACCACATAAAAATAAATAAATAAATAAATATATTGTGTCTATCTACAATTTTAAAAATATTTTTAAAAAAGAGTGAATCACCCCACCCCATTTACAAAAAGACTGGTATACATCACTTGGAAGAAAAAAAAACTTGACATCGGCAGTGTCCTTAAGAGAAACCTAAAATTTAATCAATTAGCTTACTGAAAACAGAAGAGCTCATTTTGTGTTACAGGAAATTTTGCTAAAAATTGGCTATGCCACAAGACTTTTAAGAAGTGATTTCAGAATTGAGGTGGAATTAAGAGGTTGGGTTAAAAAACATAATTCTCCCTATTTTTAAAACAAGTACAACATATTTTCATTTGTGTAGAAAATATATTACAAATTATTTTTTTGAAAGAGACAATGTTGGATTGTAAGGGTCTGGCGAAGCGTCCGAGGAAGAGACCACCAAGAGACTGACTTTATGCAATATGCAAGAGGAGTTTATTAGGATCCGGTTCAGCGCACTGAGTCCCCAGGCCGGCTCGCACAAAAAGGAAGAGCAGCCCAGGGCCCAGAGCAGAGGTTAAGCTGAGCTTAAGTACACCTTTTGGAGAGGGAGGGGGGCTTTGCATACATCAGAACAAATCATCAGGAGGCGCGGGAAAATTGAACAATAACTCTGAGTCATGATTAGCACATTCACTGGCGGGAACAGATTGGACGGGGGTGATTGGTTACTTTTAAGCAGGGTGAACATTTAAACTGATTGGTTCTGGGCCCGAGGTGCCTACGTGCCGGGCTACTCAAAGTCCCAAGTTATCAGATCACCAGAGGAGTCAGTGAGAATGTTTACAGGGCAGTTCCAGTATTGTCCTAACAGCTACAGAGATTGCAGGCTCCAGGAGTAGCAGAGGAATTTAACAGTAATAAACATAACAATGGTCTTTTACTTTACAACCCAAGCCTTGCAGTTTAGAAACTTCACAATGTCTGATCTTTTACACTTTTACTCAGGCTCTGGGCTTAGAATCAGCTTAAAAATTTCACCTTTACAGGATGTGTTTATGATACATTTAGTTACATATCTGAATTCAAACAAGCATACCCTTTTTTTCAACCATCAAATTTATAAAAGCACAACAGAAGCAAGTAATAGCAAAGTGTGTATAAAGTTATGCCAGTTATATTTAAGAAAGTATTGTGGAAACAGAAAGACAGCTGTGTTCAATTCAGAATGGTATACCAAGTTACTAATAATAAATAGTTCTCTCTCAGGAGTGGTATTATAAGATGGATAGTAATGAATTTTTCACGACAATAATTTTTTTGATGAGAAAAAGGAAAGGCTAAAAAGGAGAAAGGGAGAGGAAGAGACAGAAGAAGAGAAACTTTTTCGGCTTACACATCCCATAAGATTTCTATTACAGGTCTAAATACACTGTCAACTTTTTTCATTCAAGTATATTTTTTAACTGCCAAATAGATCCCAGATAAATTTCTCCTGGGCTTGGGAAAATGGTAGTTTTTAAGGCATTCAACATCCTGGCTAGATTAAAGGTTACAACTTAATCAGCACTCTCCAATAAAAATATGTGAACCACATATGTAATTTAAAATTTTTATCATGGCCATACTAAAAAACAGGAAAATAAAATTATCATTAACACCATATTTTACTTAACTCTATGTATCCAAATTATTGTAATTTCAGTGTGCAATCAACATAAATATTATTAATGAAACATTTAATAGTTGTTGCACCATCCTTAAAATCTGTTTTGTTTAACTTATAGACATCACAATTTAGATGTAAACCTTTCATCATATATATTTAATCTATCTGGGCTGGGATTGATAAACATACATAAAAGAGTATATTGATATGCACAAGTTGCCTCAAATATGTTTAAAATTTTCAAACTGAGTCAAATAGCAGGAATCATTTTGTTTTAATATTTATATCCAAATTAATAAAACTGGCTTATCTCTTATAGCAGAATGCTTTTTACCTTGAAACAAAAGCATATCACTTTCAAAACTGTCTCTCCACTTAAGAGCATTTAGTAACTTTTGAGTCAACTCAATATTAATAGTCTTCAAATTTTTATTGTAGGTTTTGAAGTCAATTTACATAATGTCGTCAATTATGCTTAAAATCTTCATATTGAATCACGTTAGAAAATGTGTAAAATCATTATTATTGATTTGTTTCATGCAATGTTTTCATTTCAGCATAAATTTCACCACTCTCACTAGATTACAAATAAGATTTTTCTTTCTTTGGTACTATGAATTTCACTCGTTCATAGGCAGCACTGTATCAATGAAAAATGTAAATTACACAGAGCATTTTTTTTTTGTTTTTTGAATATTGAATATTTGGCAAGCATTCCTGTTTCAAGAAAATTTTGAATTTAACACTGTAAAAAAAAAACTCATATAGCATTTGTCCACAATCCAAGCAATAATAATTGATGAAAAACACAAGATCTTTAAATTTATTGTCTTCTATTTCTTTCAACAGGTTCCAGAAACTGGCAGTGATTCATGGCATTAGCATGCATACACTGAATAGTTTTAACAATCTTATACTTTGTATTTCTAATAGAATTGTTGCAGAAAACCAAGCACAGGTACATTTAACATGTATTATACATTACAAAGAAGCTATAAAAGAAATGCCCATTTTAATTCCAGTAATTCTGGACTATTAAATGAATTGGAGAATCCATCATACATCATCATAGAAATCCATTTTTGGCATTTTCTATCTGAAATATCTTTAGTTTTTGAAAAAGATTTTTAAAATGTAAGCTACAAATTTTACTTTTTAGATTACTAAGTGATAACTTTCCTTTGTTAACTTAAATTAACCCAAAATATTGACTATACATTTTCACAAAATGCACGAATCATCTAAGACTTTTCTTTTTGAAAATTTTTATTTTGAATAATGCTGAGAGGCATTAGCCAAGTAGGTATGACAATTTCCTTGCCAGCGTACCCCATGCTGCTTAGAGGAAGGACTCATGGAAATGGACTTGCCCACATCATCTGCAGTGACATTGTATGTAAGGTGACCTTGCTCAAGGACCAGGGCAGATCCGGGTTTAGGGCTCTCCTTCGGTTTAGGGCGATTCCAGGTTTAAGGTGTACCCTGCTGGGAATAGGGCGTATTCTGCTGCCTCAGGCGTGTCGCTCCTGTAGTTCCTGTTGAGTTCTCCCGGGATTCAGAGAGTATTTTGGGATTTTCCCCCAGAACGTGTTTGCCTCAGAACATGTTTGTAGAGGGCCGATGTGAGTTCAGTTATAAAGAATTGCTGTTTGAATCTACAAAGCTGTGAGTGGCTCGTGATTTTGTGCCCAGCCAGACTGTGGCAGAATAAGTTGATTACATTAATAGAAAGATGTTTTGTATGGTGAGTCATATTTGGTGGTTTAATTCTTTCACTATATAAACATGTGAGTTTTACTCTTTCCCCATCATTTTGTAATAAAGTTTCCATAACTGAAGTAATTTCCCTTCATTCCATATAAAAGTGGTTTTCTTTCTTGTGCAAGAATCCAAACCATTTTAGAGTGTGTCTAAATTATAAATTCAAATACCTTTAAACATAATTTTAAAATGTTTGTCACTTTTAATTCTGATTTCAGGAAAGCAGTACTGTTGCCTTTTCGACTGATGATAGATATTTGCTGAATATGTTCTCTAATATTATCTACTATGTTTTCTTTTTAATACAATGAACAAAGCTTTTGTGTTGCCATGATGCAGTACATGGCAATTTCCATTCAGTATACATTTTTACAAAACTTCCATGCCTTTTTAATATTGTTAGCTAAATTACAGGGTCCAGCATAGTAATATTCTAATTTTAAATTTCAAATGTGTTCATACTTATTTGTCAACTAAAACAATCATTTAATTATATTACAATTAAAACTATCATATTTCAACTTAATTACCAATTTAGTGTTCACATAAACATAGTCAAACAAATAGATTACAATAGTATATGAATGTGCAAAAAATATTATAGTAGAATGAATCCATTGATATCAACTAGATATGCTATGCTGATGTATAATATCAGAAATAATGAACACACTCCAATATACACACCACAATAAAACAATAACATCTGAAAGCAGTGTGATACTGAAAGGATGGTCCTGTCAAAACAATAATGTGTTTATCAGGAAAACATTTATCATTTTTATAGTTTTAAAATTTTAAGATGTGTCACTAACTACAACCTAAGTTGTCCATAACTAGATGCAGTCAATAGAGAACATAGTTCTATATATTTAATATTTTTTAAAAAATTACCATTGTTGTAACCTATACTTCTAAAGCCTTCCAGGTTCTCCATTTCTGCTTTTATACAATTGAGATAACTATATGCTTTCAACCTCATAAGAATATTATGGCTGTAGAGGAGATGGCATCCTGAAGATGATAGTCACAGTAACCTGGTCTTTTTAACTTTATGAACAATCTCTTAGATTTTATATCTAAAGTTTTAATCTCCAAAGTTTTTATATCCAAAATAATGCTCTGTTCTATTCTGAATTACAGATTTAAGGTAAATATATGTAGATAATTCTTGTATAATCAAACTAGAAAACAAAATATAATATCCAATTTAAGAAAGATTTTTCTCCCTAAACAATGGGTTTGCACTTATTATCATTTCAATATTAATTGAAAATGAATAAAATAAATTAATATTTTTCTCTAACAGATAATTCAAGAAGATTTCAAACTGCTGAGAGTGAAAAAGCCTAATTTAAAGTTTTAAAAATGGCTTCAACAAGAACCATACACTATGGTGTCACTTCATATGAAAGATCACTATAGCTTTCTTTCTGTCATGAGAATATAAAGTGGCCTCAACCTTTTAAAAATCTTACAACTTGGACTGGGGTTGTGATTCAGTGGCAGAGCACTTGCCTCACACATGTGTGGCACTGGATTCAATCCTCAGCTCCATATAAAAATGAATAAACAAAATAAAGATATTGCATCCATCTATAACTAAAAAAATTTCTTTAAAAACTCACAATTTATTATATACCTATTACATTTTTTTGGTTGAGTGAGAAGTTTGTAGTTATACTTCAGTTCATTTTCTTAATTCTAAACTACTGTGATTAAAACTTCCTTAGTGAAAAATTCTAATTTGCCATTGTGACCTTTTCAAACACTCTTCCTTTATAGAATAAGCCTGGCACTCATTTTAGAAAGTGATCCTGACACACCATTATTCTCACTGAAAGGAATGAATATAACTTTAGAAAAATCTTTTCTCTAAACAAAAGTAATTGCTTTCAGCTTGTTCTCCTTTAGTTCCTATCCAGAATCCAACATTAATTCAAATATTCACTGCCAAGGCATTTGTTAAACACAAGACACTATACAGTGAAAAGTAAGGAATGGAATAAATAATGCTGAAAATATTCTTAAGGTTTTAGGGCCCTTATAATCTCATGGGTGAAATGGAAACTGTAAATAAATAAGATGAAAAGTTCTATGTGTAAATATATCAAAGAAACTCAAGCCAGATGCACAGGAATGCAAAGCCAGAATTCCTGTCTACAGTGACAGACAAGAGTGTTGGTGTAATGTTGTTGGACAGGGGTGGTGGCGAAGTCTATAGTCCCTATGACTCCGGAAGTGGAAGCAGGAAGATTGCAAGTTCAAGGCCAGTTGCGTCAAATTAGTGAGGTCTTAAGCAACGTAGCAAGACAGTAAGATCCTGTCTGAAAATAAAAAATAAAATAAAAAGGGCTGGGGATGTGGTTCAATGGTTAAGCACCTCTGGGTTCAATCATCCCTAGTATGAAAAACATAAATAAAATAAAATAAAATAAAAAATAAAGAATGTTGTTATATTTTTAACATTGATGAGTTCATGAGGCAGGATACTAAAGTAGTTGAATATGGGTATGGGAGAGGCAAAGATTAGGAAGAGTTTGAAGTACATGGTGGACATAGTGCATTGTAAAATTTGAAATAATAAGATTATGGAGGAACTTATTTACCATGCTGGATTCTGGGCTTTGCTCAGTGAGCAATTATCAGATTTGACATAAGTAGTTATTATGGTTAAGAAGTGAAGTTTCCACCCAAAGCTCATGTGTGAGAAATGCAAAAATTTTCAGAGGTGAAAAGTTTAGATTATGAGAGTTATAATTTAATCAGTCAATTAATCCATGATATAGATTAACTGGGCCAGTAACTGCAGGAAGGTAGAGTGTGGTTTGAGGAAGTAGTTAACTTGGGGTGTGCCTTTAGGGTTTCTATTTTGTCCCTGGCGAATGGAGTTCTCTCTCTGCTTCATGTTCACCATGCTCTCAGCTGCTTTTCTGGGTCAAACCCTTGCATCACGATGTTCTGCCTCACCTTGGGTCCAGAGCTGTGCAGTTGGTCAACCATGGTCTGAACTTCTGAAACCATGAGCCAAAATAAAGTTTTCCTCTTCTACATTTCTCCTGTCAGGTGTATATAAAAAGGTGACAAAAATAGTGGTGATGGTCAAAATTAATATAGACTTCAGGGTTGGAATACAGACTGCTAATGAGTCATGTCACTGATGATTTGTGTGTGTGTGTGTGTGTGTGTATATAATGTTATCATTATTTTAAATCATTAAAAATGGTTTAATTATGTTACCAAACTGTAATAATTACAGCACAAAGGAGATTATAAATATCTTTAAATTTCAATAAAACAGTAATAGGAATTATAACCATTCATTTCACAGTCACTGTGTGTCAGATGCTCAACATATATTACTACTCTTTGTCGGGGAAACAGATTTTCACAGTAACTAACTTGCTAAGCTTGCAGTTAGTGAGAGACAGTCTGAGAGTATCTGAGCACAAGAGCATAGAACTCATGGTCACTATCCCTGACACTAAAGTGTTCTTTTATGTTCTCAATCTGAAAGAGACATGAATATTTAGACCTGATAGAAAATGTAATTGCTGTGGATTCAATGTTTCCCATTTCCCATCCCCCTCTCTTCCGTGTACTCTGCCCTGTCCAATTCCATGTACCTCCCCTTCCCACCCTATTGTGAGTTATCATCCAAATATCAGAGAGAACACTTGGCCTTTGTTTTGGGGGGCCAATTCAACTTATTTTTTTTTTCTGGAAAGACTTTAAGGTATAGAGAGAATAAATGATTTTCTAGAGATTGCAGTTTCCTTGGGAAGTGACATATAGAATGAACGTTTTACATTGCGTAAATGAATGGAGAAATAAACCTGGGTTGATTTTCCTTTCTTTTTTTTTTTTCCTTTTATTTTTAGAAACTCATGTTTCATAAATTTAAATAAGGCACAAAGTAAATGATACAAATTCATGGATTAGCAGTTTAATAACCTGTCCTAAATAACCAAATAATTCCAAACTGTAGAACTGAAGGGTTTTTTTTTTCTTTGTTTTTGTTTTGTTAATCAAGAACTTCTTTAAAAATAGACATAAGGACCAGGGATATAGCCATACCCTCCATCATGATGTTCTGCCTCACCTTGACCTGGAGCTATGGAATTAGCCAGCCATGGACTAAACCTCTTGAACTATGAGCCAAAGGAAACTCTTCCTCCTCTAAGATTTCTTGGCAGTTATTTTGATCACAGCAATGTAAAAGTGACTACAACAGATGGAGACCAAGAAATAGGTGCAGACTCTTCTGATCAGCCTGTCCAAACTCTTCTAATCTTATGAAATCTGTTCCCTTGTTTCTTTGTTTGTTTGTCCCCTAGGCACCCAGCTCTACATTATTCCCCTTACTTACTCATTTTACTCATCTATATTAAACTAAAAGTTCACATAATTTTAAATTAAAACAAATTTTGTAATCTCTTCTAAGTTGAAAAGCAGCACTTTAAAATATTTTTAATTAAATTTCAAAATTTAATTTAAATTCCTATTTCATCACTCTTATTTCACCCTCTAAAATTTTTATTAAATCTATTGAAGATTAAATTCAACACTCAGAACTAAATTTGAACAACTATTACCACTGACCACATTATAAAGAGGAAAAAATTATCAAGGATTTCATTTATCTTATTTATTTCATATTTAGAGTCAAAGTCAAGAGTCAATCAGAGCATCTATCAAGAACAGGAGTTAGTAAAGCACAGACCAGGGACCTAAACTGCCATATCTTGTCTACTACATGATGTAAATAAAATTATTGGAAACAGAGAAAAATGCATTTTATATGCTTTATACTTTCCATGGTTCTTCTTATGCTACAATAATAGCCAAATTAATAGTTGAAATGAGATTCTGACAAAAATTAAATGTTACACTGGTTCTTTACAGAAAACTCTTTGCTTACACTTCATGTAGAATGATGCCCAATTCATTACTCTGTCACCTTATGCTGGTAGTTTTCCTCTGATATCCTTTGCACTTGACATATATATTTATCCATCAAGTTGTAGTCAAATAAACACCAAAGTTCATACATACAAGAATTTTGGTTCATTGTATGATCTCTGTTCCCTGCCCAAAATTAGAAAGAGGCAGATAATAGGAAGTTAAGCTCTCTCTCTCTCTCTCTCTCTCTCTCTCTCTCTCTCTCTCTCACACACACACACACACACATACACACACACACACAAACAGATTTCACATTAGATTAAAACTATCAGAGATCTTGCTCAGTATCAAGTTTTACTTAAAGATCTTAAAGATCTCATCAAGAGCATAAACAAATCAGACTGAGGACCTGCACATTTCAGGAAGCTCTCATGACCTTCCTTTCTGCCCCTAACATATGTTCCTTATTCTGGAAGAATTCAGGGTTGGCAGGTGATGTTTTGTGAGCTATTACCTTATAGAGTGCAGAGTTTTTAAATTTTAAAATATCACCATTTATATCTATGACTGAACATTAACTGGTGAGATATGCCTCATGAATTTATAGAATCTGGACTTATTATGAATAAAAATTAACCAAGAATAATTTGCTAAGGGCATCCTATAAATAAGGATTGTTCTTCATAGAAAATACTATTGATCTGTTCAAAGGGAACTTCACTTGATAAGCAGATTAAGCCAAGGCAACTGACTTTTGTTTTCCTTAGGGGAATATGGGTAGGAAGATGAGGCAGTTTGTTTTAAATCTTCCCCCCAGCACCTAAAAGAAAGATTTACTGAATGAATGCCTAACAATGATAAGTGGACTCCCTTTAAACATCCTCTAAATTTGTCCCAATTCTGGGACCCACAAGAATTTACCAACTAGAGAAACAAACAGTCATAACGACAATATTGTTGACTCTAATTTTATGTGGCTAGAGCATTTCTGCTAACCAACATACACATACAGAAAGCTACTGTTGCAAGAAGAGAATGGGAAGGAGAGAAGCAGGAAGAAGAGAGCTTTCTGCCCTAAAGAGAAAAAGAAAAATCATGTGGTAGAGCATGTGTAGTGCACTCAATACTGGGATATCTGTTTTTTCTAAGATGAACAGAGAGAACAGAAGAGTTGTGCTAGCAATGCCTGCAAAACCAGTGGTTCCTAAGTATCTCAATTTCATGTTATATCAAATACCACAAATCTTGATAAATATTCCATGTCAAAAAGTTTTTAAGAAGCTTTAAAAATGTTTTTGTGACATTACATAAAACATATGAAAGGAAAAAAAACTCTAAAAATAGCAATATGTGTACCTGATGTTGATTTTTTAAAGAAAGTAAAAATACAAGAACACTGTTACAACTAAAAGGGGAGACAATTAAGATCACAAACGATGAAACGAAATAACTGCGAAAAAAATAAGTTGAAGTGATTTTCCACAATTCAGAAAAAAACAGAAAATGAAATAAGATGAAAATTTTAAAAACAAATCAAAGAAATCTAATACATAATAGATTGATAGTCATAAGAAGATACCAGAAAATATTAAACAAAGTAATCTTCAAAGCCAAACAAAAATAATCTGTGATTAAAAGTACTGAGTGCTCATACTTACTGCATCTAAAAGCTCCATTTGGCACTGTTTTTATATTATAATGACAAAAAAAAAAAAGATTTTATCCAAAGTTAAAATAAGATGGTGACTGAGCAAGATCTCTCAGCAATCTCCTCTAGATACACACAATTGAATAGAGGTTCATGCATCATATTCTCTCTCCACTACAGCTAAGGAAACCAGAAAAGAGACCACATGCCCAGTTTTAGTATAATAACAAGACATATTGAAGAAGTCAAGAAAGAAAGAGTTGTCATGTCATCCTCCTCCACCTCTATTCAACACAGTGCCTTAGATGCCTCAAGAGCAAGATTTCATTCACTAAGAATAATACAGGATATTAAGCACAATACTCTGGATTGGAACTCTATGCATGCTGGTTAAAACGTACAATGGAAAAAATCTAATTGCTTCTGACCAGAGATTATTGCTCACACAGAGAGCCTCTTGAACTGCTCTGATGCAAGACAGAGGCATATGACCCAGTGGAGTAGCCCCCCAAATAAATGGAGTAGCCGCCAAATGATCCTTGCCATAATTAAGCTTCTCTCTTTGTCAGAAAGCTCAGTGTGGTTTGAAGCTTCCTCTTCGTTGTAAAGGCTAGGTTTCTCTTTCTTGTAAAAGCTAGGTCTACAATCAAGCTTGTTTCTGTGCAAAAGATAATATCTATGTTTTCCATGGTAAAAACTTGTAAAACCTCTGTCTAGCCTAAGAATATGGGACAAAGAATAACTGCTATGTATTCACCCACTGTCATGTAATCACCCACTGAGTATAAATCTAAAAGAATTTCCAGACTCAGAGATTTTTAGGCATTAGCCCTCTGGACTACCACAGCTCAAATAAACCTGCTTCCTGAAAATTCCTCAGATATCCAACCTCATCTGTCCTATATCACCAATAGTTAACTTCTCATAGCAGTGTATGTCTTGGACATACTCCACGGTTGTGCTGCTCTTGACACGCTATCAGCTCAGGGTGTGACATGTTGGTGTTCACAAGGTTGCCTACCCTATTACCTCTTCAACCCCATAAAGCACAACATAGAGTAAGAAACAATCTTCTTGAAGGGAAAAAAAAAAAAAAAAAAAAGGAAATGGACACCAATTTGTGGTTAGGATCCTGAGATTTGTGACCCCAGACTGACATTGTCCAGAGTCAGCAGAACTCATCAGTGCCTTAGCAAAGGCCAAGAATGAATAATGAGGCACCTGAGTCTATCTTGGCTGCAAGGAAAGGGTTGCAAGAACAAACAACTCTCTTAAGATACTCTCCCAGTTCATTCTCAATATACCAGTTATGGATTGGAGATAAACAACAGCTTTGATGACCCGCCAGTGCAGAAACTGTCAGAGCAACTACTGACTCACAGAAAACATGGACTAAGGTACTACCCAGTGCTCAAATAATAAAAGTGTATGCATTTATTGAAAAAGAGGTATAAAGACATCTTAACTAGATAAAAAAGATACCTAATCCTTCAATGCCCAGATAATTTCTGGGCACGCCAGCAAGCATCAAGAATTTCAGGGAACCATGACCTCACCTAATGGGAAAAAACACAGTACCAATACTGACCATATATTCACCTTAATAGGTAATCTCTAGGATAAAGAATTTAAAACAGCTGTCTTAAAGAAATTCAAAAAACTTGAAGGGAACAAATATTACCAATTTATTACTCTAACAAACCTAACAAAGAGGTGAAAGCAAGTTTTTAAAGCAAAATACTTGAGTAATATATTTAAGCAAAATTAAAAACATTATAGAAATCATCAATAGCAGAACAGATCAATTAGAAGAAATATCACTAAGCTTTAACTGACAGGCTTTTTGAAATATATAGTCCAAGGAGAAAAAAGAGTGAAAGGGAGTAAAACAGCCTGCAAGATCTTTGGGCAAGCATTAAAAGGGCAAATATTTGAGTTATTGAGGTTCAAGAAATTAAAAAGTACAAAAGCAATGAAAAGCTTATGCAAAGAGAGAATAACAAAAAAAATTTTCAAGTCTAGACAATGATACAAATACCCAAGTACAGAAAGGTCCAAAAGTCACAAGTCAGAATAAGCTCTACCAACTCTACAAATACAATATTATATTCAAGCTCCCAAAGGTATAAGATCAGAGAATATTTCCAAGTCTAAAAGAGCAAAGAAATAAATACACATAAGCATACCCTAATTTTATTCTAATTAAGCCCTAAGTATCAATGTGTAAACTTGTGTTGATTAAATGATTTTTCAAAATAAAGTTAAAAGAAACTTTAAAAAGCAACCTATAATTGTATCCCCAGGAGCTATTAAAATAAGAACAAACAAAACTCAAAATTAGTGTAAGGAAAGAAATATTAGAGAAAAATACATGAACTAAAACTAAAAGAAAAATACAGAAGATCAACAAAGAGGTGTTTCTCCCAAAAGACAATAATGCAAGCCCTTAGCTGGAGTAACTAAGAAAAAGAAACAAGATTAAATAAAATCAGAGGTGAAAAATAAACATTACAACTAGCACTATAGAAATACAAAGGATTTGAGAGATAATTATATGTGACAATAAATTTAATAACTTAAAATGGACAAATCCTTGGACACCCTTCCTTACAATAAGAACATGACCTACCTAGACAAAATAATAAAGAATAATGAGATTTAGTCAACAAAAAAAGATAAAAGGTCTATCATCAAAGAAAATTACAGAAACAGATAGCTTCACCCCTGAGTTCTACCAAGCATTTAAAGACCCTTATTATTATAATTAAATTATTTCAAAAATATTGAACTTGTAGGTAATTCTTTTCAACTTTGTCTATGAGGCCAACATTGCCCTGATAACAAAACCAAACACAAATACAACATAGAAAGAAAGCTACACTCCTTCATATTTATCCAAAAGAAATAAAATCAGGATACTATAGTGATACAGGCACATCTACATAAATGTTTATAGCAGTGCTGTTTACAACAAATAGCCAAGTTATGAACCATTTAGGTGCCCGTCAAGATTTCATAAAGCAAACTAAGTGCAGATGAAAGTCCAGGCACTTCCAAATCCACTTCATGGATTAGATGAAAGTGAGGGAGTAGCATCAATTTTAAAAGCCTCATTGCTTAAACTTCATGGGAGATTCAAAATCCCTGCAGTTTTCCTTTCTTTTCTTTTTTTAGTTCTTGATTTTTCTCTTTGGGCACCCAAGACCCACTCTATGCTTTTCTTCTCATTGATCAGTGGGCACTCAATTTGTGAGTCAATCTTGGTGTAGGAATGAGACTATGGCAGAGACTTGAGAGAAACTGGGCAGCAATGAGGGCCTTGCTGCCAGGTGTGCAAAATAGTGAAAAGATAAGGGTCCTTTCATTTGAAATTTGTGATCTGAATCTGCTGGGAGCCATCAGCCAAGTAGGTATGACAATTTCCTTGCCAGCGTACCACCATGTTTCTTTAGTGGAAGGACTCGTGGAAATAGGACATTTTGCAGCTACATTGCATGTAAGGTGACCTTGCTCAAGGACCAGGGCGAATCAGTGTTTAGGGTGTTCCCGGTTTAGCATAATAGGAGATTAGGGTGTTCCCCATTTAGAATAGGGCGTATCCTGCTGCCTGAGTTCCTCTTGAGTTCTTAGGGTCAGACAGTATATTTTGGGAGACAGAAGCCCAGTGGAGTGGTGAATTTGGGCAGAGAATGTGAATTTCCCCAGAACGTGATTGTAGAAGGCCGGTGTGAGATCGGGAATAAAGAATTGCTGTTTGAATCTACAAAGCTGTGAGTGGCTCGTGATTTGTGCCCAGCCAGAGACTGTGGCATGAATCCATGATAAGGAGGCAGGATGACAAGGAATGGAAGTGGGTCAGTTCTAGGCAGTTCTAAAGTAGCATTCTACTATAGACCTGACTACCTTTTCTATTCCATAAGTGTCTAGAGAATTGTACATGTCCTGGGCACTTCTCACACACCTGCCCAAAGAACATAGACTGAGACTCTTGAAACAAAGGATGTGGCACAATCTGGGCCAATCCACAGACTACCCAGGTGAGAAGACTAGTTAGAAGTTACTACTATAGCCACATTGCTACCCCCAAATATGAAACCACAGTGATATTGAGGGTTAAATCTTCTCTGAAATAGACAAAGCTTCTCCGATACTTGTTGGGAAGTACGGAAAAGTAGAGTATAACATAAAGATTCCACTAACAAGTTTGGCCAGTTTGGGTCCAAGCTGAGAATGAAGAAACAGCACAATAATTAAATACTATAAATCTCCTTGTAGCTGGGGGATTCTAAAACGAATGCTCCAAAAAGAAGTGTCTCAATTTTAAATATCTCAGTAAGAAGAAAACCAAATCATTTTGTGATTATTTTCACATTAGTTGATTTGTGTAAAGTGTCTCATTATTTTCCTTGTTTTTCCATAGTTCTAACTTTATGTACTTTTTTCAATTAATTATTTTCTTGTCTCTTTTGTTCACTTCAAACTTTCCTTTTACTTCTCTTTCATCCTTATTTCTCTCATTTATCTGGTCTTCCATCTCACACAATGTTTCCTCCTTTTCTTTTTCTTTCCTTCAATTTTATTTACTATTAAGTAAACTCTAATTTCTGCTTAACTTTTCACCCTATTCTGCATTATTTCTCACCATCTTTCTTACTGCTTAGTGGAGTTATAGAGATGATGAGTAATACATTTTTTAATATATGTTGATATATGGTTTGTTCTTAAGTCACTGGTATTACCAATGATTATTCTTTTCTCAAAGAATAATTGTGGCTAAACTTAGCATTATGGTTACACTATTGGATACTATGATGCCAAGATGTAGCCCAGCTCAGGGCAAATTGCAAAGAGATTTTTTAAAAATCCTCATATAATAGAAGACAAATGCACAACAGATACACAAACAACATAGAATCTCTGAAAATTTGAGGGGGAAAAACCAAGAAGCTTTCTCCAAGTGTTGGTAACACCCCAAGTGGATTACATATGGATACATAATATAAAATGTTGATTGTTAAAAATCATCAATGAATTTAAAGACCTAATGAATGAACTCAGGGAGAAAATATAAGATATGAAAGAATATTTCAATAATGAGAACTTTTGAGTTGGGGATATGGCACATGCCTATAAAACCAGTGACTTTGGAGGCTAAGGCAGGAAGATCTCAAGTTTAGAGCCCACCTCAGCAATTTAGGAAACCTCTAAGCAATTTAGTGAGACCCTGTCTCAATATAAAAAATAAAAAGCAACCTGGATTAAATCCCTAGTACCAAACCAAACCAAACAAAACAAAAATAACTTTTTAAAAAGAACCAGAAAGACAGAAATGTTGGATATAAAAGGCAAAGTTAGTCAAATAAAAAATTTAGCGGAACGTCTAATAGATTAGATCAAGTAGAAGACAAAATTTCAGAAAATCTCAGAGCTTGAAGACAAGGTGGATAGACTTGCACATCATAAAAAAAAGAAAGAAAAAATAAATCATGGTAAGAATATACAATAATTTTGGGACTACATTAAGAAACAAACTTAAGGCTCTTAAGCACTGAGGAAAGAGGAAATAATCAGGTTAATTGTATTGATAAAGTATTCAGTGAAATAATAGCAGAAAAATTTTCAAACCATGGGAATGAGATGGACATTAAAATATTAGAAGCATTTAGAAATTCAAATAGGAAAGACCAGAAAATAACTGCTCCATGACACATTATAATTAAAGTACCCCAAACCAGAACAAAGAAAAACATTTAAAATCTATGAGAGTTGCCAGATCACATTAAAAGGAAACCAATCAGATTAACAGGAGAAACCCTAAGGTGTGGGGTACTTGAAAAAAAAATTGTATTTTAATCCCTGAAAAAATTGCTATATCCAGAAAAATCATACTTCAGAATCATAGGAAAAAATAAAAATATTCCAAGATAAGCATAAATTAAAGGAATTCATGGCCACTGAGCTGGCATTTCAAAAGATACTTATAGGAATCCTATGTACAGAAGATTAAAAAAAACCCAAGAATTCAGGAAAGAATAAATTTCATTTAAAAAGTAGATAGAAAAATGAAAGTAAAAGTCAAAGAAAATATTAGAAATAAAAATTACAGGAAGTAGTATATACCTCTCTCTAATCAAATATAAATTGTCTCACATGTCTAATTAAAAGACATTAAAGGTGAATTGCCTTAAAGAACAAAATGAACTATTTGTTGCCTGCAAGAAACATATCTTATAGGTAGAGACATGCACAGACTCAGACTGAAAGTGAAATCATGAAAAATAATATTCCATGAAAATGAAACCTAAAAGAAAACAGGAGTTATCTACTCTCATATCTATAAAAGACTTCAAGCTAAAATTAGTTAGAAGAGACAAAGAAGGTTGCTATATATTGATAAATGGAACAATCCAACCCAAAGATATCACAAATAATAAATATTCATGTTCCAAACACTATTCACTAAAATTCAATATTGAGCATTTAAAGTGGCTTAGGGATTCAGAGATTGGAGAATAATAAACAAAGAAGAAAGAATATATGGGAGCTGACCGGAGTGCCACAACAGCACTGAAAGCAGCCATAGTGGTGATTATTTACAAAAGAGGGAAGAAGAACACAGATTTGGTATGGAAAAACCAGAGAACAAAAAAGCTGCCTTAACTCAGCTGATCCAGAGGCTTCACTGTGCACTGGTGCTTGAAGAGTATACTCTGTATCTCAACTGGCCAGAGAGCTGAGGTACCAGGGGCAATCACACAGCAGCAGCTACTGTGGCTACTGTGGGAGACGGGAGATGAGAGCAAACACTGCCACAATATCCCACCAGGTGCCCACCAGGTGGCCTAAGGTGTACCTTATGGAACAGGAGTGAAACAGTCATGGAGAAGACCATACCCAGGGGGTATTAGAGTTGGAAGGGAAAAGGGGAGCCTGAGTCACTTCTCCTTGAGATTAGCAGCATGCATGACCAGCTAAAGCAAGATAGGAGTCTGAGCAGACAGGTGAATTTACTGGGGAACTAAGAATGAGAAGGCTGTGCTCATGAGCAGCAGAGTGTGTAGAGGATCACCCTGCCCCTGATGATTGAAATTCCTGAGAGGCTCCTGGGAACCAGACTCACAGCAGAGATAAACAACTTTAAGTCCTAGAGGAAGATCAATCTAATCTCTCCAGGGCAGACATCACCCTACTAAGGCTCTGAGGTCTGATTAGAACTAAGCCACACCTGATGGAACTCCCACAGAGAGCCAAACTGGTCTGAATGAACAAAATTACAACTGACAGTACTTTCTAACCATCCCTTATCATATGGGTGATAAGGAAAGCTGATTCATATATCAAACAGCTTCAATCTTAGGCCATTCCAACTGGTAGCTCAGAGAACAACAACAACAACAAAAAAGGAAGGAGTCAACAACTCTCATCCCTTGCTCTATTGTCTCAAGAAATTGGAAAGACCTTTGGACATAGACAGTGACAACCCGATCTAGTCAACTATTTTGACCACTTCAGTGGAGACAGTTCCTTCATTCTTCATTTTTTTTCTTTCTTCTTTTTCTGTGTGTGTGTGTGTGTATGTGTGTGTGTGTGTGCATGTGCGTGTGTGCAAGAGAGGGAGCCAAAAAATTCTTGCTGTGCTGATTGATTCAGGCACATATATACATGCACTTATTTTTTTTTTCTTTCACACTCAAAGAGCATTTTTTGTTTAATGTAGTTGTTTTTCCCTCACTTTCTCTTTTGAGACTTTGGGTGTTTTTTTTGGATTGTATATTTTTGCTTGGCTTTGTATTATTTTCATTTGTTTTCTTCTCTTGTTTCTTGTTTCTTTCTTGCTTCTCTTCTACTAGTAGCCAAATTCTATCATTCTCTCTTTAGCTCTCCCAATACTTTGCTTATTCTGTTTCCCTCCTTCTGTGTAAATATCACCTGCTACATCTCTTCTGCATTCTCTGTTCACTTTTTGAAATTGGAAACTCTTTTCTACCTTACTAACACATTTTCTTTTCCCCTAAATAACTATTTGTAGCATCTTTCAGAACAAGTTGGCTTATATAATTCCTGCCCCCACCATTAATGCTCATGCAACCATTAGTGCTGTGGATGATATAGATGACACCTGCTGTTTTCTTTAAAGCTAGATCTAGTTTATGGTAAGTGTTTTTAATATTGAAAATTGCTGAATCCACCATTTCTGGTTTTTTGTGGTAAATAATGCTAAAGGTACATAGCAGAAACTGGGTATTTACTTTAATGCTATGTATTATTTTCAGTGGCTGTTACTATTGTTTATTTCACCCTAATCTGTGAGGTGCTGGGAACCTCCAGGTACACTAAAAGTTCACAGGTTAGATATTCAGCTGCCGAACTAAACTCAAGCAAGACAGCACACTTTGCTCCTGACACAAATTAACAACACTCATTCATCAGGTCTAGAAGACTAGAAGAGACTAGAAGCCTAGAAAGACTAGAGGAGACATAAAACAAAACTAACAATTAGACTATGTAATCCAAACCCCATTTAATTTGGAGGGATCACTAATATACTAGACAATATAGGCCTGTTGCCAAATACCTGAACTGATCATGATTTTTTTTAAATTTGTTAAATGTTGACCTTACCATTCCTATATAGGCAGCAAACAATATGAGACACCTCAAAGTAGACACTGGACAATTTAACGTGGAGCTATACATTTGTTGCTGACATTAGTGCCACTCCTGGCTCCTCACTCCCTCTAAGAGGGACCAGAAAGAAATTAGGACACTTCAAGATCACAGGGTAATTTCTTCATCTGAGAAATATTTACATCTTAACAAAGCAACAGTGACTCTCACTTCATACACAATCTACTTCTAATGAGCATTGACAGTACTCCAACTGAACGAAGTAGAGAGCGAAAAGCCACAAACCAACAACAAGGACTCAGGGAAGAACAATCATAGAGGGAGATCAGGTCCCATCCCTTAGCATCTACTCATATTTGAAAAACAGTGAGAAGTTCCAGAACACATAAGTTAATTATGCACAAAGGACACATGTAAAAAAGAGGTAGGGAAGTCTACCTCAATTGATGCACAAGTCAAAAACCTCTGAAAACATGAGTAAACAGGCAAACAAATATTCCTCCACAATCAACAATCTGCCAACAAAACATCCGGTTGATAGTGAAGTAGATATAATCCCAAGAAAGACTGTAAAAAACCTGATTATTAAAATGTTCAATTAACTAAAAAAAATCTAAGGAATTAATTAAGACAGCAAATGCAGAAGATGAAAGACCACTACAATAAAGAATAGAAATAGTGAAAATAAACCAATCAGAAATCTTAGAAATAAAATTTGACATGAAGTTACCACTAACATATTAGAATGTGTAGAAAATAGAACCTCAGCTCTTGAAGACAGAACTTCAGGCATTGCACACAGGCTATATGATCTTGAGTATGCAGAATGAAATAAAGAGAAAAAGTTATAGAATGTGATAAAAATATACAAGGACTCTGGGACAGTATTAAAAGGCCAAACCTGAGAATCACTGGGATAGAAGAGAACGTGTAGATACAAACTAAAGGCAATAAAGATCTTTTCAATGAGATAGTTATAGAAAACTTTTTCAATATAGGAAATAAGATAGACATCCACATACAGGAGCTCACAGGACCCCCAAATAGACTTACTCAAATAAGAAGCTCACCAAAACATAGCATTATCAAAATATCTAACATAGAATATAAGAACCGAATATTAAAACTACAATAAAGAAACACCAGGTCATAGTTAGAGGCAATCCAATAAGTCTTACTTCTGATTTCTCAGCTCAGACCCTAAAATCAAGGAGGAACTGGAATGAAACTCCAAGCCCTAAAGGAAAACAACTGTCAGCCAAGTTTGCCAGGCCCAGCAAACCACTTTTGAATTCGAAGGGGAAATAAAAACTTTCTATGACAATAAATAAATTAATTTATGACCAACAACCCAGAACCACTAATAATAGTCAAAGATAAACTACATACAGATGAACTAAAAAACAATCCCAAATCTCCCAGAGGAAGTTCAATAGAAGAATAATCTCTTAAATGAGAATTAATATGTGATAAAATATAGCCAAAAAAGGCAGAAAATCACAAATATATATACATAATAATACAACGTTAATGGTCTCAACTCCCTAATTAGAAGACAAAGATTAGCAGAATGGATCAAAAAGCAAGATTCAACTGTCTGCTGTTTACAAGAGATTCAGAGGCAAAGACATCCACAGACCTAAGGTAACAGGATGGGAAAAAAATATTTCACACATATAGACCATGAAAACATTTAGGAGTACCTATTTTCATACCTGAAAAAGCAGATTTCAAGCAAAAATTAATCAGAAGAGACAAGGAATGCTACTGCATCCTCGTAAAGAGAGAAATACAGTAAGAAAATATAACTATAATAAGCATTGATACCCCAGATATCAATGCATCCAATTACATTTAAAAAATATTCCACAACATTAAATCCCACATAGACCCCAACACGATAATATTGGGTAATTTCAATACACTCTTATCACCAACAGACAAGTCATCAAAACATAAAATCAATAAATATATATCCAACTTAAGTAACACTATAAATCAAATGGACCTATAATGGGTATCTACAGAATACTTCACCCCCAAACATTTGCCTTTTTGTCAGCCACAAAATATATCATATTCTAGGTCACAAAGCAAATCTAAACAAATACAACAAAAAATTGATATAATCCCATGTATCCTATCATATAAAAAATTAATATAATCCTGTTTCTTATCATACCATAATGGTAAATAACTATAAAGAGACAACACAAAAAATAATAAAAAGCACATAAACACAGGGAGATTGAAGAATGGATCAAAGAAGAAATGAGAATATATATCAAGAAATTCTTAGAAATAAAAGAACAGAGATAATCAGTATTTCTGGGACAGTATGAAAGCAGTTCTAAGTGGAAAATTTATACTCCTTAGTGTCTACATTAAAAAATTGGAGAGATCCCAAATAAATATACTTATGCTCCCTGTCAAGAACTTAGAAAAAGAAGAACAAACTAACTCCAAAACCAGTAGAAAGAAATAGGATCAAAGCAAAAATCGATGAAATAAGAAAACGATACACAAGATCAGTGCAATGAAGAGTTTGCTCTGAAAAAATAAATAAGATTGACAAACCTTTAACCAAAATAACCAAAAGAAAAAGTGAGAAAATCCAAATCAACAAGAGATAAAAAAGATGATATTACCACATACCCTTCTGAAATCCAGAGGATTATCAGAACTTATTGTGAAAATGTATACTTCAATAAACTAAACAATCTAGAAGACACTGATAAGTTTCTAGATACAATGACCTGTATTGCCGCAGTCTCTGGCTGGGCACAAATCACGAGCCACCACACAGCTTGTAGATTCAAACAGCAATTCTTTATTCCCGATCTCACACCGGCCTTCTACAAACACGTTCTGGGGAAATCCATGTTTTCTACCCAAATCCACACTTCCACTGGGCTTCTGTCTCCCAATTATACTGTCTGACCCTAAGAACTCAAGAGGAACTCAGCATGGTACGCCCTATTCCCGGCAGAAATAATCTTTCTAAACCGTGAACGCCCTAAACTCGGATTATCCTAAACCAGGAACACCCTAAACACGGATCCGCCCTGGTCCTTGAGCAAGGTCACTTTCCAGGAATCCTTCCACTAAACAGCATGGGAGTAGCTGGCAAGGAAATTGTCATACCTACTTGGCTGATGGCTCCCAGCACTGTATCCGGAAGATATAGAAAACCTAAACAGTATCAAATAATGAAATTGAAATAGCAATTAAAAGCCTTCCAAAAAAGGAAAGTCTGGGACTAGATGGATGGATGGATTCTTAGCTGAGTTCTACCAAACATTAACAGAAGAATTAACGTCAATCTCTTCTAAAATTTATCCTTGTAATTGAAAGTGAGAGAATACTCCAAAACACATTCTATGAATCCACTATAACCCTGATACAAAAACTAGACAATGACAAATCAAGGAAAATAGATGCAAACATCCTTAATAAAATATTAGAAAGCTGTGTTAAAAAAAAAAAAAAAACTTCAAAAAACCACTACCATCCAGTGGATTTCATTCTAGGGATGCAAGATTGGTTCAACATATACAAATTAACAAATGTAATTTACCACTTAAAGAGAATAAAGGACAATAATCACAGGATCATCTCAAAAAATGCAGTATACGCCTGATAAATCCAGCACCCATTCATGTTAAAAATGCTGGAGAAGCTAGGGATCAAATATGCTTACCTCAGAATCATAAAGGCCTTTTATAACAAACACAAAGCAAATATCGTACTCAATGGAGAAAAACTAAAAACATTTCCTCTAAAATCAGGATTAAGACAAGTCTGTCCATCCTCACCACTCCTATTCAATACAGTCCTTGAAACATTAGCCAGAGTGATCAGACAAGAGAAGGAAATGAAATGAATGTAAGTAGAAAAAGAAGAAGTAAAATTATATCTGTTTGCTGATGAAAAGATCCTATATCTAGAAGGCCCAAAAAACCCCACCAGAAGACTTCTAGAGCTTATATATGAGTTCAGCAAAGTAGCAGGATAGAAGGTTAAAACCCCAAATAAATGGATTTTCTATTTTCCAAGTGATTCAACTAAAGAAGAAACCAGGAAAAACATCCCATCCATTATACCCTCAAAAAAATAAAATAAAATATTTGGGAATTAATCTAACTAAGGAAATGAAAGAGTGCTATGGTAAAATTTATACAACACTAAAGAAAGAAGTTGAAGACCTTAGAAGATAGAAAGACATCCATCTTAGATCAACAGAATCAATAATGTCAAAAAGGCCATGCTACCACAATCAATATACAGATTTAATGTTATTCCTTTCAAACTACCAATGGTATTCTTCACAGAATTTTTTTAAAAAGTAATTTTGAAGAATAAGAGACCTAGAATGGCTTGCCAAAGCAATACTAAGCAGTAAGAACAAACTAGGAGGCATTACAAAACTTGATCTGAAGTAACACTACAGAGCTATAGTAACAAAAACAGCATGGTATTGGCATCAAAATAGATGTTAATGCTATTATAATAAAGAGAAGACAGAGACAACCCACATATGTATAGCCATCTGATATTTGACAAAGGTGAAAAACCAATATTTTAGAGAAAAGACAGAATATAGTAAATGGTGCTGAGAAAAATGGATAGCTATAATAGAAAAATGAAACTACACCCCTATTTCTCACCCCACACAAAATTAAATTTGAAATGAATCAAAGACTTAGACCAGAAACTTTACAACTGCTATAAGAAAACATAGGATAAAGTCTCCATCATATATAAACTCTCCATATATCACAATTACAGATATATATATATATATATATATATATATATATATATATATCTCGCAATTCCTTAATCCATTCACCTATTGATGGGTGTCTGGGTTTATTTCATAATTTAGACATTGTGAGTTGTGCAACTATAAACACAGAGGTGCCTGTATTACTTATAAGATATCAATTTTAGATCTTTAGGGAAAATACCAAGGAGTAGGAAAGCTGGGTCATATGGCTGTTTCATTCCTAGTTTTTTGAGGACTCTCCGTACTGCTTTCCAGAGTGATTGTACTACTCTGCAGTTCCACCAACAATATCAACTTCCTTAACAAGAACCTTCCCCCCAAAGCACAAGAAATAAAACCAAAAATCAATAAGCAGAACATCATCCAACAAAAAGCTTCTTCACAGAAAAGGAAATGATTAAGAGAGTGAATAGATAACCTACAGAATGGAAGAAAATATTGTTCAGCTACTTCTCCAATAGGGAATCAAACTCGAAAATATACAAAGAACTCAAAAAATTTAAAACCAAAGCAAATAAATAAATAATCCAATTAATAAATGGCCAAAGGAACTAAATATAAACGTCTTAAAAGAAGAAACACAAATTGCCAACAAATTTAGGGAAAAATGTTCAACCTCTCTAGCAATCAGGGAAATGCAAATCAAAATTTCACTGAGATTTCATCTCACTCCAGTCAGAATGGCAATGATTAAGGATACAAACAATGATAGATGCCGAAGAGGTTTTGGGGAAAAGGTACACTTGTCCATTGTTGGTGGAACTGCATAGTAGTACAATCACTCTGGAAAGCAGTACGGAGAGTCCTCAAAAAACTAGGGATGGAACAGTCATATGACCCAGCTTTCCTACTCCTTGATATTTTCCCCAAAGATCTAAAATTGATATCCTATAAGTAATACAGGCACCTCTGTGTTTATAGTTACACAACTCACAATGTCTAAATTATGAAATAAACCCAGACACCCATCAATAGGTGAATGGATTAAGGAATTGTGATATATATATATATATATATAATTGTGATATACATATATATACATATATAATACATAACAGTGATAAATATATACATACCACATTATTTAAATAAACTCTATGTGTGATACACATATATACATATATAATACATAACAGTGATAAATATATACATACCGCATTATTTAAATAAACTATGTGTGTGTGTGTGTGTGTGTGTGTGTGTAGAGTCATTAAGAAGAATGAAATGATTGCACTTGGTGGTAAATGGTTAGAGATAGAGAATATTATGCTAAAGAAAATAAGCCAAACTCAGAAACTCAAAGGTTGAATGTTTTCTCTCATATGTGGAAACTAGAGTGAAATAAAGGAAAGGAGACGGGAAAAATACAATAACCTAAAGATCAACAAGTAGAAGAAGGAGGACAAGAGATAGAGTAGAGATATGGGTAAGGAGAAACAATGAAGGATAAATTCTTAAAAAATCACACTAGCTTAGGAAATGACTTCCTTAACCAGACTTCTAAAGCTCAAGAGGTAAAATCAATGGGATGCATTCAAACTCAAAAGCTTTTCAGCAAAGGAAACAATTAATTACATGAAGATAGAGCCTACAGAATGGGAGAAAATCTTTACCACATGGACCTCAGATAAAGCATTCATCTCCAGGATATATAAAGAACTCAAAAAACTCACCACACACACAAAAAAAACTAACAATAAATGGGGTAAGGAACTGAATAGACACTTCATAGAAGAAATACAATTAATCAACAAATATGTGAAAAAATGTTCAACATCTCTAGCAATTGGAGAAATGCAAATCAAAATTACTCTATGATTTCATCTCACTCAAGTCAGAATGGCAATTATCAAGAATACAAGCAACAACAGCAAATCTTGGCAAGGATGTGGGATAAAATGTACACTCATACAGTGTGGTAGGACTGCAATTTAGTGCAACCATTATGGAAAGCAGCATGGAGATTCCTCAGAAAACTTGGAATGGAATCACCATTTGACCCAGCTATTCCACTCTTTGGTTTGTACCCGAAGAACTTAAAATCAGCATGCTACAGTGATGCAGCCATATCAATTCACAATAGCCAAACTATGGAACAAATCTAGGTGCCCTTCAAAAGATGAATGGATAAAGAAAATGTGGTATATATACACAATGGAATTACTCAGCCTTAAAGAAGAATGAAATTATGGCATTTGTTGGTAAATGGATGGAGTTGGAGAATATCATGCTAAGCAAAATAAGCCAGTCCCCCCAAACCAAAGTCTGTTGTTTTCTCTGATATATGGATGCTAATTCACAATAAGGGGTGTGGTCTACTAGGGAAAAATAGAGGTACTTTGATTAGACAGAGGGGAGTGAAGGGAAAGTAGGGGGTATGGGGGTAGGAAGGATAGTAGAATGAATCAGATATGATTACACTGTGTGCATATATGATTACATGACTGATGTGATTCTACATTGTGTACAACCAGAAGAATGAGAAGTTATACTTCATTTATGTATGGATGTGTCAAAAGGCATACTCCTGTCATGTATAACTAATTAGAACAAAGTTTTAAAAATCAGCATACTACAATGACACAGCCACATCAATGTTCATAGCAGCTCAATTCACAATAGCTAAGCTACAGAACCAACGTAGGTGCCCTTCATCAATGAATGGATAAAGAAAATCTGGTACATATCCCCAATGGGAGATTACTCAGCCTTAAAGAAGAATGAAACTATGCCATTTGTC
This sequence comes from Callospermophilus lateralis, assembly GCF_048772815.1. NCBI lineage: Eukaryota > Metazoa > Chordata > Mammalia > Rodentia > Sciuridae > Callospermophilus > Callospermophilus lateralis. The sequence continues at coordinate 38,100,394 of NC_135314.1, read as the reverse complement.
AGTAAATGGATGGAACTGGAGACTCTTATACTAAATAAGCCAGTCCCAAAAAACCAAAGGCCAGATGTTCTCTCTAATATGCCATTGCTGACTCACAACAGGTCAGGGGGGTGAGGAAAGAAGTGGAGGTTCACTTATTTGCAATGGAGAACAGAGGGAAGGGAGCAGGGATGGGAATGAGAAAGACTATAAAATGAATTGGACATAAATTTCCTATGTTCATGTATGAATACATGACTATTGTAACTCTACATCATGTACAACCACAAGAATGGGAAGTTACTCCACATATGTATATGTCAAAATACACTTCACTGTCATGTATAACTAAAAAAGAACAAATAAAAATATACCAAAAAAATCATGCTATATGCTTATACAAATATATGACAGGAAACTTCGCCTTCATGCATAGATAGAAAGACCCAATCAAATATAAATGAATAGACAATCCAAAGGAAACCTAGTAGAGGAAAGAATGGAGGAGATGGAGGACAGGAGGGAAAAGGGTGGGTATCATGAACAGAACTGAAGTATATACACCCATGAGTTTGTTAGGATGAACCCAACTACTATAAATAACTATAAAGCTATAATTTTAAAAAGTAATGTACACTTAAAATTTTGTTAAGAGGGTAGATTTCATATTAAAAGTTCTTATCATGATAAACAAAATCAAACACGTTAAAAAGAGTGGTAAGAGCAAAGGGGGAGAGAGAGAGAAGACCCTAGGAGGAACCTGGTTCTCAGGTGTAAGCTGCTGGAAGCATGTGGATATCATTAACTGAACTAGGGAGTACATTTGGGAGGTAAGAAAGTAAATTTAATTTCAGATATGTGTGGGAGGAAGCTGCACTGGGCACTGGTTTGCAAAAGCATCTTCCCAAACCTCTAACTATAGTGCTTGAATCTCTATATTACTTATTCGTTTGACTTTGTTTTTCCAGAATTCTACTTTTAAAATGCTCCTGAGATTATTGATGCTTTCGTTATATATGATAATAGCACTGTGATTTTGTAGAGAAAAAAAATCCTTAAATGTTAAAAATACATGCCAAGGTATTTAATGCATAAATGAAACATTGTCAGGTTAGCTTTCAACTAACACAGAAAAAAAAAAACTGAAGTGTACATGTGTAGAGATAGATAAAAATAATATTGGCAAAATATTTAAAATCATAAAAACTGAGAACTAAAAGTACATGGTCATTACCATTCCCTGTACTTTCGAGGATTTGAAGATTCCCACAATAAAAAAAATGTGCTACTTATTTTGGAATTTTATTGTAAACTCAATGGAAACTACAAGAAAAAGAGCTAGATATGTGTTGCTTGTATAGATTGTATAGATGCTTTCCCTCTACAGACTTCACAAAGGTTTATTTCAAAATTAAAAACAGAAAAAAATGTAGGTTAAAGAATTATTTTCAAAATACTCTTAAAAGTAGACACTGTAGATATCAGGGCAATATAATGTAGAAGTTGAAAGCAATTAAATAATAATTCAAAAAATAAAGGAGTGAAAAGATACTACAATGAAGCATAAAGTTTATAAAAGAAGTTAAAAATGGAAATTTAACATGCAACTTACATGAATAAATAGAAACCAGTTGAACAACTCAGTTTGATTTAACAAATATTTATTAAGTACATAAGTGTTTCAGATTCCACTAGGTTTTGAGAAATTAATAAAAATACATAAACAAAGACCCTCAGCTCAGGAAATTTAGTCTAGTATAGAAGACCGTAAATGAGTAAATGCAAAAAAAAGTGATGCATATTACTAGAAAAAAAGTTTAAGATGAATACATGTTTTCTAAACAGTTTGCAGAAGGCCTTGAACACATTATCGCATGTATCATTTTTTTCTTTATTATCACAAATCAACTATATATCAGTACACATATTTAATACTGAAATATTATAAACTATTTTAACATACTCAATAAGAAAAAGATGATCACTGTTAAAGCACCATGTTTATATAAGTCCTTACTAAGATAAAATATACAAATAGCAACTCAGTATTAATCTTATGGGAAAATGCAGACCAATGAAACTGTTATTTCAGAACATTTTTTTTTAAATGAAGAGTTTCAATAGCATTAACTCAACATCAGTATTTTAAGGTACTCAGTCAATTCCAAAGACAAGGTCAAATAATAAGGATAAAGTACTGAACCAAAGTTTTCAGTCTAGTAAGTGAAAACAGATAATGGTTGCAATATAATATGATTAAGAACTGTACAATAAGTGAACACAGTTTTATGACAATAGGAAGGCCAAGTAATACCTTTGTAAGCAAACCAGAAAAGCAGCTTCCCAGAAGATGACAAGATGAGCCAGGGTAAATATGCAAAAATAGGAAGATCTTCCTGTATGACAGAATTTTTGGTTTAAAATGTAGGAGAGACATTGTAAAATCTGTGTATTGTAAAAAAAAAAAAAAAAAAAACAGTCTGGCTGAAGCACCAGGAGATTGGAGAAGGGTAAGAAATCAGTGTTGATAATTGATCATACTTCAGTCATAAAAGGAATCTTGGAATTTATCCAGAAAACCAGGATTATAAGCAGTGGATTAACATCAAATTTATGTCTCAGAAATATATTCAAAAGGAAAAAATGCTTAATTGCTTGCTTACAAGGTATTTCCATAATCCAGATGACAAATGCCTGTGATCACAACTAGGAGAGTAACAATGGAGATGAAGAGGAAGGTTGGATTACAATAATAATAAAGCTATGGAATTCATGGACTTGGAGAGGGGCAGGCAATGAAACAAAGAGTCACACCTGACACCACAGTGGATAGAGGGACATCCACTATAATAAGAAATGAATAAGGCAAATGACTGCAGAGGTAAAGACATAAATGGTAAAAAGTAAAACTTATGAATTCTGCCTTGGCCATGTTGAGTTTGAGATACTACAGTGTGTTCCAACTGGAAATGTTGAATATGTGTTCTAATGATCAGAAAAGATATGGGGTGGAGAAGGACGATGGAGTCATTGGTATAGATAAGAACACTCTAATTCTATGTCCTAGGGACAGAGATGATCACTTAAGATGAGTGTAACAATAACTTCCTTCTCTTCCCACTATCCAGAGGAACAAAAGTATTTTTAAACAAATTTTTATTCACCCATTTGGTTGTATAAATAGAGGTGATCATAAGGTGACTTAAGGCTCCATAATTGAAATATTGTCATAAACATCATGAAGTAGGCTTATTTGTACTTGCTATTTTTTCTTCTGGTTTGCTAAATTTGCATAATTTATTAGATCACAGTGTGTGTGATATTGAGATAGAATAATATTTTTCTAGGAATACAAAACAGAAAGGGTTCCTCTCTATATTTTTTCACCCATTGAACATGATCAGAATTTTCTTTAGAGATAGGGAAACAATGAGCATAAATTGACTTGAGAATACTGTCATTATTATATCCTATAAGGAAGGAGGATAATGAATTAGACACTGTCAAAGGCCAGATGGATGATGTATTTTTGTTATTTGGCAAACTATGGTAAATTTATTTAATAAAAAATATATAGTAGCCACTATGAGGCAGACAGTTAAAAATACAAGATTTTGTTTTTAACTTCAGGAGATCTATTATTTAGCTAGCAAGTACACTTAAAATAGTTCTCCTTACATAGGTACTTCATCAGCTAAAATACACAGTCGTAGTTACTTTTTAATAAGAAAATTAATAAGCATGATAAGAAATCAAATATTAATCTCAAAGAACTAAGAGATCATTGCTTTCAAAGAGACAGAAAGTTAAATTTAATCAGGATTTTTTGTTTGGACGCTTTGGAAAAATTTGAGCAGTGCATTTGATCCCTTTGTCGCTTTTCTGATGGTGGGATTCCTCACAGACTTTGTTTTGGGAGGTGGTGACTGACTTTTATTTGATCTTTCAGGAAGTGGTTGGTGATCTTTATTGCATATAAACTCAAGCCAGGAGACCCCTGGAGGCAACCGATGGTAGCTAAGGACCTTGGTGACTACACAGCCTGAGAGGGCAGATGGAGCAGAGTCTTTTAAAGAAGGGAGTAAAGAGGGTAAGGCAAAAGAGGAAGAGGAAGAGGATGGAGAAGAGGAGGCAGAGGAAGAGGAGGAAGAGGAGGAGGAAGAAGTAGAAGGGTTTGGGTTCTCGGATTGTAGCAGAGAACTACTGTTTTTTTTAACATAAAGTAGCCAGTCAATAGCCTGGGGCTGCTGACTTGTGACTTTCTTCTCAGGGCATGTCAACCACGTTTTCTTCATATTAAGCCCTTGGATGATATTTGATTCAGAAGAGGGTAAAATCTGTGATATCTTCTTCATTTCTTCAATACTGTCATCAGGGACTTCATCAGGCTGATTTTCTTTCAGAGGTAATGAAACATAAGAATTCTCTGGCAGGCAGAGGATGAGAACTAATTTCACCTTTATTTTCCCCTCAAAATTGGCCTCAGGTGCTGGTATGGCAAAAAGTGTTGCAGAGCGAGGATCTCTCTTTCCTGAAATATGTCTACATTGAGACTTTATGCAGGAAGCACAAACCAAACAAACCGTATACATTGTTGAGAGGCGGGGACCAGGCCGAGGATTTGGCTTTCCCCTCATTCTTCGAAAAAGAATTTGCCTAGAGAGATCCTTCTGGATTCTGGTCTTGGAGATAGAGTTGACAATTTTATTTAACACTTGCTCAGGGATTGTTCCACCTTTAACAATGCAGGGATTACTACAATCTAAAGTCCAGGGAATTTCTTTATCTGATTCTTTCTTTGTACTAAAACTGAAGCTGCTTTTACTGGATAGCCTGGAACCTACTGTAGATATGTTCCTGAGGCCGTGTTTGGTGCTTGATGGTGATATGCCTATGACATTTGGTTTCAAATGATGGGATGATGGTAGTTCTGTGGCTTTGTATTTGTCACTTTGTGAAGTGCCATTCTGAGACTTGGAGTGACAAACTGGTGTGCTGAAAGTCTGAAAGTTGTGGTCAAAGGTAAATACCGTCTGAGACTTGGACTGGAACAGTGGAAAACTCTGAGACTGGTGGAAAGAATGTGGATGCCTTAATTTTAAATGGGACAAAGGTAAACTCAGAGGATTGGAACTGAAGTTCAATACAGATGTTTTCTGAGATCTGGAAGTAGGTAATGGTGAACTCAGAGTCATTTGCTTTGACTGCAAAAAAGGTGATGTCGGAAGGTAGTTAAGTGTTTCAGATTTGGTTTTGAGTGATGGTGAGCTCAATGATCTTTGATTTCGTTCCATTAAAGATGTCCAAAGGCAGTCCAATGAAGTTGTTTTCTGAGATTTTGATTGAAGTGATGTTGAGCCAAGGCATCTTTGGTTTAGTCCTAAAGAAGGTGATGTATAGATGATTTTTAGGGAAGGTGCTTCTTGGTGTTGGAGAGCAGAAAATGATGAACTTGGGACTCTTTGATTAGACTTCAGCAAAGGTGATGTGCAGCAAATGTCTAGGCTTGAAGATGAAGGTTTCGAGAGGGGTAGTTTTGAGCTTAAGGCTGTTTGATTGGCCTCCAGTGATGATGCTGTCTTGTTGAAGTCAAATGAAGATATAGTCGGAGGTTTGGGATGCAACAAAGGTAAATTTAGGTCTGTTGAAATGGGATGTGATGATCTGCGATAGAGGTCTGGTGAAGGTGTGCCTGGATATTTAGAGTCAGATAATGATGACTTCATAGCCCTGATAGGGAAGCTCTGTGTAAGTGTCACTTGAGATTTGGGCACTTGAGAAGGCAATATTGAGCAGCTTTGGACCATCTTGTTAGAGCTTAACGAAGGTGCTACAATATTTTTGCTATGGGATTGTACTTTGACCACAGATTGGTTTTTATGTTGATTTAGTTTTTCAGCAATGAACTTTTGTCTTAATGAATGGGCTTTGGTCTGTTGGTAAGACTGGCCTAATGGCACAAACTTTTGATCATAACATGCTAATGGCAACATCTTGTACGGTGGTGGTGTTGTTTTTAAAACCAGTTCCTATGTATGGGGATGTTTTAGTAGCTGTTAGAGTCTTTTAAGCCAGATCCCATTGGCAATGGACATTTTTAAATAAATACTATTTAGTAGTTTCTAACTTCTATCTTGCCACCTCTCTGTTAATTGCCAAAATTCATAGGATGATTCAAGATTAAGGTATAGATGAGATTGGTGGCGGGGAGTCAACATTGGAAATGATCCTTGGTCTTCTCTTCAATTTCCAAGAGTGTTTTTCCTCTTGAAGAAATAATCCCTGTTAACAAAATAGTGAAGAGAGTTCAGAAGAAATCCTGATAGGTAATTAATTTTCTTTAAAAACTGTGTTGTGACTAGAGCACATGCTTTAGAGCAAATCCCTGTCACTAACTGTGTCTGTGTTTAATATCACAGTGTATCTTAGTGTATCTTTTTAATTAAACTATCTAAATCCCAACTGACCATTTGTAAATAAGTAAATATAACATTTAATTTATTAATCTAAAAACTAAATAAGATAATGCATATAAGATATCCAACTGTGTCCTGGATATAATAAGCATTCAATAAAATGTAGCAGCTATTACAGGATGCTCTTTTAATTATTGGCATTCATTCAAAATATCTTGGGTAAAACAAGAGAATCTTAGAGAAAGGTGAACTAGAAGTTCAGAATGTTGTTTTTCAATTTAGATTCATTTGCCTACCATACTCCCCTTTTAGCCTACTTCCCAGAGTCTGTACATCTGGTTGAAAGTTCATTGCAAGTTCTCAATCTTGTTGCATTTGTCACGGTTGCACTTAAAATCCTCGGCTACACCCTTTTAAATCTATGGATGTCCATTATTTCCCTCAACTCTGAACCTCTATTTTTTCTCCAGGCCTTTGCAGGATTCTTTTCTTTTGCTCTTACCTTAATATAGCTTTCAGAGTTAATATCACCAATTTTCTTGTTATTACATTCTAACATAATTACCCCAGTTATGTTTTGGATTTTAAAATGGACTATTGAAGCTGCATAAAATGGATTTTGAAGCTGACCAAAAGTGATGGGAACATCTACCACTCAAGGAAAGTTGACATGCTGCTTCCTTCATAAAGATAATACCCTAGTGTGACAATGATACACTGCTTTATTTTTCCTGGTCAAAAGTTTCTTTTTCAGGTTTAAAACTAAGATATATGATATGATAAAGAAAAGAAATTATTGAGGACTGGGGTTGTAGCTCATGGGTGGAACACCTGCCTGGCATGTGAGAGGCACTGGGCTGGATCTTCAGCACCACATTAAAAGTAAATCAATAAAATAAAAGTATTGTGTCCATCTACTACTAAAACAAAAAATATTTTAAGAACTGGGAGTAATTCCAATAATTCCTGGAATCAGTCAATTAAGTGCTTGGTCTGAAGGCATCTAACAATGAGAGCTGACTGAACATGGTTGCATGATTCTCTCTAGGCTTCTATGGTTTACCAACCCTATTTCTTTTTTCTTTCATTCTTCTTATCTGAACTTCAATTTCCTGTTTTTCACTCTACCTTTTTATGTTATTTGAATTTTATTTATTTTTAATTGGCATATAAAATCTTATTTATGGAATACAGCACAATAATACTATACAAGTATATACAATGTATAATGATCAAATCAGGGTAATTATCATTTCCATTACCCCACATGTTGTCTATGTGCTGGCAGATGTAAAACTCTTCTTCTGTCGCTATTATGAAATACATAAGTTGATATAAAGTACAGCTAACCTTCTGTGATATTAAACGTGAGATATAATTCCTCCTAACTAACTGTAGTTGGTAATCTTTTTCTAACCTCTATCTTTTTCCTTAGCCTTAGTGAGTTTCTTATATATATCAACTTATTTCTTATATAGGTCAACTTATTGTAAAAATTTAGAATCAATTCTATTATTGCTAGAAGTTTTCCCTTTGTCCAGGTGATTTCAAACATTTACTCTCACTCTGTTGCATTCATTTAAAAACATACTTTATTAGTATTTAGCTCACTTAGTTTTAAACCTTGAGTCATTTTTTGAAGAATTCTTCAAGTACCAAAAATATTAGTTATGTATCAATAACTTTCTAATCTTTTATCCATAGTCCTATTTTCTCTTGAGCTTCAAAATTGTATTTCCAACTAATCATCAGATTTCTCCATCAAAAGTTTCAAAGATAATTCAAACACAAAACAACAAAAGCTCAATGAAGTTAATTATCTTTTCAGAAAATCTTTCTACATCTTATCTCTTGGTTCTTAATCCTTATTGACATAATTTGTAATCTTTGAAATAATTCAGACAGTTTCACTTTTCAAAGCCATTTAAATGCCAAGGGTGAATTTTTACCTCTTTCATAGTTTAATTTATTATTTTTTCCAATTTCACTATTTCAGTTTGTACTATAGGTACATCACATTTAGACTAACGGATTATTACAGAGACCACCATAATCTTTCCCCCACGAACTCACTATCTCTTTCCCCATTGTCATTTCAAGATATCCAGGAGCAAACTTTCTGGTGAGACACCACTATAACTTGTTCAGGATGTCCCTTGCTTTGCATATGCCTGCAGGAGTAATAAACACAGAGTTCTCTCATGATTGCTGAATTTGGTGTGGTGTGATTTAATACATGATATATTAAAGAGGAGAATGCACACATCACAAGATGTTGCATAACACCAAGATTCCAGATAATATAGAACAACTTCATGACTTTGGGGCATGAAAGATTTCTTACAGGAAATATTAAAAAAGGTACCCATTCAAAAATGATCCATTAAACTAAGAACTCCTAACCATCAAAAACATAATATTTAGAAAGAGTAAATGCAGGGACTCGGGTTGTAACTCAGTGGCAGAGTGTTTGCCTCCCGTGTGTGGGGCCCTAGGTTCAATCCTCAATACCACATATACAGACGAAATCGGGTGTGTTCAGGGTGCTATGGCCGTAGACAGTACCACATATACAAATAAACAAATAAAGTATTGTGTCCATCTATGACTAAAAAATGTATTTTAAAAAAAGAATAAATTCAAATCACAGAATGAATAAAAATATCCATAATACATGTTATGGATTAGATATGAGGTGTCACTCAAAAGCTCATGTGTAAGATAATGCAAGAAAGCTTTAATGTGAAATGATTAGGTGATGAGAGCCTTAACTTAATCAGTGCATTAATCCCCTGATAGGGATTAACTGATGACTATGGGCTAGAAGGGTGTGGCTGGAGGAGGTGTGTCATTGGGACCTGCCTTTGGGGTGTATATTTGGTGAGTTGAGCATAGTTTTTCAATCTGCTTTTTGGTGGCCATGTTCTGACCTGCTTTCCTCCACCACACACTTGTGCTATAATGTTCTGCTTCACTTCAAGCCTCAAGGAATGGTGCTGGATAGGTAAGGCCTGAGAACTCTGAAACTGTGAGCCCCCAAGTAAACTTTTCTCCTATAATTGTTCTTGTCAAGTCTTTTGGTCACAACAGTTGAAAAGTTAATTAACAACATATATCTAACAAAAGACTCATTTATAGCCATGAAAATCTCTGCATGTTACTAAGAAAATAAGACAAAGAGTGCAAATAGAAAGATGAGCAAAGCACATGAACAACCACTTCACAAAGGAAGCCCAAATGGCTAACACATATATGAGGAAAAAAAAGTTCAGACTCATTAGAAATCATGTTTAAACACATTACCAGAATGTGTCTAACATAAGGTGAAAATTGAAAAGAACCAATAATCAGTGAGAATATATATTAAATAGAATTCTCATATACTGTTGGTAAAATCATTAATTGATACAACCATTTAAAAAAATTTCTTAGCTTTATCCATTAACTTTATTGATACTGTTACTAATACTAATAAGAGATAGAGACAGAGAATAATTCCACTCCTGCATATAACAGACACATAATGCATAAATATTTGCACCAAAATACATGTACTGGCATGTTCTTGGGAGCATTATGCATAATAGATCCAAACTAGAATCAACTGTTTGATTCCAGACAATACTGAAAAATAACAGAAAATTCAGCACCATGAAAATATATGGATGAACCTCACATAGAAAATGTTGTGTGAAAAGAACCACATTAAAAGAACACTTCAAGATTTTATGCATGAAAGTTGGATCATACTGACTATGGTACAAATGATCAGGATAATAACACATTTGGCAGGGTAGAGGTTGAGGGAACAAAAGGGTTTCCAGAATGGTGTAATGTTCTGTGTCTGGCCCTGGTTGATGACTGGATGGATGAATTCACTTTGTGATAATTGAGCTCTAACACTTAGACTATGTGTGTTTTTGTGGGTTCCCTTACTTCAATAAAAAGTCTAAAAAATGTACAACTTGATAATAATTTGAAAAGACATCTGAAACAAAATTGCACTGAAAGGTGAAACATTAAAGGATGAACCAAGATCTGGCACACAGATGCAATGAAATCTTAAAGAGAGAAAAGGAGAAGAATGTAGTCTGGAAATCCTGGTATCATATGGATGGAAATAAAGGAATTCAAAACAACTGGAACTAACAAAAGTCTATTTAAGATAAAAACCAGAGAAACATAGCATTTGAGTGATTCCCACTATCAGACGTACTCAGCAAATGACACACTTTGCTAGAAGCATATAAGGATTCCAGACAACTAAAGAAAGTAGAAATTTATAGTGAGTTATAACTATAGAATCAAATGAACGTCACTATGAAAGAATTAACTTAAATATTTTTTAATGCCAAGATCTTTTTATAGTGGAGGTGGATAGATATTTATAATGTTTTATGAACTTCTTCAGGATAGGATAAGTGAGGAAAATTTCTCAATTTGTTCTAGAATACATTGTATGAAAATCATATACAAACACAGGATGAATATAATTTAAAACTAAAGGTGAAACAATACAGTAGTATTGCTTATTTATTCATCAGAAATTTTTAACTAAAATAACATAACATACTTAATTTCACAGCATAATGAAATAATAATCAACTATGATCAAAGTTGGTCTTATTCAAATAAAGCAATGACAGTTTATTGTTAAGAACATTATAATTTTTTATTCATAATTCACAAATAAATGTTAATTAGTGTCTCAAAAAGTCACTTAATAAAATTCAAACAAAAAGCTCAGTAAACTTAGAAAAGAACTACAACAATAATAAATATTACTCTGAAAGCAAAAGCAAAAGATTCAGATGTACTGAAATGTGAATTAGTCCTATTATAGGTTGATAATAGTTGAGAATATTCACTGTCAATACTTCAATTTGAAATTGTTTAGGGAGATCTGGCTAACAGGTAAAGAAGAAAATGGGAAAAAATGAAAGAGATGTAATCTTTAAAAAAGTAGAAAGTAAGTTATCTTCATATACATAATATATGATTAAAATTCCAACTTTGACTATAAAAGTTTAATAGAATGAATTAAATATTAAAATTCAGAAATTTCAGTGAATTTACTGCTTATTAATCAGTACACATAGTTCAATAATTTTCCTTAATACTAATATTTAACAATATTTTTGACACCCATAGACACTCTATGCATAATTATCTCTATCAATTCAATACAAATACAACATCCTCTTATAAATATGAGCAAGTACTTGAAAATCTTATAAAGAAGAAAATTTAAATCCCTAGTAATAAAGAACAAACCAATAATTGCTATGTAGTTTTCTTGTAACTTTATTTCCCTTGCAATACAGAGAAACTCTTCACTATTTCACTTTACTTCTTTTTTCAATATATGTTCCTGAGAAAAATCATAATTGAACATTAAAATAACTCTTTTTCAAAAATGAATAAAAATAAGCAAAATATCAACAATTATGTAATATTTGAAAAACTCCATGAATAATTAATTGAGCTAATTAATATTCAAGAAATATGAGTACAAGACAGTCTTTTCAAGTGAGCACAAAACATTCACCAAAATGTGATAGACCATGCAATATGTCCTCATAAATTTAAATGAATTCAAATTAGAAATAGTATGTGTTCTTGGTTTTCCTAACAATTATGAACCAGTAACAAATACCTATGAAATATTTAGAATAATAAATATACTTCCCTAAATAACCCATAAATCAAAGAAGAATAAAGGAATATTAGGAATTATTTCAAAATGAATAAAAGTGAAAAGAGTGCATAAAAATGTGTGGAATGCTATGAAAGCAGAACTTAGGATGGAAAGCTATTCATAGCATTAATGATTATATTTAAAAGGAAGAAAATGTTCAAATCCATGGCATTAGCATGTTTCATAAGCAATTAGAAAATGAAGAGCACAACAAATCAACATAAAGTAAAAGAATAAAGATTATCATGATTCATTAAGAGAAGTCAATAAGATTAAAAACAGGAAAGCAAGGATATTAAAAGTTAGTTCTCAAAGAAGGAAAACAGAATTAATAAACACTCAGGCAAACTTATCAAATAAAAAAAGAGAAGACACAAATTATAATTATCAGAAATGATGACAAGTATTGATTAGCATGTAAAGATTTGAAAACTCATGCACACTATTGCTGAGAATATAGAGAATAGTATGGAGGTTCCTCCAAAACTAAACACAGAATTATGATATGATTCAAAAATTCCACTTCTGGGGATATATCCAAGGAATCAAAATAGATATGTCTCCAAAATATATCTGCACTCTCATAACTCCTATAGCATTATTTATTCCAGTTAAGATATGGAAGCCAACCTAATTGACATTCAATAGAAAAGTGAATCAAGAAAATATAATGTGGTATGTATGTATACAATCAAATATTATGCAGCCTAAAACAGAAGGAAAGCTTGCCATTTGCCACAATATGATGAACCTGAAAGATATTATAGTGAGTGAAATAATTCTGATACAGAAAGACAAACACCCACGATCTCACTTACATGTCAAATCTAAAAAAGTCATACTCACAGTCAAACAGAGTAGCATGATGAATATAAGGAGATAGGAGTTGAAGGAAAAGAAGTAGTACTGGTAAAACAATGCTATAGTTAATAATCATGTGTTGTCAATTTGAAATTTGTTAAGAAAATAAATTTTTTGCTGGGTGCAGTGGTACTGACCTGTAATCCCAGCAACTCAGGAAGGAACCCATGTGCAATGCCAGCCTCAGCCATTTAGCAAGTTCCTAAGCAACTTAGAGAAACCCTCTCCCAAAATAAGAAATAAAAAGTTATGGGAGTGTAATTCAGTACTGGAGGATCCCTGGGTGAGATCCCCAGTACTGGGGGCAAAAAAAAAAAAAAAAAAAGACAAAAGAAAGTAGATCTCAAATGTTCTCAACACAATGCATACATGAGTGCACACAAACACACACACACACACACACACACACACAGTGGAAACTATGTAAGGCAATGCCTCAATTGTAGTAATCATTTCACAATGTATACACCTATGAAAACGTCCTGTGTATACCCTAAATATGTTCAACTTTTGTTAATCATACTTCAATTACACTGGAAATAATATACATATTTTTAAAAGTGAATTTTGATTCATACATTGAAGCATATACAAAGATTAATTCATAATAGGGTCATCAACCTAATATAAAACCTAAAACTATAATAGTTCTGGAAGATAATGGAATAGAAAAAATTTGTAATTTGGGATTGGCCTAAATTTTTTAAAAATTTTTAAGCAACTTTAATAGTCAAGTAATAATTATTCATATGTATGTAGTATAGTGTGGCATTTCAATGTAAGTATACAATGTGCAATGATTAGGTCAGGGTAACTGTCATATCCACATCTGAAAAATTTCTCATTTATATTGGTAACATTTAAGATCTTCTCCACTTGATAATTTGAAATGTACAATTAATTGTCATCAACCATCAATTATCATACTTTTCTGTAGAACATTAAAAGTTATTCCTCTTATTCCGTTAATATGTACCCATTAGCTATCCTTTTTCCATTTTTCCCTCTCCCACACCCTTCTATAGCCTGGTGGACACTATTCAACTACTTCCATGAGACTTGGTTTTCATGTATAAGTGAGCGTATGTGTTAATTTTTTTTCTGTAATAGATTTATTTAACTTAACCTAACATCCTCTGGTTCTATCCATGTTGCTAAAAAAGACAAAATTCCATTTAGTTTTTATGGCCACAAAGTATTTCACTGTGTATATATGCCATCATTTTAGATGGAACACCAGCAGCCCAATCAATAAGAAAAAAAAGTGAATTAAATTTTATTAAAATTAAAAACTCTTCTTCTTAAGATATTGTTAAGAATTGTAAAAAGACATACTATAAGACCTAAAGAAAAGACACGCAAAACATGTATCTCATAAAGTACTTCAAGAATAGAGTAAAAAAAAAATACAAAATACTCTAAAAGTTTAACAAGATATTAAGCAGTCCAACAAAATGTGCAAAATTGGGTTGGGGATGTGACTCAAGCGGTAGCACGCTTGCTTGGCATGTGGGGCCACTGGGTTCCATCCTCAGCACCACATTAAAAAAAATAAAATAAAGATATTGTGTCCACCGAAAACTAAAAAATAAATATTAAAAAAATTCTCTCTCTCAAAAAAAATGTGCAAAATATTTGAACAATATATCCATGAGAAATAAGCATAAGAAGATGTTTAACATTATTAATTTTTGGAGAAATCTAATTTAAAGCCACATGAGATGCCACTAATTCAACTTTTAAATGGTTAAAATGAAAAAAAGGTTACTATGGTAATATTGGCAATCATGTGCCAAAACTGAAAATCCCATTCACTCCTGTTGGGAATAGAAAATAGTATATGAAAATTTGGAAACAATTGTTTTAAAACTATATATACGTTTATCATATGATCCAGATATTCCACTCCTAATATTTATACAACAGAACATGATGCAGGTACCCATATAAACACTTACATGAATGTGTTCACTCAGACTTTTCTTTAATAGTCCTAAACTGGAAATAGCCCACTGTCTAACAGTAGGTGAATGGTTCAACAGAATACAGTAGTTTCAAGTAAGAGACGACGACGACTACTACTACTACTACTAATCTCAAGAATCCCATCTTGGGCTGGGGCAGTGGTAGGGTACCTGCCTATCATGCATGAGGCCCTGGGTTTGATCCCCAGCACCACATACACACACAAATTGAATACCACCTTATGGGAGTGAGATGCTCACAAATAAATAGATAATAGAGCTGGTACTATAAGTCAACCTCATTTCAAAGTAAGGCCATCTAGATTGCAGAGGGTGCAAGGAAGCAATGCTTTAGGTTCTCAATAAACCACCAAGACAGAAATAGGTGCATGTTGCAAGGTCAAAAGTAATGTAAAATGTAGGCCTTCAGGAAACACAAAACATCCAAGAAATATTTTAAGTGGCATCCAATGGAATCAGTTCTAGATACTTCAAGGGCAAGGAATGAGAAGTCATTGATTCACTGCTGACTTATTTGAGAGGATAGTTCCAAAAGAGTAATATGTATGACAGGAATAGAGCAATTACAGTTAACCTAGATTTAAAGAGTTTGACTGTATAAAACAAAGAGAAATTATAGATGAAAAGGGTTATCATTGAGGAAAGGCTGGTTGATTTTGTCAGAACAGAGAAATGCCTATGTAGATTGGAAGATAGAAGAAAAAGAGCCACTTTGGGGAGGGTGATATTGGCATGCAGTACAGTCTAGATGCCAACAGATTCATTGAGCAAATACATACAGTAAGTAGAAGATATAGAAATAAAGCACCAGTGAAAACTCAAGGTTTTAAATCAAGAACACTCTCTTTTGCCTAGAGCTTAAGGTGAAAGGAAATGAAGAGGATAATAGTACAGAAACTTTGAGGTAAGGAAGAATTAAGATAAGACTTATTAAGATAAGAGACTCATATCAAGTAATCTTTTAAGTTAGTATATAAGGCTATTTTCTAAGAGTATGATGTAAGATGATCTGGAAAACACATTTATTTTGCCCTCTTGACAGATTTTTAAGTCATGAGAATTCACAGAAAATAACATGCTATTATATAACTGAGTTAACCAAGGAAATGATCCTTTTCCTTTTTATCTAAATAAAAGGAAAACATTTGGTGTTACCCATATTTTGATGGAGAAGTGAACAGAAGCACTTAAAAAAACAATCAATCGTATACCTCCAAAAATATTTCTTATTTTCCTGAAATATTATATGTATTAAAAGTTAAGAAGGACTGGAGGAAGGAAGAGAGGAAGGGAGAAAGAGATAAGTCCAAAAAGGTAATTCTTTTTGGGGTGCATTTTAAAGAACTATATAGTTTGGCAATGGCCCAGTGGAACCCATTGCAGAACCACATAAACAAATTCATCTATACTTCAGTCAAAATCACAAACAAAATCATAACTCTCATTCATCCAACTCAGTTACCATTAACCTATATATGAGATTATGAGTTGTATTTTATACATCAGAAAATGTTTCAGGTGATTTGGCTGCATAGATTCTAAATGCATGTATGGACCGCAGGTTCCCTGTGTAATTTCTTACAGTGGCAAAAGCTGGAGTTGAATGTGTCTATGCGTAATTGGAATTGGGGGACAGAAAATCCTTAAGAATTATCACAAAAACATTAGGCCCACTGTGCATCAGTGTTACCTACACCTTGGAATTCTAGGGTCTCGCATTTTACATCACATCTTACCTATCATAGACATAAGGGATCCCCTCTATACTGTGGAAGAAACTATGAGACTTAAGTCTTCTAGGCTTCTCTCTTACTGAGGCAGCCACAGCATAACTAGGGTGTAGAAGTTACTTAGAATAAATATGGATTGTCTTAGATGTAGGGATTGATAAAAATCTAAAGATGATACAAATGGAATGCAGAGACAAACAAGATAGACATAGATATATACAGACATAGATATATATAGAGAGAGACACAGAAATGCAGACATTCTGTCTCAAGAGTATCTGCCAACAAAGGCTTTTCAGTCATTCCTGTTTAGAAATCAAGGATCTGTTGAGCCAAATGATCCAGGATCTCAAGATCACAAATAAGAAAGAATATATTAATGCTGTGATTCTCAAAAGGGTCACTTCTCCCCAGTACCATTAACATTCTTCCTAGCCTATTCCATAAATTTCCAGTCAATTTCTTCCAACTATTGAAAGTTCAGGAAATATATAAATATTTTCAGATAGTATT
The DNA here is from genome assembly GCF_048772815.1 of Callospermophilus lateralis. Taxonomy (NCBI): domain Eukaryota; kingdom Metazoa; phylum Chordata; class Mammalia; order Rodentia; family Sciuridae; genus Callospermophilus; species Callospermophilus lateralis. The sequence goes on along the minus strand of NC_135314.1, from coordinate 38,083,212 downwards.
TTAAATATAATGAAAATCTTTTCAAATTGATTTTTCCTCTGAATTCCTTAAATTTATTTCTTAAAGATCAAATTAGTTATGCACTATTTGGGACCATCTGCTAAGTCAAGATAATAACAACTCTTCTAATGGATCTCTAAATTAGTGTAATTCCTTTCAAATATATATATATATATAGCTATAAAAATAGGAATACCTAAACATTTGGATGATAAGTCATCTAAGTATTTTGATGATAAGCATAAAATCCACTTATTATAGAAAATGTAAAACAAAGAGAAAATTCTGATTTTAAAAATAAAAATAATTCCTATCACCAGCTACTGCCTATGCTGGCATTCCAATCTTTCTCTATATCTGCATTTTATACAAATGTGCTATGCAGTGCATCTTCATCTTAGTAAGTATTCTTATCCAATATACATACAAAGTCCATAACTCATTATTTTTGTTCCTAATACCATTATTTTAAAAGTCCAGCTTTGAAGAGCATTCTCCTAGCATTACTTCTTGTACTGCTTTCCTTCCTTGGATAAGTTTTTCCAATTAGGTTAGTAGGATAAAAATTTTTATTGTAGGACTTTTAAACACATTGATTTTCCTCCAGTAAATTTGTAAAAAATATTACTACCTCATCAGTAATTTACAATTGACATTCAACTACTTTACAAGCATGGCTCTAGAATATTTTGAATATTTATTGCTGTCCTATCCTCTATCTCATGGCCTCTTGTTTATATATGAAAATATTGAATGTAAGCTAAATCTTACTGACCTTTATTTCCCTGCTATTAATTCCTTAGTCATTTTATTTATCCACAGATAATGTTTATCATTTTGTTATTACTCAATAGTAAGTGTTCTTTATATATAATGACTACCTTGAGTTACACAAACTGCAAATATTTTCCCCAGATCTTTTGATTTAAATAATCCATCCAACTTGAGAAATTAGCTCTGATCCACCAATCCAATAATTTTATTCAACATTTATATTTTAAATAATTTTAAATTGTACTATGTGTGAGAACATAAACAGGAGTTGCAATAATGTTAATAAAAGAAATATACAGATGCAAGAGACAGCAAAGCTAAGAGAAAGCAATGTCTGATAATATCAACTACATTAATTATAAAGACCATCAATTTGTTCAACATAAAGGTATAATGAAAAAGTTTTGAGGGTCTTTTACAGTTACTTTGAAGTAGCAGAAGTTTGTGGGGTGGGGGGGGTCAAATCCTGAATTCTTCAGAATTTTATATTCAGTCTTATAAATGCATGAACTTCCTTATCAGTTGCAAGAGCAGAAAGATTTCAAAACGGAAGTAATCTATGAATTGGATTTTGGAAGGATCATTTCACAGTTGAATTATTAGGAAGAGGTCATCCTTTGAGATGTTTTAAATCATGAAAGAATTTAAAACATTCAGGGACAAAGAGAAACAGTGGCAGTAACATTGGACACTGGACAAAGAGAGGTGGGTGATGCTTACTAAAAGGATTAAGTTTTAATGAAATTGAAATAAGAGAAAGTTGAAGATGAAGAAGAGTCTATTTTCAGTCCTGAAAAACATAGATCAGTCCTTGGATTTTATTCCTCTTTGGAGTAGGACAATTATCTAGAGACTTGAGACCAATAAAATGAAATTTATTAAAAGACTATTAAAGTACTTAGTTAGGAAACAAGTAACAAATTGTCTTGCTCATTAGCTGCTTGCTGCTTTTATGAAATTATTTACTTCTATGTGTTTCATTAGAGGTGAAAATGTTTAGAAATTAATCATGTGATTAGTTATTAAGTTTATATTGTTATTGGCCTATCAATTTTCTTTTTGAGCCAATATATTCTTTGAGATTAAAGTTTGATATACCTCTTTGAAGCCAATAAATCAATCAGTAAATCAGTTGTCTCATAACACATTTCTGACACATGACTGAAGGAAACCATGTTTGGAATATAGTACCCTACATTCTCCCAGCTAAAATTGCATAAACATCATTTCTTCTTTGTGAACGAAGTTAGTACAGCATATTGAACAGTCTAAACACTGATTCTACAAAACTTGAAACTGTCAATGATCATGAAATGCATCAAATTTTTATAAGATCAAACATTTCCACAATTAACTTTCTTCCTGAAAGTGGTCAGTAGGTTTAAACAGCAATGACAATAAGTTAAATGAAATGTGATACACGGGTATTCTAGAAAGCAGCTGTGCAAACACAAGGAAGCGCCTTATTGAAAACCATGACACATTAAAAGACCTGTTGATTATACTGCATGTCTAATGCAAGGTATTTTGCTTAAGCAAAATCAAGAACATAGCCTCCAATGAATAATTTTGTAGGTTACACATTGTCTTCATTGCATTTGATTCATATTTTCTGCTTACCAGAACATCTCCAGCTGCCTTAATATAAAATGATTGGATTTCAGCAATGCATACTTTGTTCCAAATCCATTAAACTATTTAATGCATACACATAGTATTTCTATATCATTACATATCACAATGGCCCAATGTTGATCATTTTAGATAAAAATAGAATATAATATTTTAAAATATCATATTTGACAAATAAGCTGTATTAGTCTTTGTTTCCAAATGTAGGACATTACTTGTATTCTTATGTCAGCAAACCAAAATATTGTCATAATGGCAGGTAACATTTTCATTTTCTGCAATTTACTAGTACAAGTATGTTATCGAGTGCAATCTTTTGCTTATTGGAAAAAAATTAAAACTTTAAAAATTAAACTAGTATTCGTGTCTACCCAATTTTCACTCCTTTAGATCACCTTTAAAATTTCTTCCACTTAAAAGATGAATAATTATTTTTTGAGTTCTTGATATAATTTAAAATATCTTTTCTAAGCTCTAGTGTTGTTCTTTGTTCCACATTTCATCAAACCATCCCAGGAAAAATCAACCTAATTATGAACAGGAATAAATCAACTTTTACTTATGTTCTTCACCTATTTCACGTCTCCTACTTTCACTATTATCATTTTGATGGATTCTCACTATGTCACCAGGCTGGGTCCAAATTCCTGAGTTCAAGCTGTCCTTCTGCCTCAGCCTCCTCCCAAGTAGTTTTGAATACAAATACACACCTGGGTTATAGCTTCTATTTTAAAATATAGAAACTGGAAAATCCATAAAATAAAAATAAAAAACATACAAAATGCCGCAATATTTCTTTTTGAAAATATTATACCTGAATCTTCAAAAAGAATGATATGAAGAATTGTGCTGTATATATGTAATAAGAATTGTAATGCATTCTGCTGTCATATATAAATAAAAAATAAAATAAAAGAATTTGCTACATATTTGTCCTAAATTGTCTCTATTGAAAATAGACAAAAATCAAAAAAGAACTCTTTTTATACATTTGATATCACAAATATCTTAAATAAGGATTGATTTCTTTACCCCTTTGGTATTTTTCTATTTCTTTACTTCCCAGATACTTCTTTCATAGAAAGCTAACATGGACAATTGAAGCCATAACAAAATACGGTAATTGTATCCAGCATTTATTCACCTTTCAGAATATACATTAATTTCTTTACAGCTGTACAACCACCCTCCTCTGTAGATATTAATATCAATGTCATTTCTGAGAAAAGTGATCTGACCCTGAAATTCACAAACAGTAAGTTTGACTTCATGATTTTTCTCTTCAAAGGTGGATGAGAAGGATGTTTTTTGTCTTTCCCTATGGACAGAGAAGGCCATTCCGTTTCTCTTTCTGTATCTTTAAAGGATAAATAATCTTCAGAATCATCATTCTCTCCGCTGACTGCGTCCAGCATCTGTTTTCAGTCTTCCTCTGCATACCTTCAAAGACTCTCCCCTTCATCTTCCTGACCTTTTCTCTTTGACCCTGATCTCTGAACCTCTTTTCTCAATTTGCACTCCATTTTCCTAACTCCTGCTCTTAAACCCTTCTTCTATTTCATATCAAGCTCAGTGTTTTTATATACTTCCCTACTTCTATTACTATCAAAAATTGCTGCGTCAACAATTTAAGTATTTGAGTTAAAATCCAGATGTTTATATTGAACTGCAGTTCCAAACTCTAAATATTTAATGTAAACAATATATTTACAAATCCCCTTGTACTGGTTGTAATGTTTTCTAACTTATATAACCACCTATATTATTGAAGGTGCATATGAAAGACAAAAAGTATTAAAATTATTACATTTAAAAAATATTTGCATGTTATATTCTCAACTTCTTTAAGCTAGAAATACCTAAAGCATGGATTTTTCTAAAGCAAATGTATTTTTATTTCTGCATTTTTAAAATATGGAAGAATTAATTATTAGAGCAGCTAGACCAAAATAAAGATTTATTCATATTATAAAAAAAATTACCATAAAAACATCAATTTTTAATTAACTGTTAAATTATACCAAAATGATTATTGATTATATTCATTATATTAAGAAATGTAACAAAAATATAATTTCATAATTAGGAAATAAACAGCAATGGTGTAAAAGCAATTTCATATTTCCATTGTGTCATTGTTGTTAAATTTAGGTCAAGAAAATCAAAATTGCATTTCTGACTGTCATTTTCTAGCTCTATGACTTTGGATTGATTATTTAACAACTATAAGCCTCAGTTCCTCATTTATAAGACAAATATAATAATACTGTATATCTCACAGGTTTGCCCTGAAAAAAATGTGAAAATATAGTTAAATTGCTTGGTATGTTTAAAAATATATGTATGATCAATAATAATAATAATTATTATTATTATTACTATTATTATTATTAATACTACTATAAAAGAATGAATACTGCCTCATTATAGAGCTGAAACTCAAATTATGTGGAAAACTCTTGCATACTTCATGTTTGGGAGTAAGTATGATTTTTGGAGAGTTTTGTCTCTCCAAAAAACATATGATGGTTTTTCTTGTTTGTACAACTATATTAGGAGATAAAATATTAAGAATTTTGAACACTCAGTAATAACTTCAGAGGCCAAATAGAAATTAACAGGTCCTGACTATTATGTTTGTGTATCATGTGTATGTATGTATGTATGTATCCATGTATGTGTACATGGGTTTACCTGTATGTATATATATGCACATATGTGTCTGTGCATGTTTGTGTGTATATATATGTAAGTATGTATATGTGTGTGTGCATGTATGTGTGTGTATCCTAATAACGTATGGCACACATACACAAGATATATGCATTTTTCAATTCAAATCTGGTATTGATGTCAGAGTTAAGCTATTTTGATTCTGTTTTAAAGATGATACCTTTTACTAAAATCTCTGCTACCTTTTATAAAAATAATAACAAGAAACTAACTGTACTTGGAGGAAAATTCTACAAAACAATGTTAAGATTGTTATTCTATTTTTTAATTATTTATTTGTTCTAATCAGTTATGCATGACAGCAGAATGCTGTTTGATCCTCTGTATGCAAATAGAACACAATTTTTCACTTCTCTTGTTGTACATGAAGTAGGGTCACACCATTTGTGCAGTCATACATGTACCTACGGTAATGATGTTCTTATCATTCCATCATCTTTCCTATTCCCATGCCCCTCCCCTCCATCCCTTTTGCCCAATCCAGAGTTTCTCCACTCTTTAAAGGATAAATAATCTTCAGAATCATCATTCTCTCCATGCCCCACTGCCCCGCATTATGGATTATCATTCATTTGTCAGAGAAAACATTCAGCCTTTCGTTTGGGGGATTGGCTTATTTTGATTAGCATGATATTATCTAACTCCATCCATTTACTTGCAAATGTCATAATTTTATCATTTTTATTGCTGAGTAATATTCCATTGTATGTGTGTATATATATACATACATACATATATATAGTATATATATACATTATATATATCGCACAGATTCTTTATCCATTCATCTATTGAAAGGCATCTAGGTTGGTTCCACAGTTTGGCTATGGTGAATGTGAATTTATAGCAATAAACATTGATATGGCTGCATCACTGTAGTCTGCTGGTTTTAAACTTTAGGTTATAGACCAAGAAGTGGAATAGCTTGGTCAAATGGTGATTCCATTTCAAGATTTTTAAGGAATCTCCATACTACTTTCCCAGATTGGTTGTACCAATTTGCAGAAGCACGTATTTGAATAAAAATAAAAAGTCCACATATGGACAGTCAGTTCAAAAATGAATGAAAAAAGAAATTTTACATTCAAATCAAAGTTATTTTATTTAGGTAAGGCATGATTAGTTCATAAGTCTAAGACTATTCTATTTAAGAAGAAAGAAAGTGTTCTCTGACTAAAAGATTATCTCTGATTTATATTGTATTTCAAAATGTATAGAAATGTTTAACAAAATATGTGACTACTGAAACTGAAGAATTTGATAAGAAAACAGTTCAATATTTAAGGATTTAAGCCAGCATGTAATCAATCATGGAAATACTCTATATAACTTTTTTATTGCTTTTTCCCCTAGTACAACAGCTGAAGGAAGAAATAACCTCAAAATCAGTTAATGTAGGAAACCAAGAAACATATTACACTTAATCCCTATGTTTCTTTATTTTTCTTCCCACAGTAATAAAACATCCTTTTCTGCAAAAGTTGTGTTATTTGAATAGAAACATGGAGTAAGCAAGTTTCCGACACACTTATGTCCAAACTCAGCCCTGGGATAATAACAAACTTTAATAACTTTCTTGGCAAGAGCTAAAAAGTGAGTAGAAATATCTTTAAAAAGAAAAGCAGGTTTACACCTTTCTGATGTCATGTGATTAGCTAATACAAGGTTCCTTTTGTTAATATAGTGTGTTGTTCCTCCCTTGAAAGACTCATAAATTTCTCTAGGCAACACCTAGATAAATTAACAGTTTATTAAATTGTACTATCCTTTGAATTCACCTTTGAACTGTTAGAACAGATTATGAAATGAGGCAGCTAAAGTTGCTTTTTGCACCTGCAAATAACAATTGAATCTACAATTAAGGATCATTTCCTCTTCTTTAAAATTCAAATGATGTCATTAAAGTAGGTCGTAATATTTTTTATCTGCATCTGGTCAGGCTATTTCCTGGTATTTGTGATGAATTAACAGGATAACTGTATAAGAATACAATATATCCTGAGATACAAAATATCCTGAGATAATTTCTAAATGAATTCAGAAGTGCAGGCAACTTTTCAACCCTTTGGAGTATACAAATATGTAAATAGACCACGTACGTTTTGTCATTTTAAGGGGAAAACAACTTTAGTTTATACATGAAAATAAAGCAAAACAAAAAGTCAACATTTTAAAAAAATAATATTTAATATGGATGAGTGACACTAAAGAAAATTTTATTTCTTGTACCGAGAAGATTGATTTCCAAAATGTTTTACAACATTTAATGCTGTGTACCCTTCTCCAAAGAGTCACATGTCCCTTCTCCCATATCCACGTCTATACACAAATTCTTTGGAGAAGTTCTCATTGCTTACCCACCAGAGTGCTATTCTAGACAATTCCAAGGCTTCTGCCACATAATTCCTCTTTGAATCCTGAAGATGATATTCAACATCTGCATTAACCTTTAATAGATTGTTGTATTACTAACTACTTAGCTGTTTTCTAGATGATCTGAAAAGGCTCTTATTTTAACTGAAAATACTAGCTTTCTAAATTTTATCATAAATCCCAAATTCAAAATGCAAAATACAACATAAAATATTAATAAAAAAATACAAGAAGGCTGGGGTTGTGGCTCAGTGGTAGAACACTTGCCTAGCGTGTGTGAGGCACTGGGTTCAATTCTCAGCACCACATAAATAAATAAATAAAAGGTCCATCAACAACTAAAAAAAAATTTAAAAATACAAGAAATTTGCAATCTCATTATATATTTTATAGCACATTAAATACTTTAAAGACATCACAAATTTTAGAGACAGAGGAACTTCTAAATTTAGTTCAAACTTGCCATCATTGAAAGAGGAAACTGAGTCCCAAAGAGGTTAAGTGACTTGTCTAAGATCACCTATTTAGTTAACAGGAGCAGGTTTTCCAAAGATTGTATTGGTTTAGTAACCATGCTCTGTTTAAAAACTGTCTCCACTTGGAAAATAAATCATCAGATCACCTTTATTCTGAGACTAACAAGTGTTTTTGAAGTACTGAATCCTAGTCCCTATGTGATTCTTGATAGAGCTAATTCTACTATGATCTTCTAAAGTATCTGAACTGAAATCAAATTAACATGTAATCATATAAAAACTATTACAGAAGGATGTGTCTCATCAATTTTTTTTTATTTTGTTAGTCTCGATCCTTAAAATGAAGCTCTATAGCTCTATAGAACTATTGCCATAGAAACATATGAGACACCATTTCTAAGTATCTGTGTTCAACTTATTGATATAAGAGCCGATTATTCAAATAAGAAATGAGGAGAGATGTTGGTATCAAAAAAACAATGGCTGGAAGGTCACCAAAAAAAGAGCAGCACATAAGGTCACAGATGCTGGAGGAGTTCAAAGGACAGAGACTAAAGATTACAAAAGAATTCATGGGAAAGATGCCATGCCACTAGAAGGCCCTTTAAGAATAGGTGTGATTTCAAAATTATGTTGTAAGAGAATCAGAGCAGAGGAAAAAGCATGAGCATGACTAAGGGAATATGAAGCAGTTGAGGTACGTTGAAGAATACACAACCATGAGGGTCTTGGAAATGATGAAGCAGGATTTTGAGGATGGTATGGAAGGTAGTATGAATATATCTTGTAAGGGTCCAGCGAAATGTCGTAGGGAGAGACCACAAGAGACTGGCTCCATGCAATTGGCAGAAGGGGTTTTATTGATTCAGCATGCTGAGGCTCCAGGCTCACTCAGGAAGATAGAGCAGCCCAGAGCCCCGAGCAGAGGTCAGGCAGAGCTTAAGTACACTTTTTGGAGAGGGCGGGGGGCTTTGCATACATCAGAACAAATCATCATGAGGCGCGGGAAAATTGAACAACAACTCTGAGACCTGGTTAGTACATTTACTGGCGGGAACAGATTGGACGGGGGTGATTGGTTACTTTTAAGCGGGGTGAACATTTAAACTGATTGGTTCTGGGGCCCGAGGTGCCTACGTGCCAGCTTCACAGAACCCCAAGTTATTAGACAACCAGAGGAGTCAGTGAGAATATTTACTGGGCAGCTCGGGTATTGTCCTAACAGCTACCGAGATTACAGGTTCCGGGGGTAGCAGAGGAATTGTAACAATACTTAATCTTTTACTCTTTAACCCAAGCCCTGCAGTTAGAAACTTCACAATGTCCGGTCCTTTTACACTTTAACTCTGGCTCTGCGGCTTGGAATCAGCTTAGAAATTTTACCTTTACAATCTAGTCCAAAAACCAGTGGGAAACTAGTAAATATTTTAGACAAGTTGACAATAAACATATTTTTTTCTGATAATCTCATAGCAATTCATAAATTTGTTGTAGAAAAAGTTTTAGATATTTGCTGCAAACACGTGGCTGTGATTGATGTAAACAGAAAAGGGCTTAGAGTCATTAAAAACATGAATTTAGAAAGGCGTGAGATTGGGGTTGAAATATAGTCTCTGGCATTTGTTAAGTGTTTTGAACAGTTTTCTCAATTTTTGTAGATTTCTTCTTAGATTCTCCTTTTGCAATCTAGAAATAATTAGAGGGAAACACAGGGTTAACCTAAGGATGAGTGACAGTTAACTAATCATAATTCAGTACATGTTAAATGTTATTGAAATTGGTATTACTGAAGACATGAACAATGACCATGGCTGCTGAAATGGACAAGCAGAGATGTTAAATGTGTGGGAGACACTACAAAGGAAGAATATACAATTAGGATTATTAAATAAAATGTCCATTTATCACTGAGATGAGCTCAATGAATAATAAGTCCATTTTGGATAATGCTAATTGAACTTCATTTTGTTTTGCCAAGACTCTTTTAAAAATTAGTACTTCTGACATTAGGAAAAGTTTTTGACTTGAAAAAACACATGGTAATTTGCCTTTTTTCCCCTAATATATAGCCTGTGTAAAAGGAGGTCAGATTGAAGATGTTTAAGGAGTCTCACTATAATATTAAAATTCAAGACTCATTTTTTTTGGCCTACAATCCTGGAGGTGCTGTGCACTTTTCTAACTCCTGCTCAACTTCAGCTGAACTCAAAATATAGGAGATTTCATTTAACTGAATGCAATATGTTATGAATTCTGAAGCAACTGCCACTAATTGAGCACGACCATTAATGGGATTTGAATTTCTTCTCTGTGAATGGCCCTCCAACAAGATAAATTCTAAGTCCCTGAAAGAATGTTGAGGTTTCAGAAGAGGTAGACAAATTGCAAGGAGATTGCAGACTCTAGCACCATTAGCATTGTTTTAGTCAGACACCAATGCAATAACGGAAAATTAAATGAACAAGAAAAACTAAACTTGGAACTGAGTTAAAATATTTGAAAATAAAAAGATAATGTACTGGTAATAAAAAGTACCTTTCTAATTAAAAGTACATATATTGAATTAAACAGTATATTTAAAATAGGTAAAGACCTGACTTGCACATATATTGAATTTTATTCTAACCTAGAGTAAATTTTTCCTAATCATGAACACTAAGAATTTTGAATGGAAGACAGTGCTATTCACTTTCCTATTTTAAATTCTGTAAACACACATTTATATAATTGCAAACAGGTTTTCTTCAAAATTTTAAATACTGACCATTTTATGAAGTCTAGATTTTCAATGTAAGAATAGTATGAATGCCATGAATCCAAGGTAGTTTGTCTTTTATTTTTCTTGTTGTTGTAACTATCCAACAAACTAATTGCCTCACCCAAATTCCATGTGCTCTTAGGACCATATGAGAATTTTCCTTCTTCCTAAATAATCAAATAGCATTTTCTAAACCCATCAGGATTAGACAGTCAAATGTTTAAATTATTCTAATAATGAATTTATATAGTATTTCTTATCTTTAAAAAGTTAGTACACTTTTGCAATTTATAATTAAATTTACATTTTGCTTAAATTTCATGAAAGGATTTTAATGAAAAAGCCATCCTGTTAGCATAACATAAGTCAAACATCAGTTTCACTGTAAATGTGGCTAGAAGTGCCTTTTAGGATTCAAAAGATGTTTTTAGAGGAAAAAAATTCACTTATATCCTTTTCAATTCTTATTGGCTTTTCTGATTTCTGAAATTATCTTTGTATTATGTCACTTGACCTCTCCATCTTGAAATTTCCTTTAAATTATCTTGATTTTAAAATTTTACTTAACCCAGCATTGTAGTCAGTACAGAAGAACTGATTAAATTTTCTTTTTTTTCAAAACATTACAACTTAAAATTCAAAAAATACTTTGGTATTTGGTAATGCATAAAAGTAATTATGAGGTTTAAATAAAATGTGTTTTACCTTACTAATTTTGATAAAGTAATTCAGATTTCAAAGACCTTTTTTCAGTAAATGGCTGTGTTTTCTTCTTTTTCTTTCATTTTCTTTCTCATCTACCCCTTTTTTTTTTTTGGTGGGGGGGGCACCAGGGATTAAACTCAAGGGCACTCAACCACTGAGACACCTCCCCAGCCCTATTTTGTTTTTGTTTTTGTCTTAATTTGTTCTAATCAGTTATACATTATAGCAGAATGGAGCACAACTTGTCATTTCTCTGATTGTACACGATATAGAGTCACATCGCACCACATGTGCAGTCATACATGTTCCTAGGGTAATGCTGTTAATCTCATTTCATTATTGCTCCTGCCCCCATGCCTTCTCCCCTTAGCTCCCTCCTCCCCTCTCTCCAATCAAAGTTCCTCCATTCTCCTCACGTCCCTGTCACCATTATGGATCAGTATCCACTTACCAGAGAGAACATAAATACAGTTATCTCATACTTGTCAAAAAAGCACTGAAAACATACTTTGGAGAAAAGATAGCCTTTTCAAGAAATGGTTCTGGGAAAACTGGAAATCCATATGCAGCAAAATGAAATTAAACCACTATCTCTCACCAAGCACAAAGCTCAACTCAAAGTGGATCAAGGATCTAGAAATTAGACCAGAGACTCTGCACCTAATAGAAGAAAAAGTAGGCCCAAATCTTCATCATGTCGGTCCTGACTTCTTTAATCAGACTCCTAAAGCACAACAAATAAAATCAAGAATTAACAACTGGGATGAATTGAAACTATTTTGTATTTTATTTAGAGACAGGGTCTCACTGAGTAGAGTAGTGCCTAGCTTTAGTTGAAGCTGGCTTTGAACTTGTGATTCTCCTGCTCAGCCTCCTAACCCACTGGGATTTCAAGCCTGTACTACCATGCCCAGCTCTCACCTACTTTCTGTTCTTTCTCTTTCTCGCTATCTCTCTCCCCCTGTCTCTCTCCCTCCCTCTCTATCCCTCTCTCTCTTTCATCTAACTATATATTTGTGAGTGTGTGTGTCTGTGTATGTGTGTTTATGTATGCACGTATCATGCACACTAGAATTTATCTCAAAAAGTCTTCCATTATATGTGTCTGTAGATGTTCTGCTGATTCAAGCTGTAATTTTTAAGAACCAAATCTTATTTAACGATTTTGCTAAGAGTATACTCATAGTAAATTACCATAAATCCTCACCATGTAACAGTGATTTTGTTTAGCTGTGTCTATTTAGCAATGTGTATGTCGTTTAAGATATTGTTAAAGGCTATATTAACAAAAAAATTAAACTTGCATGGTTAACAAATGAGAAACATTTTATATAGCTTTAAATCCCAAGGGAGAGTCAGTGTTAGTGAAGATAACCTCTGAGGGCTACTCTCCGTAAGCTTCTATTGTCTCTTCCCTTCCTCTCTGTGTTGACTGCATCCTCAGTTAGGTAGACTAATAGCAGTTCTAAAGTTTCAAAAGTCAAGTGACCATTTTCCTCATATCTCTTTCTTAAAAAATAATCAAATTTTTTTCAGCTATGCTATATATTGGTGAACTTTCTTTCACATCTTACTGGTCAGAATTTTTCACTTGTTTATTCTTGGATTGAAGGACAAAATAAGTATCTTCTGAGGCTCCTGAGTATATGGAGCAGAGAGAGATACTCGAAATGATTTTGGAAATATTCAAAAATATTCATTTAGGAAGTAAAAAGTAGGATGGAATAAATACCATGAACAAACAGATTCTGCCTGGAGTTCTGCTTTCTCATGTAACCTCTCCCACTTCCCCAAAGGCCCATCATCTCTTCTCTAAAGGTCACATTTGAGATAAGACTAAGAACTCTTAATGGCCTTTTACTTTTTGGATTGAGTATGACACAGAATTTGTGTTAGGGATAGAATACTTGAGGTTATTATCACTTAACCTTGGGGTCTCTGCCTTTAGCATAATTTTGGCCTTCTCGTAATTCCATGAGCTAGTATCAGTGGTCAATGTGATTGTCAGGTTTTGACTGTTTATACTTCTGTACCTTGTCAGACAGAAATTTCTCTGAATGGCTCCTTTCCCTGGCTCTCCATCTTAAAGGAACTGTAAAGGTAGCCTTAAGTGGAGATACACCTTTTGGAATTTGCTTTGCATTTTAACTGTTTTTTTTTTTTTAATCAAAATCACATTTTTTCCTAGAAAGAGAATGTTAAAAGAGAAGATATTTGTTAGAGACTTGGGAATTGAGGGTTGTTTTCCTATAGTTGAGGCATATATTTCCCTGCATTTTGCTTGTTCTAACTTTAGTTTGGATAATTCAGCTTTCCTCATTTTAACATCTTAGTGAACTGTAATCTGATTATCTCATATGTAGACGAGAGGGAGGAAAACTCTCCCTCAGAAAGATAAACTTTTCTGTCATTTCTGCATTCAGATAGGCCACCTCACATTGCTGTTCTGTTTAATAGAACTTACTGTACTAAGAAGTACTACTGCACTACAATACCCTGATATTTTCCCTTACCATTCCCTGAGTATCAGTGGACAAGTTGTCTATATACCAGGCACAAGAGGAAACACTGTACTCAAATGCTTCTTGTCAGTTTAATAGTGGTTATCATCTTTCACGTTGCAAAGAAAAATGTTGAGGGGACATCATTGTCCTCTACCCAATCTCATCCATTTTAGGTCTATAATTTGGAACATTCAGTTGTTCATTCAAATTTTATTCTGTCTGATATATATTTTGGCTCAAAAAAAAAAATCTGGGCCCAATCACTCAAAATAAGAACGACATTCATTATCTAACGTGGAACAATATGTAAGTTCTAGGCGTGAACAAATGACTGGTCATGGTCACAACTAGAATTTTGAATTAAAGTTATCCATCGGAACGGCACTGCAAAATGTTCATTCCAGTGGAGACAACAGCAGCAGAAGCAACAATTTTGAAGGGCAGTGGTGACAGCTGTGCAGCAATCAACATCAGTGATGACCAAGCCTAGCAGCAGCAGGGGCACAAGCTGTGGCTGCTCTGTTTTTAGTAACAGGAGAGTAGGATGTTCTTTAGAGAGAAGTTATGTGATATTTTTGTTGTGATACTGGCTTCTACTAAGGCTGCTTTATTCCCAGTTGTTTTTAAATTCTAGTTCTGCTGTCTTCCAGCAATCAATAAAGTCTTTTCCTGTTCAAATCAATGTATTTCTCTTGCTTGCAACCAAGAACCTAGCCACTAGAGCAAAACTGTGCCATTTGAATGTTACTTTCTTATTTAAAAAAAGGAAAGAAAAAGAAAATATTAAATAAGTCAGTACTAATCAGATATTAAGACAGGAAGGATTTATGTGCACAAAGCATAGCAAAAGTAATAATGAAAATAACAAAAAAAACATGATTATTTAAAAACTGAAACTACCTCAGTTTAATAACATTGTAAATATTAAAAACAACCCAGCAAGTTCTAGTGTTCTATTGCAAAGTGGGGTGGTAGATAATGCATGGTATATTTCAAAAACCTAAAAGTGATTTTGAATGTTTTCACCACAAAGAACTAATAAATGTTTGAGAAGACAGGTATGCTTACACTGATTTAAAGAGAACACAATGTATAGTATGTTCAAAACACATGATGACCCATGAATATGTAAAATTTTTATGTGTGAATTTAAAAATTATGTTATGGACTGGTAGTACAGGTCAGTGGTAGAACACTTACTAAGCATGCACAAGGCCCTGGGTTAAGTTGCAGCAACAAAAAGAAAAGGGTAGGGGGCAGGGACGGAAGGAGAAAGAGTGTATGTTTAAAAGAAAATAACCTGCAATTTGAATTATATTCTGCAAAAAATAAAGAAAAGAAAGAAGAGAAAAGAAAGGAAAGAAAAAATTGTCATATAAAGGTTTTACAAGTCAAAAAGAAAGGCATGCCAGGTATGGTGGTACACACCTGTTATCTCAGCTACTACTGAGACTAAGGCAGAAGGATCATAAGTTTCAGGCCAGTCTCAGCAACTTGGTGAGAATTAAAAAAAAAAAAAAAAAAAAAAAAAAATTAAGGGCTGGGAGTGGTATGGCTCTGATGTAGAGTGATCCCGGGCTCAATTCCAGGTACCAGGAAGGAAGAAAAGAAGAAAAGGGGGAGGGGGAAAGAAGGAAGAAAAGGAGGAGAGGAAAGAAGGAAGAAAGAAAACCATACACTTTATAATACGAAAAAAAAAATAGAACAAAGACATGAGCAGCATTGAAAGAATGCAATTTATAAAAGAAAATTGTCACTGATTAGTAAACAATGAATAATAAAATTTAAAAACTGAACGCAAAATTTTAAAATATCACAATGATATAGCATTTTTATTTTAACAAATGGTCCTTTTAAAAAATCATTCAATTCTTATAAAGGTTTGTAGAGATTAAAATATATGTGACCTCTAATAGGGGTATAATTTGGTATAAAATTTTAGAAGTGTTATCTAGTGAATATATGGAGCCTGAAATTTGTTCTTAGATTTATTCTGCTTCCAGGTATTTATCATTAACCAAAGATAGGAGGATAAAAACATGAACCATGAACAAGGATACTTAAATCTTAATAGAACTAAGCTTTTGGAAACAGGGCAAGAACTAAATTCAGTTGTAAAGTGCATGAAATATTTTGAACCATTTTTAAGCATATTTTTCAAAAAATGGTTATTGGCACAGGGCACTAATCATTAATAAATGTTAGGTGAACTATAAAGATGCAAAATTATATCTGTAATATGACAGTACTGTAATATAAAGGAAGTTTCTGAAGAAAATCACAATTACCTCTTATAGGTAAGATTATACATACTTGTACCACAAGATGTACATATACAAAATGAAGTGATTGCTATAGTTAATCAAATTAACATATTCATCATCCCACATGGTTACTTTTTTCTGTGTGTATGTTAATAAGAGTACCTAAAATCTGTTCTTTAAGCAAATTACTACATTATCATAAAATAATGTGAACTAAAATCTTCATACTGTACAATAGATTTTTCAAGTAATAAATTTCAGATAATTGATAGATTTTATATTTCTATTCATGCCTATATCTTTTTATATGTAATAATTAATTTTGAGTTAAAAAATGTAAGATTAAATAAATTTCTAAATCATAGGTAAATATTTTTCTTCATAGTAGAAATCCTCTAAAACATACTTTTAAATTAAAACAATTGTGAAAATATTGAATGGGTGAAGTTAATTGTATGTGATTTTTAAGGTATGTATTTTGTAAATGAACATAGTTTAATATTTCTGCAAGAAAATACTAAAGGAATCTCAAAAAATCAGAAGACATCAAATGTTTAATAAATAAAGTATTTTTAATTAAAATATAAAACTTTAAGAAAATTAAAAGAAAACTGTTTTGTGTATCTAAAATACTCTAAAACAATTACAAAGTTTTATAGTAAAACATAACACCATTATGTTATCTAGAAATTGGGTATTTATCTATTAAAAATTCATACATATTTTACACAATTTTAGAGCATCATTAATAAATATTTAGTAAACTCTACAGTTGCAAAATTATATTTGTAATATGATTACACTGGAATGCAAAGGAAGTTTGTGAAAACTATATCATAGTTGTCTTTTCTTTGTTAAAATTTAAGATAGTTTGTTTTACTTTACTGTTTCTTTTAACCATACGAATTTACAAGCATTTGGGGAAATTTTATTAAATTCTTTTTTTATATTGCTATTTTTATAGTACCTATTTAGTGTCTTTCCAAAATCATATAATCAACATACAGTTGCCTTATTTTTCTAAAATCATGCCTGTAATTACTAGCTTCAGTTTTATAACTTTGTTTTAGATCTTTATCTTTCCCAGAATTTCAAGTTGATTTTCATTTTTCTTTTTGGCAGAAGACACATGCCTACAGTTCACCAAGAATTCCTAGGTTCCTATCCATAAAATTGTGTAATAGTCCCTAATTGTGTTCAAAAGCCCCAACCATAATATCTAAGTTGGACCGATTTCATATTAGCTTGCTGCATTTGCTTATTATCCTGGAATTGCTTTCCATTACATCCCTGTGTTTCTTCTACTAATTATTAAAGTCCAACCATTCGTTTTTCTTGAATGTTGTGTTATTTTGGTAAAATACATTTTTCAATAGTTTTTTAACAAAATTTTATATCTTAGCTTGATTACATCTTGCAATTTGGCATCGTTAATGTTATGGGCCTGACTCTCTGGGCAATGACCAGACTACTTTTTGCCCTCAGACTCCAGGTCATGTAAGAAATGCTTCTCCCATGTCTCTGAACCCATCAATAGTTGCTTAGAATAGCATGTTTGGCAACACAAAATGGCAATTCTTATACAATGTAAAATTGTTCTCTCTTTGGTTCCCATCTTATGAACAATGTACCCTGTCAGAGATTGATTGTCTAGATGTTAGTAACCTTTCTTTAACTTGTACTCAACTAGGGTCATTTTGGCCTACTCCCTTTTCTGCTTGTGATTTTAGATCTCATGACTTTGTTAATGGTTTTGAATCATAGCAGCAGCCACTTATGATTAATGCGGTTTTGGATTATAAAAGGTGTGCTCAAACCTGGGAGGGGGTTGAAGGGTGTAGACTTTCAGTCTACCACTTGACCCGCCAGCTGGTGGATCCAGAGTGCCACTGATGAATAAAGATTCTGTCTCCTGCTTTAAGCTCAAATTGGTGATTTATTGCAATCTAGCCTTAACATCGATATAAAGTCTAAATAGAGCTTAAATATGGTCATTTTTGTATTCAGAAGAAAACTGATTTTTTCTTTTCTTGGAAGCTTTTGAATTTCCTCTCAATCTTTGATGATCTACAGTATCAGAGTGGACAAGGAGAGGAGGCATGACTGTATGTACATATGAAGGGTGTGTTTTTCTTCCAACTTGCTTGTGATCATTACTGTTAGTGTTTTGATTTGCTTCTTTGTATTAGATTTACTATTCTAAAAAATATGTCTTCTGTTGGCTTTATTTTCTCTTTCTTAAATTCTTCCTAGCTTAATATTGGATCCTCTATATCTGGCATTAGACACTTTTTAAACCTTTGATCATTTTCTATCCCCTTGTCTTTTATCTATTTTGATGAAAATTTTAAATTTGCTAAGTTTATCTTCTGGATCACTAATTAATTTTTCAACCCTTCTATTGAATATAATTCTTCATTAACTTTATTTTAAATTTTTAGGAATATTCTCTTATTATATTAAAAACATAAACACACAATATATACATGTGCACATTGAGTATTCTCCCTAACCTGAAATTCTCAGGACTAGAATATTTCATATTTTGGAATTTTTCAGATTTTGAAAATGTCTTACAGATGGGAATAAAGTCTAAAACTCAAAATTCATTTGTTTCATATGCTCATAGCTAGAAGTTAATTTTATACAATATCTTTAGTGTACCTGCATATTGACTTGACTTATTACGTGTAGTAAGATATAGAATTTTTCATTTAGGATGTTATATCAGTGCTCAAAAGTTTTGAATTTTTGAGCATTTTAGATTCTGGTTATTCAGCTTAGGAATGCACAACTCATATGAGCAAGTTTTTCTATAGTAACCCATAAAGGGCTGCTACACTTACCAAACACATATACATCTGTAGGTTTGAGAAAATATTGTATCTACAGAACAAGAGCATATCATCCATTTCTTTTTATGTACATTTTATATCCTCTCACACCTGTCTCACAAGAATAATCAACAATGTTTAGAAGGAGTGCTGAGTAGTGGAGTCTCTATACTTTTGGTTGAAAAGTTTGTCATGAATGTAAAGTGGTATCAAATGAAAACATTGCTATAACCTGTTGCAAGAAAAGGTCTTTAAAATTACACCTACTAGGGCAAGAGTTTAGAGATTTATTTAGAAGAATACTGAATTTTAAAGAGTTTGACATGTTTCTTGAAATATTCAATAAATACAAAGGAAATGACAAGCATTAGCCCAAGCTGTTGCATCTGAAACCAAAAGGTATGGAAAATATGTTCTTGTTCAGAGAGCTAGCTATTATCCTGATAATTTAGAGGTTAGCAAAAATGAATTCTCATTACTAAATTAAAGTCAGTGTCAGCCAAGACAGAGTTATAAAAAACACAGCTGGAGATAAAGCTGGGCAGGAAAGAGCCAAGAACTGAGAAAAGGGACCCTCACCCAGTTTCCTCCTAGATATTTCCTATGGTATACTTCAAATACATCCGATTAAACATCAGTAGGAAGACTCACCTCTTGGAACAAAGCATGGAAATAAATCACCCTATTTCATTGTCTTAGTTTGCTGAGTAATAGACAAAGATAGGAGAGAAGAGCTAAGGGAAATATTTATAAGCAAAGTGCCAAGAGTCATACTGAAAACCTTGTAGATGATGGATGTATTTGGGAACTATGTTTAGACATGGACTCTTGTACTGCTCATGAACCATAGTCTCATGATATCAAAGAACACAAATAATGTGGTAATTAAATTAATTTTGTTACCAAAAAAATCCAAATTTAAAATCAAGGGTCAATATTTGCCAAACCTTTAACAGGTGCTCTGACATGGAGAAGTATGCTAGCTATTTTTTCAAAGGAATTAATTTGTTTTTAAGTCACTTAAATGCACACATGTCATAATTCTCTGCAGATATTATTATTCAATCATAAGGTGCCAATTAATTTAGAAAAATATGTGAAAGTAAGAAATGGAAACAAGTTGGGAGCATCTCATTTAGTCAGCATGTCTTAAAAATGAAGATGCTAAATCTCATTCAGTTATATTCTTTGCCAAAGATAATACAACATCTTTTCTATTTTCAATAAAGTTTTATAGCATGCTTTTTCTAATAAATCTGTAATTTATCCTATGCAATGGCTTGGATAGGAGATGTCCTCCAAAAGCTTCTGTGTTAATGTAGAAATGTTCATAGCTAAAATGATTAAATTCAGCAAATTAATCCATTTGATGGGTTAATAATTTCAAGGAACTACTATACTTGGTGAAAACCATAGGTCACTTGGAATATGCTTTGGGGGTCTATGCTTTGTCACTAGTGCTTTGCTTTCTCTCTCTCTCTCTCTCTCTCTCTCTCTCTCTCTCTCTCTCTCTCCTTCCTGGATACAAAGAGTTAAAGAGCTCTCCTCCACCATGCCCTCTGCCACAATGTTCTGCCTTACTTCTGACCCAGAGCCATGGAATCAGCCAACCATGCACTGAACCTCTGAAATCATGAATTTAAAACAAATTTTTTCTCTTCTAAATTGTTTCTCTCAGGTACTTTGGTCAGAGACAAAAAGTTGACTATTACATCCTGTCTTCTATATGGACTCATAATCCATGCTAAAAATGCAAATTTTGATTCAGTGAGTATAAAGGTCAGGCATGCAAATCTACACTTTTTTCCTAGTTCATACTTACATTTGAAGCTGCCAGTCCTCAGATTGTAAAGGTGAAATTTTTAAGCTGGTTCTAAGTCGCAGAGTCCGAGTTAAAGTGTAAAAGACCAGACATTGTAAAGTTTCTAGGCTACAAAGCTTGGGTTAAAGAGTAAAAGACTAAGTATTGTTACAATTCCTCGGCTACCCCCGGAATCTGTAATCTCTGTAGCTGTTAGAACAATACCCGAACTGCCCAGTAAACATTCTCACTGGCTTCTCTGGTTGTCTAATAACTTGGGGCTCTGTGTAAAATGGCACGTAGACATTACAAGTCCCACAACCAATCAGTTTAAATGTGCACCCCGCTTAGAAGTAACCAATCACCCCTGTCCAATCTGTTCCCGCCAATGAATGTACTAATCAGTTCTCAGATTTGTTGTTCAATTTTCCCGCGCCCTGTGATGATTTGTTCTGATGTATGCAAAGCCCCCCGCCTTCCCCAAAAAGTGTACTTAAGCTCTGCTTAACCTCTGCTCTGGGCTCTGGGCTGCTCTCCCTTTCTGTGCGAGTCTGCCTAGAGCCTCAGCACGCTGAACCGGATCCTAATAAACTTCCCCTGCGTGTTGCATGAGGCTGGTCTCTTGTGGTCTCTTTCTCCGACGCTTCGCCGGACCCTTACAAGATCACATATTATAAATACCAAGACTATTAAGTAGTCATTCTGCCTAATATTTGCATAGGCATAAGACACAGTCTCTTAGAAAGTCATTTTTACTTTGTCCACCACAACAACACTAAATATATTTATGATATTTATCAAATATCCCAGTGACTTCAGAGAGACATAAACAAGTTTTTAAATATTCATTTTTTTTGTAATTTAATGTAAATAGCAAGAAATAATATTCTAAGAATACTTTTGTGTTTCTTTTTTATTTTGGTGCTTTTTGGTTCCACTAAGTTATACATGACAGAACACATTTTGACTCATTGTACACAAAGGGAGTACAACTTTTCATTTCTCTGGTTGTACATAATGCAGAATTACACCAGT
Source organism: Callospermophilus lateralis (assembly GCF_048772815.1). Taxonomy (NCBI): domain Eukaryota; kingdom Metazoa; phylum Chordata; class Mammalia; order Rodentia; family Sciuridae; genus Callospermophilus; species Callospermophilus lateralis. The sequence goes on along the minus strand of NC_135314.1, from coordinate 38,061,323 downwards.
AGCATATTTATTTTTGGTTTTTATTTTTACTTATTTATTTTTTTTGAAAGACCATTTTTTTCTTAAAAATAACTTGTCATGTGAAAATATTTAGAATTTTTATTATACACCTATGGCTTTTATCTTCTTAGTTCCTTACTAGCAAATTGTTCATACGTTATGTATAACAAAAAATGAATATTGAGTGAATGCATTACTTGGTTTCTCAAGATTTCACCTTCTTTGCTGGGTAAAATCCAGAATATGAAACCTTATCTATTACCCTGTATTAACATGTATCAGAATAAATACAGGTCAGAAACTTCAGTTGGAGTTTTATCAAATAATATTGGTAGAAAAGAAAATTGTTTAAGCCTCCATCCAAATATTCATCTGCAAAATGCTGATCATAATGATTTGAGTATTAAATGAGATAATAAATATATCAACATGTTGTATAACTAAGTTATATATAGTCCTGTTACTACTTCTCCACCACTCTGTAGCAATGAAGGAATATAAATATAGATCACTTAATAAAAGTAAGACAGGACAAAGAGAATATATTTTCTGTAGTCAATTTTGTACATTAATTATAAAATTGAAAAGAAAACTGATCTCACTCAATGAAGTCCCCCTGAACTTATATTTAGGGTATACTCCTAGTATATCAATACTTAAAATAGAGTTTTAAAGATCAAAATATAACAAGTTAGCTGCAACTAATTCATTATTCTAATGTCAGTTTGGAAACATCTTAACATTTTGAAAGGACAAATGTATCTTGGTTTTCTTTTAATCTATCCTAATACAAAAGAGAAAAGTGGGGAGGGGGTACAGAGGGAGAGAGATATAATTTATTCAGAATATTAAGTGTAAAGAGCTAGTTATATCTTATTTAATTAACGTTCATATAGTACTTTCAAATATAAATCAGCTTTATCATTTTTGTTGTAATTCCATTGTTGCTAATCTCTAGTAAATGGATTTTTCTGATTAGGACTGTGTAGTGCATTTTCTTTCTTAATTATATAATAATTAAGACTACTTAGAATAATAATTTTAGAAATAACTGGAGTAACATTGTTAATGATGTGTCTCTGGATATACAAATTTTCATAACTCTCTATTTTCCAGATTTATTCTAGAGAAAAAAAACACGTTAAAGAATAACATGATTTTGAAACCCCCAAATTTGCCCTATGCCAACCTCTTTAGGTTCATCTTATGGGATGTAAATATTTTATTTACTATCTCTTTCATAATCTATTTCTCAAAATTATACCTCATTATATATTTAAGTTTATACCACAGGATTTTTGCATGCAAGAAAAAACGTGTTAATAAATGTTGTATCTGGTAATAACTCACTTATGATGGCATAAGTGGAGAGATGGTAAAAATTAATTTTCACACACCAAATCTAGAAAGCTGAGTTCTGATGATTGTTTCTTCCAAAATTTACCTTCCTTGGACTGGGGGTACAGCTTGGGGGTACAACATGGGTTTGGTACCCATGAAACCCTGTGTTTGATTCTCAGCATCAAAAGAAAAAAAATTTTTTTGCTTCAATTTATCTTTCTTCACTAATAAGAGCTTAAATATAGATATTAACACTCAATGAGTGACTTTTTAAAGATACAGGCATGTTTTTACACAAAAGAAAATAATAGAACTTTTCACACTTTGGGTTAATGATACCAAGGAAGTGAGTGAAGTTCTTCATTTTTTCTTCAAAACATTTATTTATAGCTAACCAGAGTCATAATTTCTTGTACTTATTTCAACTGTGTCTACCAAATGCCATGTTCCTTTTGAGTCACCCTCAGAAGTCCCCACAGAAGAGTACAATACTGGGTTTGAACAGTGTCCTTCTGTACTAGGCAGTGAGGCACCTCCATTCCACAGCAGGTGTTGACTCCACCACATCCATACTGTGCACAAAGGTAGCCAGGGGTATTTCTATGGAATGTGCCACATGAACACACAAGCCAACTAATGTTATAGTGATTCAATGCAGAGAAAATAAATATCATTTCAGATAGGAGGGATTAGGAATCCAGTGAGCAGATGGACCTCCATTCACCCACACAACCCGAAACTCATTCTATAGAAAATTTTCGTCCTGGAGCTCCTTTTGGAAGTAGAAACAAGAGTTGAAATTCTCTACATAACAAATGAGAAACAGTTTAAAGAAGAAGCTGGGCAAATACATCAGTGTTGAAATGGGTAGAGAAGAACCATCAAGTTGTTGACATCAGTCAGGTTTGTGTGTAAGTTGATAAGACCAATGACCAGTAAGCAGCCGAAGGTATGTCAACAACAGAGATCTCTAACATGTGATTTCAAATTTGTTTGTTTTTGCTGGTGAATGTGGTAGGAAATCCCTTAACCTGTGAAGAACTAAAAGTTCTACACAAATTTCTAGTATATGTGAAGATTCATTTTTACAGTTATTCAGTGAAGAGAAGGGTAAGCAGGCAGAATAATAGGAATAAAGTAAAAATCCCGATAAAGCAGGAAAGAATAGGAATTTACTACACCTGCAAAATAAAAACCAGAAATGAACATGACTCAGAGAACACTTACAAAGTTCATGGGATATGAGAATTGATGGCAAGTTCATGGCAAGTAATATGGTTACCTAACTCAATTTTGAGTTCAAACCCAATTTTTCCAGATTTTGAGAAATCCAGTCCCTCCAAGAATTAACTAAAACCTTTATTTTGAAGATAAATAAGAGTTCATAAAAATAAACGTTCCCTCATACTGAACTTAAGGATCAAGCCAGTGTGTTTTAAACAAACCCGTGTTTTAAGCTGAGGGGGAGATGGGGGGGCATCTAGGTTGAAAGGGAGAATACTGTCTATTTGCAAATGACATGATCATATATAAAGACATCTCAAGGAACCCACAATAAATGACTAAAGCTCATAAACAAGGTTAGTAAGGACACAGGATACAAGATCAATATAAAAATTGTACTTCAACTTTGGCAATCAGTAATTGAATGATCAGTTCAATGTATTCCATATTTAAAATAAAAAAAACTCATCCTTATTTTCTACAAGAAATTAAAATCAGAACTTATAGGAAGATTTCTTTGCACTCTTTTAATTTCTTCTCTCAACTGTGTCTACTGGAGTCCAGGTTTCTTCCTTCAGTCTCCTCACAGGCCCAGTTCCCTTATCACCATAGAGGTGCATGATTCTCAGCAAAATCTCTCATTTGACATTTTCCAAGTACTAAAGAATCAGGTGGATGTATCAAGTTACTATACCACCATATTCAAATATACAGAACCTAAAAAACAAATACTCTAGAATAAAACATGCCTACTACACAATGTATGTGTCCTGTGTCACTTTAATTTCTCCAATCACTATTCCCAGTACCCTATTATTCACTACAAACTACAAGTATGCCTCCAAGGCCAGACATAACTAGAGCAAGTTAAATTTATCCAGGGGAAAGGGTGGGACACAAACAGGGAAGAAGCAGGGGTAAGCATGAAAGAAATTGTAAACAATCTCTATCACAATTTTACCACAATGCTGGCAGTTTAAAACACGTGTGAGAGAACCCAGTGCAAACTTAACTGTGACACTACATTTCTACAATGTAGATAAAAGCAGAATCCACCCTCCATATCAACTGCCACCTATTTGGAAGAGTAGCACCTGAGACACCATTGTAGTTCAGGAAGAAGAAACCAGGAGTCTAAGGTAAGGACCAGGACTTCAGAAGCAGACCTTCCTGTTCAGTTATTGCTCCACTCTCCTGCATGGAAACTTGGCCAGGTTCATTCATATCTTAGAGCCTCAAATTCCTCAACGGTAAAATGGGCTTTTCCCCTGATATAAGGACCATTCTGTTGCTGCTGTTTCATCTACTCCTTGCTGCTGGATGTAGCTCCCTGATCAGCCATGTGTCCTTCAAAGTGTACGCAATGAGACAAAAGAGACTTCTAAATTTTTTGGACCTCAACACTTCCTGTATTAAATGGCAGAAGGGAAACAAAGGGTATTCACACGTCTCTGTACCTCCTGATCCTTAAATAGAGGATCACATTTTTTTCTGCCTGTACCAACATTTAATCATGTTTTGTGTTGATATTTCCTGTGAGCATTTCAGTGCCTGCTACATGGAGAAAATGAACAAACAAATAAACCATGAATGACCATATTCATCAACCTACCAACCAGTCCATGTATAGAATTTTCAGGATTACTTAATTGGTGGAAGAAAAATAGAGATGTGGGCATAACACATAGGAAAACCTGAATATCGGGACGACATAAATTGCACTGCTATGTGTATTCGGTGTTAGATATTGTCACCGATACTCACTAAACCTCTTTGGTGGTTGGCAGAAGGGTAAGTCAAAAGGGTTATCTCAAAAGTAATATTTACTTATTTAACATTAACCTAAACAATCAAAAAAATAAATAAACTAAAAAAATCAACATTAGTGTGAAATCATATCCTATTTATATTGAAAAAGAAATAGAAAAAATATTATTAGAATAGGAAGATATCCTAAGAAAAAAGTATCAACTATTTGAAAACGTTTTTAAAATTGATAGGACTCATTTATTTAAAAGAAAGACCTAAGGAAGTGAAACAAAGAACTCCCACTCAACAAAGCTTCTCATGACTTATTGAAACACTTTGATTTCCTGTTAGGATAATGAAAATTAACATATTTACTTAAGAATTTTTCAAATTAATAATGAAACTACATTGTCAGAAAAATTGAAGCTGCGTTTGTATGTGCTGTTGCTTATCTGGTATCATTTTCTAATGAACTATATTAATATCTCATAGTAGAAAACTGAGATACAACTCATAATTGTTTGGGACCACAAGTATTAGCTGTAAGATACAAAAATTCTTATATAGTTGATATCGTAATGATAAAAGAAAAATTGCTCTTTAAATGTTTGAATTTATCTAAAAAATAAATACAAAGTACCTACCATGTGCCAGTCTCTGTCCTAGAAACCAGATAATAAGCAGAAACTCAGACAGATAAGAACCCTCTACCCACAAGGAGTTTGTTATCTAAATTCATAAACTAATCCTAACAATTAAAGCTAAACCAATATTTTACTTTTCTATCCTGAAGTTCAAAAATAGAAGTTAAGTTGGGTGTCTTGTTATTATTATTTGCTTACAATTTATTTATAAATGAACTATTATTATCTGTTTAAAATTTACTTATAAATGGATATACATCATATGTAGAATGAGATAAACAATATTTTGGTAACTGAGGCACTAAAAAGTACATAGGTTCTTACTACAACTACAATATCTAGATGTAAAATATTGATGAAATGATATTTACTTTTTCCCAAGAAAATTATACAGACCCTTTGAAGAAAATTGTTTCTAAGCTAGTTCCTGCTAATAGTTGTCCTTATAAGTCCACAACACTGGTAAGGGTGGATCAAGATGCCTTTTGAGAGTTCTGCTCTGTTGGTGGAGTTCAATTTCTTGATAGGAGGAGGACAGTGATGTCTTTCTGTAAAGTAAAAACAAATTTAAAGTGCTGACAATAAGAAATAAAGCTAGAGAGAAATTTTAAAACAAACTGCTGCTGCAGATAGAAGACAATGCTGCCTTATGTGGCACTATGGTGGCACTAAATGAACTTAATAGACAGGGTCCCTATGTTCATACATACCCTCAACAGTTGAAGAAAAAACCCAGGGATGTGTATACGATCAATGATCAGTAACAATCATATAAAGTGATTTTTCTCAATAATGAAGGACAAAAGTTATGAAGAAATAAAGTTCGGTTGAGCTTTGTAAAAACAATATGCAAACGAGGTGGATCTAATGGTAAGGAAGAAAATGAACAGGAGTTAAGACACATCCTTTCTGAGACATGAAAGGGAAGAAGACACATGATAATGAGACCAGTTCTAAACATATCTTGCACAAATCCCCACTGGGTTTATTCTCTGTAAACAAATCTCTTAATGTTTAAATTTGGGAGTTTAAAGATTTTTATTGAAAATATTTTAATTTGTATCTCATGCCTTGCACATATTTTTTTCCAGTTTCCCAACTCCTGTTACAAGAGTTGAATCCTATGTAAATTAACAGAGATCATCTGAGATTGGAACAAGCATCTGTTTCAATTCCCCTTACAAAAATCATATTTCTTTTGTTTTAATTCTTACTTTTCTGTCTGTCATATGCATTTGTGTCATGATCCAAGGACACAGTCCTTAGTCTGGCTTTGACTATAACTTCAATATTGGTCTTGCTTCTCCAGAATGCACATTTCACTCTTTCTCTAAACTATCTTATATCTTCTTCATTAAAGAATCTACTCCTGATTAAATTTTTATGCTATAGAAATATACAAGTGTTCATCTTCTTCACAATGATGATCAAAATATAGTGTATTATTTATACTGCAATCAGAGTATTCTTGCAATTTTATAAGTCTCCTTTCAAGACTTTCTCAAGAAATGCCTAGTTCCCAAACTTTTGTGCAAAGATGAAATATAAATCACATTTTAGATGACAACTAAGATTAATTAGGAAACAAATGGTGCTGGGAAAAATGGAAAGCCACGTGTAACAAAATGAAATTAAACCTCTATCTCTCACCCTGCATGAAACTCAACTTAAAGTGGATCAAAGACTTAGCAATAGAACAGAGACAGTGCACCTACCACAAGAAAAAGAAGGCCCAAATCCACACTATGTTGGCCTAGGATCTGACTTCTTAGCAAGACCTCTAAAGCACAAGAAGTAAAATCAAGAATCAATAAATGGGATGGATTCAAACTAAAAAGATTCAGCTCAGCAAAAGAAACAAACAATAATGTGAAGAGAGATCCTATAGATTAGGAAAATATCTTTACCACTTGCAACTCAGAGCATTAACCTCCAGGATATATAAAGAATTCAAAAAACTTAACACCAAAAAAACAAATAACCCAATTAATAAAAGGGCTAAGGGACTGAATAGACACTTCACAGAAGAAGAAATACAATTGATCAACAGATATGTGAAAAAAATATTCAACATCTCTAGCAATTAGAGAAATGCAAATCAAAACTACTCTAAGATTTCATCTCACTCTAGTCAGAATGGCAATCATCAAGAATACAAGCAACAATAAATGTGGCAAAATGGTGTGGGGGAAGTACACTCATATATTGCTAGTTGGACTGAAAATTGTTACAACCACTATGAAAAGCAGTACTCCATACTCCATTCCTCAGAAAACTTGGAATGGAACTACCATATGACCCAGCTATTCCACTCTTTGGTTTATACCCAAAGGACTTAAAATCAGCATACTACGGTGATGCAGCCTTGTCAATGTTTATAGCAGCTCAATTCACAATAGCTTTACTATGGAACCAAGCTAGGTGCCCTTCAATAAATGAATGGATAAAGAAAATTGGTAGACATATTCATGGAATATAATTCAATTTCAAAGAAGAATGAAATTATGGCATTTTGCTGATAAATGGATGGAACTGGAGACTATTGTGCAAAGCAAAATAATCCAATCCCAGAAAACCAAAGGCCAAATGTTTACTCTGTTATGCAGTTGCTAATTTACAATAAAAGGGGGAGGGGCGCTAGGGAAGATTAGAGTTACTTTAGGTAGAGGGAAGTGAAGGGAGGAAAGGGGATATAGGGATAGGAAGTAGAGTAGAATGAATCAGACATTTATTACCATATGTACATATATGACTGAATGACCAATGGGATTCTACAATATGTACAATCAGAAAAATGAGAAATTATACCCCCCTCAAAAAATTTAATTAGGCGTGTTTGTCATAAACTGTATATTGAAAAACTATCATGATGCTTTATTTAGGCTATTTGGAAATAGAGAACTATTACAAATGTCTGATTTAAGTGGGAGAAAAATAAAGTGGTAGTATAGGCAAGACAGATTTGCCATTCAAACTTATTGGCAAGTGCTAGACAAAGGCGAGATAAATAAATGAGTATATTATTAAACTAACCATTTATTACCCAACAATCATATCTTTTGGAACTGAATAAAGCACTACAACTAGTTATAAGTAGTAAGGCATCTTTACAATAGTGCTTAAATCAAGTGCTAAGCCTAACAAGTTTTAGATTTATGCTATTCTAGAATGATCCACTTGCTGTAATTCCCACTTACATCTTGAATCACCTGGGGAAATATTGAAAAATACCAATGTCCAAGACCTATCTCAAATTAATAAAATCAGAATTTCTCTGGTATGGATTGGGCATGATCAGTATTTTCTAATACCGTCTCAGGTGATTTTGATGTGGGGTTGGGGGGGTGGTGTCAGTGAGAATATATATTGGTTTTCTCCACTCCTTCATTTTGCAAAACTCCTTTATAGTCTTCTGGACCTCAGAATAGCCTCTCACCTACTCTACAATAATATCAAACAAGATTTAAAATGTCAAGTTCGACTGACTTGACATTTCATGCAAAATATTTTCTTATTGGTGGTCATTTTATTCCTTGTATTTATGAGAGTTCTCTTGGCCATTAACTTTTCTCTGTATTCAAGAAGAAACATTCAAAGCAGAAATCAACAAAAATAATGAACAAAATGTCTAATTTCAAATAACATTTCTCCTAGAATTGCATTCCCTTTTCCCTTACCTGCCCTCATTGGCTAAGGCTAATTGTAACTAGTAAAATCTAATTTTTTTTTTAAAGAGAGAGAGAGAGAGAGAGAATTTTTTTAATATTTATTTTTTTAGTTCTCGGCGGACACAACATCTTTGTTGGTATGTGTTGCTGAGGATGGAACCCGGGTCGCACGCATGCCAGGCGAGCTCGCTACCGCTAGAGCCACATCCCCAGCCCGTAAAATCTGATTTTATGCCAGACTAAATGTTGCTGAAGAACAGAGGAGAAAGGCACACATGTCCTCACACACAAACCAGCACACATACACACTGACCTTCAGTTCCCTGTGGACATTTGGAAGTTGTCAGCAGTAGCATAATGACAGTCCTAATTATTAAAATTACTCTTGTGTGGAGAGTGCTTTAGAATAAGATGCCGACAGGCATGCAATATGTTAATGGCACCATGGTCTTTAGTTGTTTAAAAAAATGAAATTCTTACGAATATTCTACAAACTTTCATCAAAATACCTTTCACCACCTCAGTGTCATAACCTTCTCATACATTCCATTGGAATTACTGATAAATTCTGATTTTATAAAGAATCTAATGCCCCAAAGATACATTTGATTAATGTTTGTCGGTGTGATTTCATTACAGTTACAACTACAACATGTACTACAGTTTCAATTTCTCAATATGTAATCATATTTCGTACCAATTCTCAAAGCATTTACACTATCACAAAAAAATAACATGATTAAAAAGTATCAGTTTAAAAATATTTCACAAAACAGATTTCTTTTAGGTCCCAAGTAGGGCTAGACTTTGATTTACCAGGTATGGTTTCATGTTCTATGTTTTAAATGGATTCGTAAATACGTAATTATCCCAAGCAATTCAAGTTGCAGTATCACATTGTCTAACATGGGTGTCAATTAATAAGAAAATGTCAAATAGACAAGCACTATAGTAAAGAAGAGAAAGGGTGGTTTATATTGCTTCAGGAAGAAGAACTAGGAACAAAGGTTGGCAGTTACATGGAAGCAAATTTGGGATTGATAAAAAGTAAAATGAACAAGCAGATCTTGCTAAAATAAAAAAGAATCACTGTGTTCAGCATTCCTGTTATTCCTGTAATTGCCTGCTTCAATGTGTACAATCTGGGAATGTACCATCTTTGAAAATAGTTAAGCTACAAACAAGAGGTACTATAAAACTGTTAAGTTCTCAGCCGGTTCTACTGCTCATGAAGCGAGTAATAAACACTCATTCTCAGACACAGTGAGGCTCCAGCTCAAACACAAGCTCTCTTGTTTTTACAGCCTGTCTTCTTAACTGGGCCAGAAGAGGTAACTAAATATTTGGGGTTTAAAATGCCTACCCTTCCAACTCCCAGGCAACCTTCTGCTGGGGCCAGATAACCAAGAAGAAAGTATATGCTCAAATCTTTATCTCATGACACAGAGGCAGTAAAAAAATTTTAAAAAAGGAATAAATAAATAATAAACATAAAATACTAACAAATGTGGTGTTTACTGTGTAAATAAACTAAATTGCCTTTCATTTTCCCCTGTGTGTCAATCAGTGCTGTATATGAATTAAAAACAGTCCATTTTTAGAAAAAAATAAAAGGTACCGTATTAGTTGTATGTAGTTATCTTATATAATGCTGAGTAGTTTTGATCTTGTTTGCAAGTAAAAATATTTGTGAAACAAAGGACATTAAATAATTTATGTAATATTTAATAATGCAGTAAACTGGAGAGAATTTAGAAAGACATTTATGGCTCTTTAAATTATTTTCATGCCATACCGTCCCATATGAACCCATACATTAAACTATTGGTATGGGAAATAAAAAAGAAGAAATACTTTTTTAATTTGGAAATTAAACAACAGACAGAAGCTGTTTTATTTTGTGTGATACAATAATGGCTTTTTGATCAGACAATTTGAATTGCAAGAAAATTGCTTTTTTTTCAATTAATCAATTAATGGGGTAGAATTTATAGTTACATTGTATTGAACTGAGTATCATCCCCTCTGTGCTCAGACGCTGCTGACAATGAGGAGATGTATTAAGGGTGATGAATGTCTATGATTTGCTGATATGGTACAGCAAGTGCCCCGGGAACAGGCAATCATAGAAGTGTAATAATTTCTACCCAGCTTCATAGCTATAACATGCATTACTGATCTCTCCTTATCCTTTCATTTTAACATCATCTTGATCTGTTTGAAGTTTGAAAGTGCTATTGGTTCTCTTTATCTCAACTATGTGCAGAACTCACGTCTGTGAATTTACAAGGAACAATCCGATTTACCAGGAAGGTGAAAAGCTATATTGGAAAAGCAAGTGCCAAAGAGTTTTCCTGAATCCCCTTGATTTCCATTCTTCAGGCCAGACGACACCCCTATCATCTTATGTCATTCAAGCTTTATAGTGAACAAAAAGACTATCTCAACTTCTTTGCTTCTGAATTCTGGCAAAGATTCACTTTGGGGCATCTCAATGGAATTTGACTTCTAATGGGAAAATGTCACATTCTCAGGAGGTCACACCTGCCAAAGCAACTCACTTCAAATTTCCAGGCCAAAGGAAACATTATACCCCCAGAAGCCAGTTTTAGGAACTATAAAGTAGGCTCTGTCATTAATAAGACTCTGGAAGTCAGACGAATTTAGCAAGGAATTACACCCAAGAGCACCTCTCTGGTCTTTGAGGATTAAACGAGATTATTATGTACATTTAATAGTTTAAAGTTGAGCACAGTGAATATTAAGCAAAGAGTGTTTTCTTTTCAACTTTCCTACCACCTCCCTACTCTTTGACTATTTCATTTAAGGATCATAGCACCCTTATTTAGGTAATATTATTCTCAATTTACAAATGGGTGGGAAGGTGGAAATTAAGAGAGGTTAAGAGAGGTAAAATTTCTTTAAATCATATCATGATGAACATCAGAATCAGTCTTTACACCAGCTAGTCTGATTCCACCTCCTCACTCTATTTCTCATAAAACATGACACTATCTTCATTGTTTGCACCATGAAGACTTTTGCTTAATAAGGAAACACCAACAGGTGACCTGGACCCCAATTACATAAGTGTCTTAAAATCAACCTTCCTTATCAGTTTTCTTTTTATAATCTGGATTGAGAATCATAGTCTACTTTGAAAGTAGAAGGGCATAATTTGAAAAGTATGTCTTTTGTTTTTTGTTTGAGTTTTGTTTTTGTTTTCCCCCATCAATAAATGAAATAATTGTGAAAACTGAGGGAAAAGAGGAAGAAAATAATCATCCATAATTTTGCCCTTTAAAAACAACTATTACTAATATTTTACTATATGGCTTTCTATGTTTTTACATAACCATAAACTTCGGTATTTGTGGGGATTTTTTTTTACAAAATTAATGATATACTAAAAGCTGTTTGTGACAGCTAACTGTTATGATGCATGCCTATAATCCTAGCAACTTGGGAGGCTGAGGCAGGAGGATCACAAGTTCAAAGTCAGCCTCAGCAACCTAGCAAGGCTCTAAGCAACTCAATGAGACCGGTCTCAAAATCAAAAAAAAAAAAAAAAAAATTAAAAAATGGACCAGGGATGTGGCTCAGTGGTTAAGCCACCTTGGATTCAATCCCTGATACAAAAATACCAAAAAGAAAAGAAAAAAATCTCAATATATGATACACAGACACATATTGTTGAGAAATCTTTGAGCACATAAATTTTAACGAATAAAGTTTCTATTGAATTCATGATATACTGTATTTAAACCCTAGTAAGGTCTATGTCAGTCATTTCTGTTTGAATACTGTGCTAAGTATCTACTATGTATTCATCATCTCATTTAATCCTACTGATTTTTTAAGTTATTATTTCATTGAATCATTCAATACTTGCAATGCTACCAAGGTAGAGAAATTTTAAAAGTTATTCAAAACATGAGGAAATAGAATCTGAAATATTTTGCATTTAAAAGATAACTTGTCCAAAAGCATTCTTTGTTGATAATATTTTTATGACATTTCGATTTTCCTAGACTATGTTAACAAAATTGACAAATAATTTTCTCAAGCTATTAAATATTTATCAGCAGTTGAAAAGAGAACCTCTTTCTGTAAACTGCCATGTTATTCAAAATGTTTAAATATTTTATCAAACAAGATGTGAAATTTATACTTTGGTGTTACATAATCTCTTATCTGTGGTTATTAGTATTAAATATTTAAATAAATCTATCAACCTTTTGCTTTTATTCCCCTATTGATAGCATATTTATGTTTTGGGCTATTTTTCTATTAGGAATATATATACATAAAGTTACTTATGTACATTTCCTACTTTGAAAAAAAGTCTACAGAAAGTTTGAAAGAGCAGCAAAGAAAAATCTGTGATTAACCAACAGTTAACATTGTGTACTATCTATTATCCATCTATCTACATCTGTATGCAGATATGCCCACAGGCACACACACATACATCTGTGCTTTTTGACAACCCTTTCAAAAGTGAGTTACATTTCACTCCTAAGGACCTAAGGACTTCTGCATGAGTATTCTTAGAAGGAAAATATTTCCCATGAAACCATAACATTGTTACAACTTCTAAGAAAATCAACAATTTAGTGTCATCTAATACACAATCCATACAAAAATAAATTTCTCTATTATCCTCAAAATGTCTTTTCAGAGTTTCATAGTTCCTTCAGTCTATAACCCCCTCATTGGGTCTTCTTGATATTGACTCACCAAAGCTTTCAGGCTAGTCATCCTAGAGAACTTCTCATATATATATATCTGTTTGATCTAAAACGTATCTGATAATACAACATAGGCAATGAGGCAGACTTCCCAAAGCATTATATCATGAATCTATACCTGCTGAATTAAAGTTAACTAAAGTCACAGGAACAAGATAGGGTTAATATACCATCAGCTTTACTGTCCAAAAGTTTCCCCGAGAAAAGGAAAGAATTTAGCTTATTTCAAAAATCAAAACTGGAATTCCTACCTTTACCCATTAAAGTGTACCAACTTAACCAATCCTTCCCATCACATGTGGCTAAAAAATGACAATCCTTCCCGCCACAGCCATATAAATTCACAGTTGAAAAAGTTGAATTTGTTTCATAATTGCAAAACCCAGATTGTTCCAACCATACTTATAAAATTTCCAATAACTGAAACATTACAAAAACAGGAATGAAAAAACATGCTTCCCCAAGGAGAGAAAGACTAAGTTTGAAACAATCATCAAGATGTGATGAACTGTTCCTGTTTAGGGAAGAATAAGTAAGGGTCTGGAAGAATGGTCCAATTCACTCAGAGAACTGAGAGTTTCCCCTCTGTGGAAGATTAGGGGGGCTGCCACGGGAACATTGTGAAATGTTGCTTCTTAATCCTATCCATTAGAGATTCTTAAAATACACACTTACCAATCCACAAGTCATTAATTTTACATAGTCAAAGCTATCAATATATTATTTATGATTTCTTCCTTTTCCTTAGTACACATAAAATTATTACCCTTCCAAAGACAAAATGAGTATGTATCATCTAGTTATTTATGACTTTTCACATAAAACACTTAATTCACTTAATACCTATTTTTATATACAGGGCATAATTTATATCACTCTTTTTCTTGGGGAATTTTTCTAATAGTGTTGTCAAATAGAAAGTAATGTAGTCACATAAGTTCAAACTTTCTAATCAGCACATTAATAAAATTAGAGACATGAAATTGATATTAGCAATATTTTTATTCAACACACTCCAAAATATTGTAATTTTAACATTTAATAATGTAAAATAAATTATGAATGAGATATTGTACATGCTTGTTCATATGTAATCTTTGAAATTTGGAATGTTTTTCGCATTTAAAAAAATCTCTATTCATTAAATTTTCATCAATACTTCTTACTACATATTTATATTTAATAAATTTACCATTGAAAAAGTAGATTCATATAACTAACTTGTCCTAAACAAACTTAAAAACTTTTCAGTAACTGAATTAAGGATCAGTGTAAAACTGAATTTCAATTAAACTTCCAGAAAATCCATATTTATTTAATGGTTGAACTCTTAGATTCAATATGATGAGAACTTTTAAATTAACTATATATATTTAACATTAAGCTGTAGTCTAAACTTATAAGAGCTAAATAAATTATTTAGATAGATGAAGCAGAGGTAGTGTGAACAAGCTAAAATATATGTTAAATTTCATGATGTACATGTAATTTACAGAACAACTGAAACTAGAAGAAAAAGCTGGCTTAAATTTGCTTAAAAGCTAGGAAAAAATTGATATTTACTTTGGACCTCCCCAAAATGTACCTTAAAAAATGCAATCTTAATCTGACCATGGACTTTGATATTTTTCTCATTGCTGTTAATAAAGAGATAAATTTTCCTAATTAAGTTAAAATATTCTTTTTATACTTATTTTAACATGACAAATAAATATGACTTAATTTTATTTTCAAGAAAATTTGCAAAGCATTCTTAATTTATGTAACATAATTCATTTTCCCCTAATATGCCACAAGGATTTTTAATTTTAAACATTAACTATTTCTTGCCCAAATAGCAGTTAAAATGAGAAAGTATTTTTCTGGAAACAACATTAATATTTAATCCAATTGCTTTTTGTTTTGCCTCATTTCTCTAAGCTTAGCAAAAGTTTTTTCTTAAACAGAGTAATCTTTAGATATCCAGAGTTGTGTGTTTACCACCAGAATTCATGCAACAAATCCTCTTTGTGATCAGAACTCATCTTGAGGTTGACTTCCTGTCCTTAGAGCCAGGAAGTAATCAAATGGTATCAGTTAACAATAATTAAATTCATATTTAGATTTCACATTAACAATAGTAAGATGGGAGACTAGAGATAAGAAAAAAATGACTAAACTTGTAGAAAATAATTTGCATTTTACCAGAAAATACAGGTTTTAAAGATAATAATTAAAGTCTATAATCACACAAATAATCATTTTGAAGATTTATGGAACTGTTGTCGGTCAGATGACCCCAAAAGACAAATTGCTTTAAAAAACTTTAATGGCAGAAGGGCTTTCTGAGTGGGTGACTGCTTTACACAGCAACAAATCATGAAAAGAAGCCAGAAGCTTCTGTAACCGACATCTTTGTAAACAGCAGATCTTAAGCCTGAGTACAGGTTTTCATGCACCTTGAGGAACAGACTTTTATAGCTGAAGGAATAAATCACTATATAAAAGAAAATCCTCAATTTTGAAAATATGTGGTGGGTGTATCATCTTTAGGATTTCCTAAGTTTTGGAAATTTGATTAGTGATTGCCCAAGGTATAGTTTTATGATTACAAAACACTGAAACTCCTTTTTAGTTCAGTGAGTCACATTTTCCTGTGAAATAAAAAGAAGTTCCATATACATTTTGGTCATTTTGTAACAAAATTTGAATTTTTCCTATTGAATACTTAGAAATTTTCTGGTTTGTTAACTTAGTCCAAATAGAATTTCTCAGCTACTCTTGGGTGAAAGGCCTTTTGTGATACACAAGGGTCCTAATTCAAGAACAGACAATGGCCCTAGGGTAGCTAAAAGCCATGTCACTCTAAGGAAGTTAGATACTATCATTACTTTTATAACTGTTCCTGTAGTAAAGAATAATTTTAGTTTTTATTGTTTCATTTCATAAGTGACCAATAAAATGAATAATATATAACCTCATAGATAATAAAAATAAAACCACTGACTTTACTAGGAAATGCGTAAAAAAAAATAGAAATATGAGAAAAGAACCCGAAGAAAACAAAATGATCTTGTGACTAAATCACAAATCACTTCTTCAGTTGTATTCACCTTGTGGGTAGGACTGTGCACGTACACTGTAATGTTTCTCCAGACTGTTTTTTGTCACCAACATTCTGCTTAATAAGTTAATGCATTTCCTGCTTGCCTCACTTTCTATAATTTGGTACTGAGATAATTAAGAAAACAAATATTTTCTCTTTAGGACAAAGTTTTCGTTTGAACCTAGTCACCTAGACGTTTTTCTTTGATCTCTGAAATGACAGAAATCATTTTCACCAGTAACAAAAGGGGCTTATTTAATAGTGAACCTTGTCTTAACCTGTCCTGATTCAGGGCAACTAGTTTGAATAGTTAGCTCATTTTCCCCACCAGCCTCTTTCATTTACTCAGAAAGGGAAGGGAAGCCTGGATTGGAAGAAGAGATGAAACAGTGGAGGGAAAGACAAGCAAAAACAGAAATAGAGGAGGTAACTGCTGAGGCATGGCTAATCAGAAAGGACACTTCATGCATATTATGGACCCATTGTGATAATAAAATTGGAATCAAATTGCCTACCCAAACCACTTGAGACACTCCACATCTTTAATTTTTAAAGTTATGAAGACACTTTACACAGAAGGGGATCAATTATCATGAGTTTTCGTGCAAATACTTACTTAAGCAATGCAGTGGGTCAAAGTCAGTAGGAAAATTGCAGGCTTGCAGCCACATAATGGCAACTAATTACACTATTCCAGGGCCCTTTTCCAATGGTCTCAGTTGGCAGTAATGGTCATGGCTGATTTATTTTGATTCACTTTCAGGAGTCTGAAGTTATAATAAATTTATGTATTTGCTAAAGAAAGCTGGTTTTGATCATGAAACCACCAACACATTAAAACAAAAGGAGTACTACAGTGAGCTTGTTAGGCATTCAAGTCTTTGAGATGAATACTTTGGCACCACTTTATAATGAAATAGAAGTACCTGGTATGGAACTCAGGCAGCTCCAATCTTGAATATATACATGTAGAATTTAGACTGTAGGAGACAGCTAAAAAGGTACTTTATTTCAATAAAGTGTTTCACCTTAAATATTTTGCTTACTGTCAATAACACTTTTGTGGACCTGCTCAGAACTGGCATGAATTATCAAGTCCAATTTAAGTTATTTCTTGTTTAAACTATGCTATCT
This sequence comes from Callospermophilus lateralis, assembly GCF_048772815.1. Lineage (NCBI taxonomy): Eukaryota > Metazoa > Chordata > Mammalia > Rodentia > Sciuridae > Callospermophilus > Callospermophilus lateralis. The sequence goes on along the minus strand of NC_135314.1, from coordinate 38,043,727 downwards.
ACTGAAGATTTAGTAGAAAAGTCCTAACTCTTCCTTTTTTTTTGTTCTATCCCCACAAAACCTTGAGGGATTAATATTTCCATAGTATAAAGTCTGAGGAGGAAAAGAAACAATAACAAATCCTACTAATAGAGAAGGAAATTGAACTGCAGTTTTTGAGTTCAGAAAAATAAACCATTAGAAACAAAGAGGGGGTTGGCAGATTTGTGGTGAAAATGAAAAAGAGCAAACTTCCACTAATTGCTGTATTTCCTTCAGGAAAAACCTACATCTCTTTCAAACTGTTGCCTGTGTGAAGGCTACCTAAGTACATGTGACCTTCATAAGACTGACCAGTCCCTTTCTTATTTCTATTTCTCATCTCTTAGTAATTTGCCCATTAAGAAGTGAATTTAGTAATGGTGAATATTTTTTTTTTCTTTTCTATTCTACCGAATAGACTACTGCAATGTATATTTAAAAATCAATCCATTATATATAAAAATAAACCCCCTTCCAAAATCTCTTTCAAACCATAACACCTTCACAGGAAATAAAGCTTTGCTTGTGAAAAAAATCTCTAATTCAGTGAAGAAGGCATGTATGTGTTCCCAGCCTATGAGAGCACCTGTATAGAGGGGTAGAAGTGATATGCTGACCTCCATCAGTTGTGGGGTCTCTGATTCCAAAAACAGAGAGATTATTTTCAACACTATATATGCTACCAAGAAGCTGATCAAATTTCAATGTCTGCTCCTCATTTTGCTGACTTCAATTTGGTAGCAGAATCTTGTTTTCTATTAATCTAGTAAAAAATAAAATATACAAAAAAATTCAACATTTGGCATATGAAATGTTCTCCAAAATGCACAGCATGTACAAAGACCTGAGTTACATCCTCAACACAAAAGAAAAAAGAAAAGAGAACATGTAAATATATATTTAGAGTCTCTTTTTCTTTTTAGATCTTAAATTCTCATTGTAGTTCTTTCTTACCATTTTTAGGTTTAGAAAAAGAATATTTGTACAATATTGGGCAACTAATACCTGGTATAGCACAAAAATGACTAAATGATTCCACTCTGGCTCTCTTGACTCCACAAAGTCCAAGGAGTCAAGACTGAAAAGCTACCATTCTGTTGATATTGGAGCCAATATGGTTAGTAGAAGTAGTTTTTCTTTCTTTTATCTCCTCTGTGGTCTATTTGGGGGTAGGAGACTGTTAGCAGTGGGATGGGAACTAACAGCATTACATGCTACAGAAAGCAATTGCCTGAGCAATTTTCCTAAGCCAGAGCCAAAGCAAAGCAAAGCAAATGGAACACTCCCCCTCACCTCTCTGTCAGCCACTTGAGAGTGGAGCCGCACACTCATCTCCACAGGGCAAATTCCGTGACAGAAACTGAATTCTGTAGCCAATTGCATGGCGGCATGGGTCTGCCTCACATATGGAATTTAAATATTGAATACTACATGCATTTCTTTCTTTCCACAGATTAATAAAAATAAATATTTTCAATAACAGGTGAATGTACTTGACTTCACTGAAAGAAAACACCTTCAAAGATGCACAATGTTGTTTGGATATACTAATATAATGTTATTGGTTTGGTATTTTAATAACAAGCCTAATATAAAACATTGGTCAAAAATCCCACCTTCAAATCAATCAATGTTATGTCCTTTAGATAAAATATGAACAAAATATTTCCTAAGATATATATAACCATTAACTATTGAATATGTCTTTTCCTCCTTTTACATATTTCAAAAAATTATCTCTTTACTCCTAAAGAGATAAGAGGAAAATGAAATGGAAAAGTCCCACTGTCAGCTAAACATTTTATAGATAATATCTTAAGCAACTGCATCTACCATATCCATGCTTGAAATACAGGTAAATTGTATCCATTGAATCCTAAAGGTTCAAGTAACTATAACCAGTGTGAATTAAATAAGTAGCTAACTGCACTGAACTTTCTTATTTTTTCTTGTTTGGGATAAAATTTCATTGTTTAAACTTCAAATTCAAAGCTATGTAATTGCAATAGCTATTTATTTTTGTTTTATATGAAACTGGCATTTTTGTGTTTTGAAATTGTTCAGGTTAATTTTCTCCCATTTAAATGTTTCACTTATACCACAAAAAGCATAGACTAGAATTAAGAAATCTAAGAGATTAAAAAAATCATATATTCCTTATTTCATGAAATTATGAAATCTTCAAGCCAGTCGATAATCTTAGCAGTCATCTAATTCCCTACATTTTTTAAGAGAAAAATACTAATGAAGTTCAAAAGAAATGAATGATCCCCATATGATCACTGAGCCAGCATACAGCAGATGTAAGAACAGAATGTTTAGAATTTCCATCTTAAAATATTATTTCTCTACAAGTTCCCTAATGGAATAGAGATTAAAATACAGGAGTAATCACATGATAGATAATTGGGTACCTAGGAAGGACTGAATGAGGAAGTGTGAAATAAATTTAAGTGTGAAAACATTTAAAACAGTTTTATTAGGTTCCCAACAGGAAATAGATGACACCCTCAGACTGGGATAATTGGAAGAGGGTATAATGAATTAATTGTTTACCAAGATGTGGGAAGAATATAATCAAATTATGAAAGACCCAGAGCTAGAAATAGCTGAAACTCTTCTTATATTGATATATATTTCTCTTGGAATATAAGCTTATCATCCTGGACAGGGGACAGAGTGGATAGGGGTAAAGTGTAGATGGTGTTAAAGAAAAAAAATTTAAATTTATGAAAGATAGTAAGGCATCATCATAAGTGCAGGGAACACTGCAATGGGATTTTTGGATTGGAGGAGAAAGATTGGGCTTGACTCCTAAGTATAGAATAGGCAAGTGAAATTCACGCCACAGAAGCTTGGCAGGGGTCAATGGATGGAAAATTTATAAGAGAAAACATCAGAAGCCAGGGGGATTCTGACTAAATATGTAGCATGATTTGTGCTGAGGACAGATTGGAGTGATCAGACATCACTTGTGGGACTGGAATATCAGAAACCTGATCAGACATTGAGGGTGATCAGACAGAAGCGAGTAGAGTTCTTGCTAAACTAAGATTTAGCAGAATCCTTGCTAAAGCTGGTCTTTAAAAGGAAGTGTGCAGAAGGCCTAAGAAATTTGATCAAGCCAAGAACCTTTGTCAACCTAGAGGAGTAAGTGAAGGCTGGAGTTAAAGTGCACACAAAGGAAGAACTGGTAGGGAAAAAGCTAAGAATTAAATTTAAATTAAAGAATTAAATTAATAATTAAGGAGCAAAAATATATGAACTAACAGTGCAAAAGATAAGACAACAAGAAATGCAACCATTCAATTTTATAATCAATACATTGTAATGTTAAACTTATAAAAGGAGAGAAAATGAAGAAGAGGAGGAAATCTTTAGGCAAAGATAGAGAAGGTTGAGGGTGTGATGCGTACAAGCAGATTAAGTTAAAGAAAAAGTTCTTTTTACATGTACCAGTTTCAGCTGGGCCTGGGGCCAGAGAGAAAGTTTTATTGGACAGCACCTATTATTGAGAACTTCCAAATTACCTCAGTCTATGAAATGTGTTCACTTAATGAATCTATTTTATTGGGTTCAATTGTCTAACTTCCCTGATGTTCCCCTATATTCTTGTGCTGCTTGTATCCAGAACCACCTAGTTCCACATCCTTCCTGAATAGTCATCAAGAAGACCCCTAACATCTGCCCTGCACATCCTAAACCATCGCTGGTCCACTGTTTTTATTCTGATATTATTCTCTCTTTCTTCTGATTACTTAGGATTTCAGTTTTCCCACAGAAACACTCAAATCATATAAACCACAGAAGAGACTGACATCAAGTAAGAAGATCTTGTCTCCCAATATCATTAGGAAAGAATAGAACCTTTTTCTCTTTGCTGGAAGTCTGTATGTGTTTCTCTGCCTACACCCCATATATCTATAATTCTCCTTTAACTTCTACCAACAGCCATCATTTCCAACTTCTTCCCACACAAACTTCTTCCACTAGGACATTACCAAACTCAGAAAAAAAAATTTTGTGTTTATAATTTAATGTAATATTATGCTAATATTTGCCTCAAGTTCTTACATTCTTTGAGATTCATTGACCTTACTGAGCCCCAATTTCTGCATCTAGAAAAATGAAAACTAAGTAATAATAACTTCTGTCTCAGGTCATTAAAATCACACATAAAATTTAAAAAAAAACTGTGTAAAGTGATGACCACAGTTCTGCAAATAGCAAAAGCTCATTAGGTGTTAACTATTATTGGGACTGGGGTTGTGGCTCAGCGGTAAAGTGCGCACGTAGCGCATGTGAGGCTTTGGGTTTGATCCTCAGCACCACATATGAATAAATAAAAAATAAAGATATTGTGTCCACCTACAACTAAAATTTCTTAAGTGTTCACTATTATTATTATTTCTCTTTAAATGACTGTAACAGACTGATTATTTATTGTAAAAAAATTTAAAAACTGGTAAATGATTCAAGTTTCAGGGTCCAAGGCTGTTTTACCAAGAATGAAAACAAAAAGTGTGTTTCTCTGTTACAATTTATCTATGTCAATGAATTAAGATAATCTCTACTGAAAAGATGGTTTCTCCTTAGAAGTGGCAAATATTTATCTCCAAAAAATCAAATTGACCAATTTAGAATAAAGTTACATTTTTTAATGATGACCTTAGTTTTCCAGGACTTGGGCTTAATGAATCACATTTTGGGACACTGGATTTAATTTTGGAAAAAAAAGTTACAAAAATATTGCAGAGTATAATTCTAATAAGAATTTGAATATATTTGAGGAATGAGTTCACAAAAGAATCACTAGGTGCATAATGGCTTTGGAAAGGCCTGAGAACTATATGCACAAAATCTAGGCACACAAAATAATCCAAATTAAAATCAATTTCAGATTATACATGAGATAATCAGTATAAAATTAGTTAAATATTATCTGGTCATTTTTAAAAATTAAATTATTTTTATAAATACACAAAATTTATCTAACACTTCATACAGACCTCTCAAATTTTATAAAATGTTATCATATCTTATTTGAATCACTATAGAAAGAATTAAAACAGTAAAGTTTCAATTAAAGATCTTTTTGTGCAGGCTAGTTGATCCAATCCTATGCCACCCTCCTTGCATCCTGAACATAATTGCCATTCTAAAGTTGAAGTGTATCCTTCCCACCCATGTCTTTATGCTTTTGCGTATTTAATTACACATGAATATATAAAATATGTCTGTATATCTACATATGACATACATTATTTTCATGCATTTCAAAACTTGAAATAACTGGTATACCCTAACAATTCTTAACATTTTTATTCTTTTTCTTTATTCACTGTGACTGTTACATATAAACATATATTTCTAATAACACATTTAGGTTGTTTCTGGTTTTTTTACTATAAACAAAAATGTCACATTAAATATTCTTATGCATATTTCTTGTGCATATATGCAAGTGTTTTTTTAAGTCAATACCACACATTGAATGCCAGATCTTAGGCAACTTAACTAAATATCACCAAATTGTTCTCGAAACTTATATCAATTTATACAATCACTACCTTCCTGGGAGGATTCCCTTTATTTCTTTCACCAAAATATGTCAGAATTTTTTGGATGTTTATTGTTCTGATGAATGTGAAACCAAATAACATTGTTTAGATTCTATTTAAAAGCCAAAGTTAAAACAAACTTTCAATTACTGGGTTGTGGGCTTGAGGTAGCTTACTAAACTTTCATTTAACCCATATTGTACCTATTTGGAATGTTACCATGTGTTATATTTGAGTCATGCAAAGAATAACAAGGGAAGCACATCAGATTGTCCTTTCCAAAGGAGCAAAACGGTTACCCTCTTCATTTTCTCAGGGTCAAAAGTAACCAGTTAAAAAAGAACTTACTTAACAATTTAGTCAGAACATTTTAGTTAAGTCACAGTTTTGTAAATAGTAACTTCCTTAGAAGTTCTTCTGTTCTCTTCTTCCCCTCCTCCTCCCCTCTTCCTTTTCTTTAGTTTTTCTTTTTCTTTTCTTAGGAAAAGCCTATATATATATATATATATATATATATATATATATATATATATATATATATATATATATATTAGTTGTAAAAATGAACTGATTAGCTACTTCCTAGGAAATGGCAAAAATTAGAACATTTAGAGACTTTGCTTATGAGTCTCTTAAATACAACAGTAGGAATGGAGGATTTCATTAACTACTCATTTGGAGTTTAACAGTTCTAATAATCTTACCTTTCTCTTTTTTTATTGTTGGTTGTTCAAAATATTTCATAGTTCTTGATATATCATATTTCACACTTTGATTCAAGTGGGTTATGAACTCCCATTTTTACCCCATATACAGATTGCAGAATCACATCAGTTACACTTCCATTGATTTATATATTGCCATACTAGTGTCTGTTGTATTCTGCTGCCTTTCCTACCTTTCTCTTAAAATACTGTATTTATCTAATCATTCATCTATCATGGCAATGGCAAAACCTTCTCTGAAACAAATTTTCTGCAAAATGAATCTTTGTTTGTAAGGTTTGCCCCTGGAAGATAGTTTTTATTTTTAATTAAATGAAAATTTTGGTAAGTTTCCATAACCAACAAGAACTACATAAATTAGGCTATTAACTATCTGTTTATTAGTTACTATTATTGATATTCAAGTTATCATGTAGGTTATGTATGCATATGGTCATGATTATACTTAAAGAATAACAGTTTCCTGGAGTTAATCTTATTCTTAAATTTATAAGAAGAATTTAAGTTCTTATGAATAATCAGGATATAATTCTTTAAGTATACTTTATTTTTATTCATTTTAAGAACTTTTATTTGTTTTAATGATTTCTCAAAAATCAAATAATATTTAATATTTTGATTTCTAGTTCTTTAATGCAAATTACATACTGATAACTTACATTTTATCATAAGAAAATAAAAATCTTCTGCATAAATTTCAAGGCCCACAATAACATAACTCAACCAATTAATAATTGTTATGTTATTCATCTTCTATAATTTTTCTATACATACCCTATGTACCACTTATGTAATTCATCTTCTATAATTTTTCTACACATACCCTACACCTCAGTCAAATTTTTTATTTTTTTTCACCAAAAATTTCTTAACTTTTTTCACCAAAAGACCATATTTTTCTCTCTCTACATTCTGGGTCATATCTGAATCTTTACATAAATACATTTATATCAATTTCCTGTTGCTGATATAACAAATCACCACAGATTTAGTGTTTTAGAACAGCATAAACTTAGTATCTTATATTCCTGTGAGTTAGAAATCAACACAGATCTTGCTGAGCTAAACTCAAGGTGTCACCAGGGCTGGTTCCTTTTTCAGTTCTAGAGTCCATTCTTAACCCCTGGCTTGGCTCCTCCTTTCATATTCAGATCTAGGAATGCTGCCTCTTTCCAACCATTCATTTGTCATACCTCCCTGGCTCTTACCACCCTAGGAATATAGTTGTCCTTCTCCAATGTTAAGGACCCAGGCAATTAGAGTGAGTCCACTGCACAATCCAGCATCATCTCCTCATCTCAAGGTCCTTAACTACATCTGCAAAGTCTCTTTTGGTATGTAGAATAGTATTTTCATGGTTTCAGGAGATTAGCACACAAACATCTTTGGAGGACACAAACACTATTCTGCCAACTACAACTTTCTTCTAGTGTTTCAGTTAATAGAGTTTATTTCTTTATCCATACAATTAAAACATGTGATTCAAATTAGAAAAAATCATTCAGTTCAGCCTCCCATTTTACAAGTGAGGCCACCAGTCTCATTGCTGCCATGTAGTAGATTTTGTAAAATATTTATTAAATGCTAAATGACATAACATGCCCTTCTAGGCCAGCTCAGATAATAATGTTTCTTGGAAGTCTCAATTATACCAGTTTAAATGTATTTTTCACCCCCAAATTCCTCTATAATTTATCATCTTGCCACTTATTTTAAGATAGAGAGAGGAGAAAGAGAGAGAGAGAGAGAGAGAGAGAGAATATTTTAATATTTATTTTTCAGTTTTCGGTGGACACAACATCTTTATTTTATTTTTATGTGGTGCTAAGGATCAAACCCAGCACCCTACGCATGCCAGGCGAGCACATGACTGCTTCAGCCACATCCCCAGCCCTTGCCACTTATTTTTAATCCCCCATTTGTTTTATATATAATGGCAAATATTTCTTTCTACTCTCAAATGTTATATTCACCGAATGCTTCTTTGGTGATGTTTCTATTTCAAAATAATGTCTTATATCCTTTTATCTTTATTTCATTTCTCATTCATTCCATTTTGCATTCTCTGTAGTTTATGTGCCATATTTTACTAATCTGGGTTGACTGTATGCCCAAAAAAAGAACTGGGCTCCCCAGTTTATTTTCCTGTGTAAGCCCACCTTTGTAATATCTCTCACCAAGAAAAAATTCACACTAGGGTAGTATACCTTATACAGAGGCAGGTTTTCCAGTCTTTGTTCTTTCCCAGGTTTTTTTTTTTTTTTTTACTATAATTGAGATGGCAACTCAGTTTGCATTAGCATCCCAGGACTTGCTGTCTTTAATTTGTAAGACAATAAAGAAGAATCCTCACTCCACTCTCAGACCTATGTTGCTATTATAGAATTTCCGACAGGAACAATCAGTTTTATTCATCACTACCTGCCTAATGTCCAGCCTAACACTGAATATATTATACACTTTAAAAACATTTATCAAGTGAATAAACCAAAGAATAAATGATAAAAGGTTGACAAAAAATTAAGGTCTTATTAGTCTATTTTCTGTGTGCCTGAAGTTTGGATGCAGGAGCAGGGTGGGTACTATTCAGCTACTCTACGTTTTTCAATCAAACTTGGATACTTATTTCTGAATATCCCTCATACAGATGACATATATACTTTTAGGATTCAGATTTTTTTTTTTCAAAATGTTAAAAGTCAGTAAATTGTCTTCTTTAAAACATTAATGATAAAGTCTAAGGCAACCATTTTGGCCTAAGAATGAATAGTAAACCTTTAGTAGAATTTATAGTAATGGGCTATTTCCAAAAGAACTACAAAAATTCTTTATGTTCTTATGCTAATTTTGGAGAATGCATTCCTTAAAAAGAAATACTATATATATCATTACTAAAGTCCTGTAAAGCTAGTATTTTATTACAATTTTGCCTATTTGTATGCCTTTTTTTTTCTATGCAGATCTCAAACTTCTTAGAATGTCTGGTACATCTTTGTACATTTAAATCTAAGACAGTTATTGGGCATGGGGGTGCATGCCTGTCATCCCAGTAAGTTGGGAGGCTGAGATAGGAGAGTCACAAGTTCAAAACCAGTGTCAGCAACTTAAGAAAAGCCCTGACCAACTTAACATGACTGTAACTCAAAATAAAAAGTAAAAAGAGCTGGGGATGTGGATCAGTGGTTAATCTCCCCTGGGTTCAATCCCCAGTACCATAATAATAATAAATAAATAATTTCTAAAAAACCTAAGGCAGTTACTACTCTTTTAAATATAATAAATGAGTGGATATCACGCTTAGTCTTATCTTTTCCTCAGGTAATATGGAGCATTAATATATGCAAAAGATTGTGAAAATTGCACAGCTTTTAACCCTAAACAAGACGTGGATATTCTCTCCATCCTGAAGAATAAAAAACTCCATATCAAGAATTCTCTCTCTATATATATAAGGCTCTATTGAAGATAAATCAATATGTCCTTTCTAAATATCTCTCGACTTCCAGATGAGCTCTCAACTTGTTATCATTAAATAAAGCGTCCTGACTATTGGATCCAGTGTCCATGGTTTCTCTTCATGTTCAAGACAACTACCTTTCTCTATTCATAATGATAGTTCTAGTACAGTGAAAAAGATTACATTGGTACAAATGGAACATATATTTTGGTGTATATATATAGCTTTTAAGAACATTTAACTCTATATAGGCCTTATATATTTTGAGAGTCATCTATCTAACTAGTACATGGATTTAAGTAATTTTAAATTATAATATTTTGCCTTTATATTAGTGGAGTACTCTAGTATTATTCTTTACAACTTAAAGAGTTAAAGAACAGAAAGAAAATATATTTTTCTCCCTAGTTCACTAAATGATGAAACAGAAGCATGGAATTTTTAAGTATTTTATTCTAAGTCATATAATGATTCCTGATTAAAATCACTGTTAGAAATCAAAGCTTTTTGTTCAATGGGTTTAACAATGGGCCATTCATCATCCTTGGACATTTTGCATAAGTAATAGCAGCTCAAGATTAAGAACAATTCCAGAAGCCATAATACCCATATTCATTCTACATTAGAACATTTAATTTTCTGTTTATGAATTCAGCATATTTCTCTGAGTTGGATGTAGTTCAGTGTTTTATTATAGGAAATCATATTTTTTTCTGTAGGTTGTCAGGAAACACTTACCCAATTCTACTAAGTTACAACAATGGTTCTTATCCAAAAAGCTGTTATAAGTAATGAAAATGAAATCAATTTACTGGCTCAGCTCCCAGATTAAGGATTACTTTGTGAATAAATAAAATAATGCATGGCATCTAAAAGAATAATGGACAATTTATATATTATCAGGCCACTTCTTACTTTTCACTTTTAGTAATTAAATACTTACAGTTTAGTATTGAGATGCCTCAAACTGTGATATTATCGCAAACAGATTGGAAATAAATAACTAGACATCCTAATAATAATAAATAATTTTAAAGCTGATTCTATAATAATCATATACACTGAATAACTTTAATATTTTATTATATATTATCTTTTCTATTTCATTTTCAATATTTTCTTCCCCAGCATATTAAGTTAAACTCTTTCACATTTCATATTTTCTTATTATTTACAAAGTAAACATGCTCATTTAGAAGGTTGTTTAACAAATCTCCATTGTCAAATGTGAAATGTCACATGAGGAATTGTTAGCATTTTGGCAAAGTATTTTCCATTATTCCTGTTATTATTATTTCATTAATTTTATAGAACTTGATAAAACTAATAAAAAATGAATAATGTTAAAAGTATAACCTTACAATATAATATACTATTACAAATATATACTTATGGTAGTATAAAATATAAAAAAATCAAAGCAAAAAAATTTTTTTAAATTGAAAACTTTAGGGAAAAAGATAAACCGAGTAGTCTTGATATATTGTACAGCTAAAATGTATTTTAACTAGAAAGAGAACAGGAATTGAGAGTGGCCCTCACCTACTTTCATTCTATAAGTCTTACTAAGAGTATTATATTTTCACCTAAGGTTTCATATGACAGGTATACTCCACTGTGAAATGAGCATATATCTTTTACTTACACTTGTTTTATCTCAAACACACTTGCCAACCATCTATAAAACACCTCCTCTTAAAAATACCATTGCCACATATTTGGTCCATTGATACCATCCTCAATACCTTCCTTTCCCTTACCAGCCATAACCAATTTGTCTCCAAATCTTATTAATTTGTTGTTGTTGTTCCAGAATTACCTCCTGAACATACAGATTTCTCTCCATTTTTAACTCACCACCATATTTCAGGCCATTGTCTCGGAACTAATGCAACATCCACTTAACTATTGTTCTTAATTCTATCATGACTTCACTCCAATCCACTCTCCACTTGATAGCCATGTTGATTCTTTTAACATGTAATTTCAATGATGCTATGCTTGTGCCTAAAATCATTCAGAATAAAAACAAAAATGACTTTGAAATTATCTAGTCACTAAATTATCTCTCAAGTCAAATCTAATCTCGGGCCTCTCTTGCTCTCTCTTACCACAATGGTCTATACCATATCCTCACTGCATTGATTCCCACCTGAAGGTCTTTGCTCATGTTCTTTTTTCTCATTAGATTGTGCTTCCCTCCCTTTTCCATGAGGACGATTCATCCCTCAGAATTAACTTCCTTACATTGTCACAGGAAAGCTTTTTCTACTCTCTTTACCAGGTCAGATAATATGTCCATGACTTCAAGAACAAGGTGCTCCACTTTTATAGCATCTACTTTGTAATTTATTAATGTCTTGCCTCCCCCACTAGATTGTAATCTCTAAAAGGGTAAAGGGGGCCTAGGAATTTTACTCACCCTCAAAGCCCAGAATTATATAACTAATGTACATAATAGATTTCTGAAAAATATTACCCTAATTTAAGCACCAACTAATGGTAATTATTATAATAATTATAAAATAAAAATTTTAAACAGTAGTATTTTAAATATGTAAAAATGTAAAATCTTTAGGGATATATTTAGCAAAATATGTGAAGGACTTGCATATAAAAAATTAATTCTGAGACAAAGTAAAAAAAGAAACAAATAAATAAAGATATATAGCATTTTAATGATTGAATATTGTTAACATACCAATTCATCACAAATAAATCTCCAGATTTGATTCAATTCCACTTAAATTTCCAACACACTTTTTTGTGTAGAAACGGACAAATTTGTTATGTAATTAACATCAAAATGCAAGGGATTTAAATTATGTAAGATGGTTTTGAAAAATTAAGATATTATAAGAATTACATTACCTGTAAGTACGTCTAGAACAATGAAAGTGCAGAGTTCTAAACTGGATGCCTACACATAAAGTCAACTGACTTTCACAAAAGTGCCAAGTTCCTTCATTAAATGAGGAAAAGATAATATTTGCAACAAATGATGTTAAAGCAACTGGAAATTTTTATAGAAAATATTGAACATTGATCCTTATTTTATATCATTGTCATATATTAACTTGCAATGAATCATAGAATTAAGTATAATGCTAACATAAATTTTTAGAAAGAGGGAGAAAAAATATATTATCTTTGGATTAGCAAACATGTCCTAGGATAAAAAAGGATACACTATAAAATTTAATAAATTGGAATTCATGGATTTTACTCTATAAAACATGCCTTTAGAAAATTAAGACAAACAACTTCAAAAAATTTGTATGTGTGGTTTGTGTGTGTATATACTTAAAACTCAAATACACATATGAAAACACATATATGTAGCTATAACAGAGGACTTGAATCCAAAATATATAAAGAACAATTACAAGTCAATATGAAAATAATATAATTAAAAAACTAGGCAAAGGCTTGACCAAAGTTTACCTGAAAGGTATATAAACGGACAAAAATGCATAAAAACATGTTTTGTTGGGAGTGACAATGAATTATTGCTTTGAATTCCATAGCCTTGGACAGTTAAACTGCCCTTTTGGGTTTCTCTCAGTACAAAGGTTCTGAAAGACACCTCGATTTGCAGGTAGCAGCTGTTAATGGGGCAGATCCTATGCCTGGTATGGAATTTATGGGTTTGGATTCATATACCTGCTGCCCTGAGGTGGAAAGAAATACCAATGCACCCAAATAGCTTGAGGCACCAGCTGCCTAGAGGAAGAAGAATCACTGCACTTGATAAGGCTCCAAGACCGCTAACTTCCCCACAGCCTTTTGCTTCTGGTCTACCTCCAAGAACCCTTCCTATCAATAAGTCCCTTTGATGTGTTCCCCTTTAAATAAAGAATTTGTGGGCTTTTCCCTTTATTAGAGATCGGATCCATCAGGTCCAATCCACCCACTAGACCCCCATCTGTGAGACTATTTTTCTGTGTATTTTCTCTTTTATTTCTTATCAATTATTTATGATTTTAATATCTCAGCCAGCTCACACCCCCATGTAGTTATCTGATCCCTCCTTGTGCAGGACACAGAGACAATGTTTGATATCATTAGCCAACTTAGAAATGAAAATTAAAATTATAAGATATCACCGTACATTAATATAGCTAAAATTTAAGACCATCAAATATTGGTGATGATATCAGTAAAATCAAACTTGCATGAATTTATGGTAGCAATGAAAAATGATGCAACTATTTTGAAAAGCAGATTGGCAGCTCTTTTAAAGATAAATGTTTAATTACCCTTCTATGCACCAGCAACACTCAAGAAATATCTATGTAAGGACTTAAACTTGAACATTTAACACACCTTTATTCATGATAGCCCTAAATTGAACACAACCCAAGTTTGCATTAAACTAGTCAATAAAATATTTTTGGTATGGCCATACAATAGAATACTACAATAGAATACTATTAACTCATCAAAGAATGAACTAATGCATCGAAAAGTGTGGAGAAATCTTAAAAATTCTATGCTAAGCAAAAAACAAAACAAAGTGGACAGATTCTGGTATTCCAGACAAAAAGGCAAAAATAACCTATAATTTAAATAAAAGAACAACAACAAAAAAAAATGGATCAGTAGCTGACTAGAAATATAATGTGTCCTAGTCATTGACCATAAAGGGTAACAAAGGAAGTTTTCTGAGTAATAGACATGTTCAATAACTTGATTCTGATGGTAATCACGTGGATGGTTACATTTGTCAAAATTCATCAAACTATATTAAAACAAGCAAAGTTTTTTAAAAAAATTTATTTTTTAGTTGTAGTTGAATACAATTCCTTTATTTTTGTTTATTTATTTTTTGTGGTACAGAGGATGAACCCAGGACCTCGCACGTGCTAGGTGAGCACTCTACGCTGAGCCACAAGCCCAGCCCCAAAGTTTTTACATGTACATTAGATCTCACTAAAATTGAATAAATGAGAAAAACTAATTTTTAAAATAACATGGGAAAAATGTTACAAAAAAAAAAAAAGAAATGCTTAGCCTACATAATTGATACCATATCTCCTCTCTCAAAGTGAGGAACTGAGAGTCTTGCCTTCTTCAGGAAATTGAAATGATTTAGAGTAATCTCCTTATTTTCTTTGGTTAATGCTAAAAGTAAGCCCTCACACCATGTTCTCTATGCTTGGAAACCCCTTGCTTAATAATACTTTATACTTCTTCCCCCACTAAAAAATATTACAGCTGCCACCTCATCCAAAACTTCAGGCTTGGTCCAACAATCTCTTCTATGTTGTTAAATTTTTCACTGAGTGCTCTCGACCTCTCCTAACTTTAAATGTAAACTTGGTCTCTTCTGTGGATTCCATAGCCCAGTCCTTTCTCTCAAGGAAAGACCACACATTGTCCCATGCACTTCATATAATTATAGAATTGGGACCATGTTGTCCTTGTTCCCTAACACTGCTTTCAGCCATTACACCTGCTCATTTGTGACTGATGGCATTCCAGTTCATCAATCCTCCTAAAACTCTGTACCGTACCAATCTCTGGGTCATTTTCCCTTATCCACTAATAATCTTGGCACCCAGATAACATTGTTCTCCTCTTGCCAAATCTTATTTTCTTTATATTCTAACATTTAAAATTTTACATCTCAAATTCTACATCTTCAATGGAATTTTCCTCCATGTCCTTTCAAACATATACTCTGAAACCTCAACAGGAACCAGGCACTCACGTTAAACTGCTTCAGAGATTTCACCACAATTTCCTAAAATTCTAGATAAGTCATTAAGCCTCTACAATTACACTTGTTTTTAAAATATCATTGAGTCCTTTGCTACTTTGATTTGATCACAATTCCCTATATATGTGTATTGAATTGTCACATTGTACTCCATAAATTATGTAATTAAAGTAGCGATTAATTTAAAATAAATACAGTTGAGACCACTGAACTCATTGCCTTTTCTAGGTATCTAGGTATCTACCTACTTATATCTAGATCTATCTCTTGTCTATACTTTGCTATTTATATACCCATCTTGTCTATACTTTGTTATTTATATAAGCTTCATCTGTATTTGTAGGCCTTCTATTTATTTTGATTTAATAAATTATTGTATTTACTACTTTTTCCAGTCCCAAATTTATTTTCTTATACAAACATGCCAAATCTCCAACTCTTGGTCTACTCACTTTTTCCATGTTTAAGTGGAGGATTATTTAACTATTATAAAGGCTTTCTCAAAAAAAAAATAAAATTTCAGATTGACTTTCAAAACTTTTCATGACTCAAGTTTACCTAAACTGCTTTCTTCCCTATTCCCTCTAAACACTTTGTCACACTTTCCCTAATCTGTTTAAACCTAATGTCTTCTACTTTCTCTTATGTCCTCTGCAAATATGTGAGAGGTTTTCCACAATTTTCATTACCAATGATACAATTTCATATATACCCATACTTATCCTTTCCCCCTTTCTCCTGATACCAAGGGAAATGTCTTTAAATCCTCCCAAGGCAAATTTTCCCACTTATCCTTTATATTCCACTTTTTCTCCTTTCTGTGAAACTTCCTTCTACTAATTAGCTACGTCTCAACTGTAACAAACTGGATTTTGTGTTAACATTCATCCCACATTCTTTCAAGAATGTCCTTATGGCTCCATCTTAAAACAATAAAATAAGGAAAAAAGAGTATTTGCTTGACCTAATCAGCCTGCTAACCCTCCTGTTCTTCTCCATCTAAATTCATCAATGTGCTGACTGTTCTTTTCTCCAATTATTCATTAGATTTTGTTTCCAAATTATTTCAATATGGATTCAACTTTCATAAACCCACTGAAACTATATTCATGAAAGTTACCAATGTCTTTCATGCTCCAAAATGGAATTGAAATGTCTGTTCTAACCTTAATTAACTTTATGAATGAAAAAAAACTATTGCCTCCTTCCTCCTTTCTGGAACTCTTGCTTTCCTGAATGTTCATGTCACATGAAAGTCCTTCTGGCTTTCTATAATTTCTCTGGCTCTTCTTTTTTTTTTTTTTTTTTAATTTTCTTTACTTGTTCTACCTTTTCTGTCAATGAGTTCCTTGAAACTTCTCTAAAACCTCCTTTTCTTCTCCCCTTATACTCTATTCCTAGGATATCAAGTTCCTTCCATGGGGCTTTAATTCCTACTTGGGAGTTTATGACAATAATTTTAGCTATCTTCAGTCCAGAATTTCTCCTGAATTGTGAACCACTTGATAACAACATTCACAAATTGCAGTGTGAAAAAGTATGTATTATATTCTATGATCCAATCTGCCCTGTACTACATGCTTATTTTTTGTATTTCCTATTATTATAAATAATACCCCAATTTTCTCAGGTGATTCATTCAGAAGTTTGGGGTTTGCTTTTGGCCATTCTATTCTTACTTTGTCATTTCTTCTCTCATCCAATTTACTACAAATTCAGATTCTGTATTCTAAAATTCATTAGTTGTTGTTGTTGTTGTTTCATCTATTTTTCCTTCATTAAAACCATTATCAAGCCACCACTGTCTGTTGAATGAATTTCTACAACATCTTCGTCACTATTCCCACTGCAGACATTCTCAGCTGCTTTCCCTCATCCTCGGTATCTAATTCCAGAATAATCCTTTTGAAATGCGTAATGATCATGTTATTCTTGCTATATCATTGTAACTACCTCCCGTGGCACTATGGGCTAAGGTTACAGATCTCTCTGCTGGCTTAACCAAACTGTACACAATCTCACCCTTTCCTGTTGTTACAACCCCACCAGCAGTCTAGTCTTTCTTCACTGCTTCTATTCCAATAACAATGGTGTTACTAGTTTGTCAAATTAATAATCATTCTTTCTTATCTCTGGTTGACCTCAGCTGGCCTCTCGGCCTAGAACACTTTTTTTCCCTTCTTTATCTGGCTATTGCCCGAATAATTGTGCATTCATATCATATGCATTATTTTAAGAGCAGTAGCAGAGGAAAAACAGAATTCTAGCTTAGACTTGACTTATTATATGGATATTTTGTATCCTGTTTTCATTGTTTAGGTTATTTTCTTTAATAATGTAAATATTTTATGCTCTGTATCTATCTCTGAATACAAGTATTATGATAATTTAGGTGACAGCTATGTGCCTAGTACCTAGCACACACATCCTGTGGTGCATAGCAGGTTTTTGTTTTGTTTTGGTTTTGGTTTTTATTTTTATGTGGTGCTGAGGATCAAACCCAGAGTGCTAGGCAAGTGCTCTACCACTGAGCTACAACCCCAGCCCTCATAACAGGTTTTTAATATTTTTATTGTATATATAAATGAGTGAACAATATAATCCAAGAAACCTAAAATTAATAACGATAATAGCTAACATTTTTAGTTCTTATTAAGCCTTAGACAGTATCAGTGTAGTGTATCTGCATATCTTTATTTCTATGTTTATATTTACAAGACTCACATAGAGAAAGAGAGAAAAACTCACTTAGTCCTTGGAACAAGCCTATAAAGTATGCCCTCATTTTGCCTATCTGAAAACAACATACAAAAATTAAGTAATTTGCTCCAATTATATAGCTTGAAGATGACAGCTAGGAATTAGAACAAGGCAGTTTGATTACAGGAACTAACTTCCTAATCATTATGTAATATTTCATCTTAAATAAGCACTGACTGATTTTTTTAATTTTTACATTTTAGGAAGGAGCGATAAAATAACAAATGATATTATTAATGCTATTATTAGTGCATTCATAATTAGATTGCCTGAGTACACTATCATATGCATACCTATCAAAGACATAATGAAAAAAAAAAACTAGATTTTCCTAAATCTTAAAATGATCATGGCAATAAACCAGACATATATATTGCTTCATTAATTATTTCAGGCTGCTCAAGAACTTATTAGTTAATATCTCACTAAATAAATAGAATCCTCCTGTCCTAACAGAACTCATGTACCTCCAAAGCATGCAACATTTATTAGAGAATTAAAATGATACTAAAAACGCTTCATTTTGCCAATTCTTTTGCTATAGTTTTGTTTTGTCAAATATTTGGAACTGTAACATCCCTTTGAGAAGACTTCATTGGATGTGACATTTGGTCAGCAGCTTAATGAAATATCACAATGCTCCATGACCATCTCTTTGTTGTTGTTGTTGTTGTTGTTTGTACTGGGGATTGAACTCAGGGCACTCAACCATTAAGACTCACCCCAGCCAGCCCTATTTTGTATTTTATTTAGAGACAGGGTCTCATTGAGTTGCTTGGTGCTTAACGGATGCTGAGGCTGTCTTTACACACGCTATCTTCCTGCCTCAGCCTCCCGAGCCGCTGGGATTACAGGTGTGCACCACCACACCTGCTACCTCTTTCTTTCGTTCTTTTATTTTTTTCCCCCTACACTTGTCATCATTTTCTCCAAAGTGTCTCGTCAGTGTCACTAAGCTGGAGAACGTTCCAGCACTAACCATATCCTGGGATAGGACAAAAATTTAAACCTTCAAATTCTTATGTTCTGGTGTTTAATCTTTACATTGATCCAAAAATACTACATATGGTATCAATTTTCTGCAAGACAGCCCTTTGTTCTTCATCCCTGTTTGCCAGTCTCATTTAGTTCCAATCAAGAACATCAAATCTCTAATAATTTTGAACTTATTCAAATTTATCACTCTACCTTCATATGCACACAAGTACCGCCCCCTCCCCCACCAAAAAATTATCTTTTGATGATTCTTATATTTATGGCACAGGATGGAGGTGTTTAAAGTCCTATTCATCTTCAGAAAGCCTATTCTCTCATTCAGACAAACCATTCCCACATCTTTTTCCTAGAACATTGTGGGAGTGATCACAATTTATTCTGGTGATTTTCTAATAAGAAAGTAAATGTGCTAACATGATTTCTATCTAATAGACAGAATGCTTCTGCAGTTTAGGGGAAGAAAATTCTTCCTAATTTTCAAACAATAATAAAGTACAGAGTTACAGCCTCTGTGCTTCCACTGCCATATTCTCCAATGTGTACTTTTGTAATAGGTAGCTACTGATAACTCTATCTTTAAAATACATCAAGAAACCATCTTACTTCACTGTCTTTGCTCCTGACTCACTCCCTAGCATAAACCAAAATAATCCCCCACCTGGGTATTTAAGTCTATAATGACTGCTGTCCCTGCTTCTGCCCTTGCCTTCCCGGCATGCATCTACAGATTGGAGAACTCTTTTTTTTTTTTTTTTTTTTTTTTTTTGAGAGAGAGACAGAGACAGAGAAAATTTTATTATTTATGTTTTAGTTTTTGGTGGACACAACATCTTTGTTTGTATGTGCTACTGAGGATCGAACCCAGGCTGCACGCATGCCAGGCGAGTGCGCTGCCGCTTTGAGCCACATCCCCAGCCCCTGGAGAACTCTTTTTAAAACATATGTCAGATCATCTTATTCATCTGCTCACCAATTTTTAATATCAATTGGAAGAAAAGTCAAAATCCTCATGACAACTTGTAAATCCCTCCAGGACCTGGCACCATGAAGTCTCTGACTTCTCTCCTCCTGCCTCACTCTGCTTCAGCCAGGTTGGCTTTCTAACAAGTTCCCACACAAGTTCCAGCCTTAGGCCTTTCACCTGCTGCTGGCTCTTCCTGAACAAGCTTCCTCCTGGAAAATATCAACCTCATTTTTGATCAGATGTTATCTACTCAGTGCTTCAAATCCACTAATTTAAATTGTGCTTTTACTCTGGTATCCTTGATTTCCCCATTTGGTACTTTATATTTGTTTTCCTATTAAACACTACTTATCATCTAGGATATCCACGTAATTTATTTATTTCATTTTCTATCACCTATAAAATGCATGCTGATAAGGGTGGGGATGTTTGGGTGATTTTAAATTTTTGGTGTTTTTTTTATCTTTTTTCTTTTTCTTTCTTTCTTTGTCAGTTTAGTCCACTGCTATAGCCTCGTCTCCTAGAACAGTCTGAAGGAGACAATAGTTAATGAATATTTCTTAACTGAATGGATCAATTAGTATTAGTTTGGAAACCTATTTCAGCTAACCAGACAACTTTAGCAGACGTTTAACTAACCGAAAATTATTGATGCAGATAGCTTGGTTAAATAAAAATGTTTGTTTCTACAAGGGACATGAAGGTTTCTCAGAACAGCAAAGGGGAATAAATAAAGGTGGCAATGAGCTAGACAGCCATTGCCTGTCTGATTAGAGTTAATAAAGCCAACTTTCTCCACTTCCTGACGTACGAGCATTTACAGTCTCTATCCTAACACTGAATTACAGGCTTGCATTTAATTAGATAATAGATTCTGTACATTTGCACTTCCTGTAAAATAAAGGACCATCATTTTGACCTTTTTAATTGACTTAATCTGCCAAGATTCTGACCAAAGACTGTAACATTTTGACACTACATTTTGCAAAAAGCTTTTATATATTGAAGCTTGATCAAATTGAATAATATATGTGCAGAGAATGGAAATATGTACTTTGCTCAATATACTCTAATTAACATAATTGGCTTACCACCAAAAATGACTTGAAGAGTTAACATTTTTAAAAATATAGATATTAAACAGACCACTTTTCCACATAATACACTAATAGTGTGAGTATGAGTGTGTTTGTGTATGTATAATCCAATATGAAAAAAAAAAGCTATCAGTAGGGCTGGAGTTGTAGCTCTGTAATAGAGTGCTTGCCTATCACATGTGAGGCACTGGGTTTGATTCTCAGCACCACATATAAATAAATGAATAAAATAAAGGTTAATTAACAAATATATATATATATTTGTTAATTAATGCTCAGTAAATAAGCAAGGGGAACTTTTAAAACATAAAATAGGAATGACAGAGGAAGAAGGCTCATAATAGAATTGCCATTAGAAAAAAAAAGTGAATAATATGTACAAAGAAGTAGAAAAGAGTTAATTAAGAAAACAAATTTGTTGCAACACTCTGAGAAAGTAGGTTCATAATATTTATAGATTATCTCAAGGCAGTTCTAGATGGGGAAAAGGACGAGAAATAAAAAAAATCACATATCAACATCATCTTACTGAATACTGTGACAAAGATATGCTATGCACAAAATTGTGAGGTGCTTTGATGAAAATTTTGGTTTAAAAAATAATGGGAACCATGGGAGCTACATCTACTCTCTAGTGGGAAACAAATGCCTGTGTTTGCAGTCAAATATATTTAAAGGATGGCAGTCATTGCAAAGCTAAAAAATAAAACAGGCTTATAAAAATATGAGGTTGAGAATGGAGTCTCCAGGTTTCTTGCCCACTGTCATCTCCTAGTGACTTCTCACCCACTGTTCATTGCCTGCAGATTTGAGATTCTATTGCATTGCATTTCCAACCCTGGTCTCCCATCTACCTCAGGGCTAGTCTTTTTATTCATGGCACCATTATCCTTGTAGACACCTTCCTGACAATTCATCTTGCAGTTCCTTGACTTCAATTTTGATTACTTTTTTCTTTTCCCCCATCTCAGTCATTTACTCACGTGGTCAACCCCTGGGCTTTGTTCTCATCAACAACTCTGCTATATAAAAATCTCTATTTTAGCATTCCATTCACTGACCACCCTGTACTTTTCTTCCATTTCACTTCCAATTGTATCACTCCCAAATGTAACATTGAACCTCTACACAATTAGCCCCTTCTAATTGTCTTGATTCCTTATTCCATTCTCCCTCATTTTGCATATTCCTACCCTTCCTTCCTACTCCACTTTAGGAAACATGTTTGTTTCTTATAATCACACCCTGGGAATGGCCCTCAGTTCTTGGTTTTCTCTTTGTCCTACCTTGGCTGACCAAACCTCAAACCTGACTTCACCAAATGACCTGCTCTCTTGTTATTTTTATATAATAAGCTTGATATTGGTGCAAAAGTATTTCATAAATGGAAAACCACACTTTACTTTAAATTCACAATTTTCAACCCCAGATAGAGTTTTTCATGTTACTCTCAGTTTCATATCTCCACAGTAAATCTTCTTTCCCTTCTCCAGATTCTTTCACACTTTTTCAGTGTCCTCCTACAAAAGCATATATCTTCCTCCTCCTTCATGTTTAACAAACAATTTCATACTTGATTGAAAGATAGAAGCCATGGAAGGAAGATAATTCCTTCATTCTCCTTCCTTAAAATCTACAAAAATCACTGTATATGCCATTTTCCCATGTCTTGTGTTTCTCCTGTTAGAATGGAGTAAGTGTTCCATGATTATCTACAGCCAAGTCACCTTGACCTTCAGTTTCCTGCTCTCATCCTCTCAAGGGTTTTGCAGAATCAGTTGAATTCCTCTTACTGCTTTGCCAATTTCTCCCTCTTTGCAAAAATTTTCCCAGTCAGCATACAAATATGTCCTAGTGGCATCCATCTTCATAAAAAAAGAATTTTTCAGATCATTTATTACAAGAGAATAAAAAACATTTTAAATGTTGTTTACTACAGTTATATCCAGTTCTTTTTATTTCAATTACTCTTCAACTTTTTCCGTCTGGTTTACAGGTGCCCAACATGATGAATTTTTCTCCAGTTTAATCTCTCTGATCCATTCTCACACGATGACTGGGAAGTATTACAGATATTTCCAGCTCTCCTTCTTGGAACTCTCTCCTCTCTTGTCTTGTCATACACACTCCTGGTTTTCCTCCTGTCTCACCAGTCCCTCTTTTTCTATCTCTTTTGCCAGCTGTTTCTCCTGAGATCAGCATGAAATTAATTATTAGATTCCATCAGGATAGTGCTGTAAGTCACTATTTCTCTTTATATTACACTCTCTCCCAAGGTGTTTTATAGTATTAAATATCTTCATGCTATTTCCAAATATGAATCTCCATCTAGCACCTTTTCTTCAGTTCCAGATTCCTATAACTCTCCATTTTATATCTCCAACTTGGGTGTCTTCAGCAAGGCTCCTCCTACTTACTTCATTTCAAAAGGAACTGTTGATCTCTCTTCCCCCAATAACACTTCTCACTCTTTCTAATCTAAGAAATTCATATACCATCTGCTTCTTTCCTTATGAGTGAGGTTTTATTCCTCTATTCCCCTTACTCACTCCATCCAATCACTATATCAAGTTCTACCTCCTAAGTATATTTCAATCTGTCCACCCCTCTTCATTTCTGTTGTCTCCATCCTAGTTCAGCCCGCAGCATTCTAATTTGAATAATGGTAAGTCTCTCAATTCTCCCTACTTCCATTCTTATCTCACTATGGACATTTTCTATAGCCACAAAAATGATTCACTTTTAAAATGTAAGTAGAGTCATGCCATCTCCATACAATGAAATGGTTCCAGAAGTTACTTACTATTGTTCCTTGGGAATGGGTGAGGTTTGCTCCTGTCAGATTATTTTCATTCTGTAATAACATTGTACCCCTCCATTACTTATCACACCTCTGTACAGCCACACTGGCTTTCCAACTGTCCTCCATATACATAAGTTCTTTCCAGTATCAGAGCCTTTTTTACTTTCTACGACCAAGGTTTGCAAGTATCCTTCCCTGGTTCTCCACATGGCTAGGTTCAAAATGAATTAAATAAATAAATAAATAAATAAATAAATAAATAGAATGCATTCAGGGTTCAGTGAAAGAGAGAGAAATGAAAAAAGAATGAGAAGAAAAGGAGGGGGAAGGAGGAAAGAAAAGAGAAGGGGAAAAAAAGAAGAAAACTCCCTGACCACCCAATCAAAAATGGTCCCTTTTTCCAGTTACTCTAGTTAAAGATACTGCTTCCTTTCTAGCATTTTTCATAATCTATGTCTTGTTTTTTGCAATTGTTTCCTGGTTTGTGGTCCATCTTAGGCTACTGGGAATGGATTTTTATTGAAGTAGCATCCTCATTCATCGTATTCACCATGGTATCCCCAGTTCAGAGAAGAGCCTGACACGAAGGAGTCATTCTGATAAATATTTCTGGGCAAAATGAATGAATGAATGAGCTATCACATAAATGCTACTGGGGAAAAGTTATTGTTTTCTTTATTTTTTTCCTATGTCTGAAGGGTCCAAAATTTATCTGTGGAGTAAGAAGAAACAGGTTTCTATGGGCTGTTCAAAATTATACACAACTCCCAGAAACTAGCTTATGACTAATCAAACACAAGAAATGCCACTTAGGCCATATGCTGAGTGAACAGTAAAGTGATTCCCTGAGTATCCATCTGGTCAGGGAGCTAAAAATAACAAAGCCTCCACTGTGCAGCAAACATCGTGCTGGGTTTTATTTGGTTATGTGGACACACACACACACACACACACACACACACACATCACCTCCTTTCATACTCACAACATTATGAAGTGTACACAATCATCATTCCGCTTATAAAAAGTCCAACCCCAGAAAGAAAAGATTGCCTAAGATTTCATAAACAGTAAACGATGAATTTTCGAAATTATGTTTGCCAAATTCCAAAGTCTGTGTTATCTCTATGATAATATAAACTCTTACATTTTCTATTTCAAAAAATGAAAATTGATGCTATTGAGTCTGATAATGGAAGGAAAGGCCCAGAAGAGAACGAAGAGCCCCATTTTTCATGTACTACAAAAATGAAGAAAACTGAGGAGAAAAGAGGAAGGAGGGAGAAAATGAAGACGTTAGCTTACAATCTTAAGTTGTTGGAGGCAAGCAGTGTCAAACTTAGTAAATGGGAAATGTGACATTGAAACTGGTTTTAGGTCTAATCTAGTACTCTCTTCAAATGGCTTACTCTAATACAAACAAATGAACAAAGTCAGTAACGGAACCCACTAGTTAAAAAAATTAAGATTGATATCATCTTCCTGAATATGAACCACAAAGGCCACAGCAACTTCAATCACAAGCAGA